>NW_027507748.1:319349587-319886192 GCF_037356315.1 Lithobates pipiens
TAATGCTCAGTTGTCCATTTTTTTTAACCACTTACAGACCGGACCATTTTGCTGGTCAAAGACCAGACCACTTTTTGTGATTCGGCACTGCGTCGCTTTAACTGACAATTGCGCGGTCATGCGATGTGGCTCCCAAACAAAATTGACGTCCTTTTTTTCCCCACAAATAGAGCTTTCTTTTGGTGGTATTTGATCACCCCTGAAGTTTTTAATTTTTTGCGCTATAAACAAAAATAGAGCGACAATTAAAAAAAAAAAAAAAAAAAAAACGCATTATTTTTTACTTTGTTATAATAAAATATCCCCCAAAAATATATATATAAAAAAAAAAAAAAACATTTTTTTCCCTCAGTTTAGGCCGATACGTATTCTTCTGCATATTTTTGGTAAAAAAAAAAAAAAAAAAAAAAAAAAAAAAAACACACCACGCAATAAGCGATTATTAATTGATTTGCGCAAAAGTTATAGCGTTTACAAAATAGGGATATTTTTATGGCATTTTTATTAATTTTTTTTTTTTACTAGTAATGGCGGCGATCAGCAATTTTTATTGTGACTGCGACATTGTGGTGGACACATCGGACATTTTTGGGACCATTGTAATTTATACAGTAATCACTGCTATATAAATGCAGCGATTTCTGTGTAAATGACACTGGCAGTGAAGGGCTTAACCAGTGGGTGGCAGTGTAGGGGTTAAGTGTTCCTAGGGGTGCGTTACTAACTGTGGGGGGCTGGGCTTTCATTTAGTGAACACTGATCTCTGCTCCAATCACATGGAGCAGAGATCAGTGTCACTAGTTGCTAAGCAGAATGGAGAAATGCTGTTTACACGGCATTTCCTCCATTCAGCCGTCCCGTGAGACGATCGCGAGTAAGCCCGCGGCGATCGAGACCGCGGGACCCGCGACCAGACTCCTGGGGGTCCAGACTGACATGTGAGCGCGCCCGCGATGGCAGGGCGGCATTGAAGATTGGACGTACCTGTACGCCAATATGCCTGCCCATGCCATTCTGCTGACGTACATCGGCGTGCGCTGGTCAGGATCCGGTTAATGTAGTGCGATTTGGATGCCTAAATGATATGCAGTACAGTGCCTTGCAAAAAGTATCCCCCGGCATTTTTTGTTGCCTCACAACCTGGAATTAACATGGATTGTTTGAGTATTTTGCATCATTTAATTTACAGAACATGCCGACAACTTTGAAGGCTTTTTTTTTTTTTTTTTATTGCAAACAACAAATGGGACAAAACAGAAAAAGTCAATGTGCATAACTATTCACCCCCTAAAGTCAATACTTTGTAGAGCCACCTTTTGTGGCTATCTCAGCTACAAGTCACTTTGGATAAGTCTCTATGAGCTTACCACTGGGATTTTTGCCCATTCCTCCTTGAAAAACTGCTCCAGCTCCTTCAAGTTGGATGGTTTGTGCCTGTGAGCAGCAATCTAATTCTGACCACAGATTTTCTATTGGATTGAGGTCTGGGCTTTGACTAGGCCATTCCAACACATTTATATGTTTCCCTTCAAACCACTCAAGTGTTGCTTTAGTGTGTTTGGGGTCATTGTCCTACTGGAAGGTGAACCTCCAGCCTAGCCTCAAATCACACACAGAGTGGTACAGGTTTTGCTCAAGAATATCCCTGTATTTAGCACCATTCATCTTTCCCTCAACCCTGACCAGTTTCCCAGTCCCGACTGCTGAAAAACATCCTCACAACTTAGTGCTGCCACCACCATATTTGGGGATGGTGTTCTTTGTGTGATGTGATTTGTTGGGTTTGCGCCAGATATAGCGTTTTCTTTGATGGCCAAAAAGTTCAATTTTTGTCTCATCGGACCAGAGCACTTTCCTCCATACATTTTGGGAGTCTCCCACATGACTTTTCGCAAACTCAAAAACGTGCCATTTTGTTTTTTGCTGAAAGTAATTGCTTTCTTCTGGCCTCTCTTCCATAAAGCCCAACTCTATGGAGTGTACGTACGGCTTATTGTTGTCCTATGTACATACGCACATGCCAATTCTTTTTTATTTCTGAAAAATTGTTTTATGAATATATTTTTCTAATTTTACTTCACCAACTTAGACTATTATGTTCTGATCCATCACATATAATTCAGATAAAAAAATAAAAATAAAAAACATTGAACTAAAAGCTGTAATGTAACAAAATAGGTAAAAAGCCAAGGGGATGAGTACTTTTGCAAGGCACTGTATATTCAAACTGATTTAACATCACTACTATCACTGTTAGTTATATTCTTACTCCTCATTCACTCAGACTAAAAGCGGCAAGAGGCAGTATTGGTGCAACTGATAGGTAGTTGTGAAGTTAGTGTTTCAGTGCGACAGCCAGGCAACTCGCATTTTTAACAGCGTGAGTAAAAGCAGCACCTACTTTTTCCCCTGAAACTGTGTTACCAGCATTTAAAGTCATTGGTGATCTATTACAGAATCCTTCAAAATAGCAAAGAGATGATGTACCTTGTTAGCCAGGAATAATACAAAAAACAAAAAAAGTTGGGGTTTCTTCTGTCCTACATGTCGATGGATCACGGTCCACCGTGACAGAGAGAGACTGATCCATCTAAAACATTGCCAGCATAATCCTCGATATAATCACTAAAATAGCATCTAGAGAAGTTTCAAAACTTCGGGAACAAAATCATTTGTAATGGAAAAAAAAAAAAAAAAAAAAGAAGACTAAAATTTTAACTCATAACTACAGTATAAAAGCTAAGTTTGGGACTATACAGGGTGAGCCAACAAAACCTGTAAAAAAGAGCACACTGTCCCTACTGTAAAAAGGTGGATCTTTGCTGGTTTTGGGTTTAATAGCTACAGGGACACAGGGAATTAAGCCAATATGGATAGGCCAAAATGTGTACACACACACACACACACACACACACACACACACAGTTTCTCACAAAAGTGAGTACATCCCTCACATTTTTGTAAATATTTTATTATATCTTTTCATGTGACAACACTGAACAAATGACACTTTGCTACAATGTAAAAGTAGTGAGTGTACAGCTTGTATAACAGTGTACATTTGCTGTCCCCTCAAAATAACACAGCCATTAATGTCTAAACCGCTGGCAACAAAAGTGAGTACACCCCTAAGTGAAAATGTCTAAATTTGTCCCAATTAGCCATTTTCCCTCCCCAGTGTCGTGTGACTCGTTAGTGTTACAAGGTCTCAGGTGTGAATGGGGAGTAGGTGTGTTAAGTTTGGTGTTATCACTCTCACTCTCTCATACTGGTCACTGGAAGTTCAACATGGCACCTCATGGCAAAGAACTCTCTGAGGATCTGAAAAAAAGGATTGTTGCTCTACATAAAGATGGCCTAGGCTATACAGTGCCAGGCGAAAGTATTCGGCACCCTTGAACTTCTCAGCCTTTTGCCACATTTCAGGCTTCAAATATAAAGATATAAAAATTTTATTTTTTGTGAAGAATCACCAACAAGTGGGACGTAATTGTGAAGTGGAACGAAATCAATTGGATTTTTGAAACTTTTTTAACTAATAAAAAAAATGAAAAGTGGGGCGTGCAAAAATTATTCGGCCCCCTTGCGTTAATACTTTGTAGAGCCACCTTTTGCTGCGATTACAGCTGCAAGTCGCTTGGGGTATGTCTCTATCAGTTTTGCACATCGAGAGACTGAAATTCTTGCCCATTCTTCCTTGCAAAACAGCTCGAGCTCAGTGAGGTTGGATGGAGAGCGTTTGTGAACAGCAGTTTTCAGCTCTTTCCACAGATTCTCAATTGGATTCAGGTCTGGACTTTGACTTGGCCATTCTGACACCTGGATACGTTTATTTGTGAACCATTCCTTTGTAGATTTTGCTGTATGTTTGGGATCATTGTCTTGTTGGAAGATAAATCTCCGTCCCAGTTTCAGGTCTTTTGCAGACTCCAACAGGTTTTCATCCAGAATGCTTGTGGCAAACTTTAGACGAGACTTTTTATGGATATCTTTGAGAAATGGCTTTCTTCTTGCCACTCTTCCATAAAGGCCAGATCTGTGCAGTGTACGACTGATTGTTGTCCTATGGACAGACTCTCCCACCTCAGCTGTAGTTCTCTGCAGTTCATCCAGAGTGATCATGGGCCTCTTGGCTGCATCTCTGATCAGTCTTCTCCTTGTCTGAGCTGAAAGTTTAGAGGGACGGCCAGGTCTTGGTAGATTTGCAGTGGTCTGATACTCCTTCCATTTCAAAATGATCGCTTGCACAGTGCTCCTTGGGATGTTTAAAGCTTGGGAAATCTTTTTGTATCCAAATCCGGCTTTAAACTTCTCCACAACAGTATTACGGACCTGCCTGGTGTGTTCCTTGGTCTTCATGATGCTCTCTGCGCTTTCAACAGAACCCAGAGACTATCACAGACCAGGTGCATTTATACAGAGACTTGATTACACACAGGTGGATTCTATTTATCACCATCAGTCATTTAGGACAACATTGGATCATTCAGAGATCCTCGCTGAACTTCTGGAGTGAGTTTGCTGCACTGAAAGTAAAGGGGCCGAATAATTTTGCACGCACCACTTTTCAGTTTTTTTATTTGCTAAAAAAGTTTAAAATATCCAATAGATTTCGTTCCACTTCACAATTGTGTCCCACTTGTTGGCGATTCTTCACAAAAAAATTAAATTTTATATCTTTATATTTGAAGCCTGAAATGTGGCAAAAGGTTGAGAAGTGATTGTCAAGATCCTGAAACTGAGCTGCACAGTGGCCAAGACCATACAGAGGTTTAACAGGACAGGTTCCACTCAGAACAGGCATCGCCATTGGTTGACCAAAGAAATTCAGTGCATTTGCTCAACGTCCTATTCAGGGGTTGTCTGTGGGAAATAGACATAGGAGTGCTGCCAGCATTGCTGCAGAGGTTAAAGGGGTGGAGTGGTCAGGCTGTCAGTGCTCAGACCATATGTCGCACACTGCATCAAAGTGGTCTGCATTGCTGTCATTCCAGAAGGAAGCCTCTTCTAAAGATGATGCACAAGAAAGCCTGCTGTTGGCTGAAAACAAGCAGACTAAGGACATGGCTTACTGGAACCATGTCCTGTGGTTTGATGAGACCAAGATAAACTTATTTGGTGCAGATGGTGTCAAACATGTGTGGCGGCAACTAGGTGAGGTGTACAAAGACAAGTGTGTCTTGCCTACTGTCAAGTATGGTGGTGAGTGTCATGGTGTGGGGCTGCATGAGTGCTACCATGGGGAACCATGAAAGTCAACATGTACTGTGACATACTGAAGCAGAGCATGATCCCCCTCCCTCCAGAATACTGGGCTGCAGGGTAGTATTCCAACATGATAACAACCCCAAAACACACCTCCAAGATGACCACTTCCTTGCTAAAGAAGCTGAGGGTAAATGTCATGAACTGGCCAAGCATGTCTCCAGATCTAAACCCTATTGAGCATCTGTGGGGCATCCTCAAATGGAAGGTGGAGGAGCGCAAGGTCTCTAACATCCAGCAGCTCTGTGATGTCATCATGGAGGAGTGGAAGAGGACTCCAATGGCAACCTGTGGCGCTCTGGTGATCTCCATGCCCAAGAGGGTTAAGAAGTGTTGGAAAAAATGGCGGCCACACAAAATATTGACACTTTGGGCCCAATTTGGACATTTTCACCTAGGGGTGTACTCACTTTTGTTGCCAGCAGTTTAGAGAAGGGCTGTGTGTTGAGTTATTTTGAAGGGACAGCAAATTGACACTGTTATACAAGCTGTACACTCACTACTTTACATTGTAGCAAAGTGTCATTTCTTCAGTGTTGTCACATGAAAAGATATAATAAAATATTTACAAAAACATGAGGGGTGTACTCACTTTTGTGAGATACTGAATAATACACATACACACACATATGATGCTAAACTGGTAATGGAGGTGATCCGTGACATATAGTGGAACTGCAATAGTGCGGCAGGCAATCTGGCGCTAACACACTGGCCGGCAGGGACACCGACGTAGCTAGTCACACTAATATAGCGATCTGTGATCAGGGCCGCTGATAAGCCAGTACAGCTGACCCTGTTGTACCGGGCCCAGCCAGCAGGGGGGGCCCGAGCAATCTTAACAGCATTTAGAATAATAAAAAAAAAGTCTGACTGCACAGGGCTGACCGAGGGAGGAGGAGAGCATCACCGCAGGAGCCTGGATCTCAGATAACACAGGGGTTTATGGATAAGAGAAGAGGGGACGTGTATTCCTATCAGCACCCGAGCCTCCCTCCCCCTCCTCGGGAAGGACAGAACACCGGAGCTCTCCTCAAGGCAAGATAACAGGTGACAGATTGCATTCTTCTCCTGTGATCCCCGTTCTGCCTCTGTACAAATCTGTGCTGTAAACTTGCCCTGCACCTCAGCAGGACAGGTCTGGTGGAAGTGAAAGCTAAATTTATGAATATGTTAGGAAAATAATGGGACTTTTCAGGGACTACACACAGATGCATTTCACAAAATCATTCTTTTAATATAGTTGTATGTTGAATATATTTATATAGCACCTGAAAAGTCCCAGTATATTCCTAACATATTCATAAAGTTGAGTATTAACAGCAAAGAAAGTGTGTATATATATATATAAAATACAGCCCATCTCCAGGAAATGAAATAAAGTCCAACCTTGCAGTGTGTGTGTGTGTGTGTGTGTGTGTGTGTGTGTGTGTGTGTGTGTGTGGGGGGGGGGGATAGACTCTTTCACTTACCTGTTTCCATGCTCCAGCCAGCTGCAGAGCCCTCTTCCTCCACCAAACCTCATCACATCGCAGGGGGGCTGAAGTGTGAGCAACTGGGCTTAGGTGTCTGTTTGTGAAGCAGTGATCCAGAGGATCGCCGCTGATCACAGCCCATAAACAGTTTATGAACCAGAGATAATCAGGGGAGAAGTGTTTGAATATGTTCTCCCGCCGATTATCTCCGCACACTGAGAATACTCATTGAATGACACAGAAACGGCCAGTTTATGAAGCTGCAATCTCAGCGCTTCACTGGTGATCTGTGTCAGAATTCACACTCCCCGATTCACCAACTCAGAGGTGGAGAATCGGGGAGTGAAGACAGAATCTGGGGGATCTGAGGAGGAAAGAGGAAGATGATTAACTTCCTTATGCCTCGTTCAGACCCCCCCCAACACTGTAACCATGTCCCCCTATCATATTTATATATATATATATATATATATATATATATATATATATATATATATATATATATATATATATATATATATATATATATATATATATATATATATATATAATGTTTGTGTATATACATGTATATAATGTCTGTGTGTGTGTGTATACATGTATATATTATGTAGGGGGACTCTTTATTTTACTAACATTAATCACACCATGTGTCAGTGTATTGAGCTGTGATAATTTATCACTGCTTAATAAATTGACACCTCTGTGTATTGGTGAATTTCTAGTACTGTAATCTTGTAAAGTCTCACGAGATTCCAGTATTAGGGGCCGTTCTCCAGTGTTAGAAGCGTTTGTAGATCGCTTCAATCCTCCAAGGGTGAAGCGATCTACTCCGCTTTATAAACTGGCATAGAGAGGAGAAAGATCTCCTATGTGAATGCCGGAGAATGAAGTAGTGAATAGATTTCACTGCTTCATAAAAGGGCACCATAGTCAGTAAAACATACACAAGCGCTGTAGGGAACCATTCAGCACTGGAAGAAGCCAGCTAAAGCAAGAAGTTGGGTAAAGCTGGGTACACACACACACACACACACATCAAAATTCAGTTTAGCAGTAATCTGACAAATTTTGATCTATGTGTAGCCCTCCGTTTTAGAAGCCAATCATTATACCACCTTGGTATATTCATATGCCATCCCACATACTGACTCCTACCACCTTTGATCACTTCAAATCACTGAAGTGGTCATTGTGGTTAGAGTGTTCCTTTAATATCTCTCAGAAAAAGTTAACCTCTGTATACTGATTCCATTTCATTTGATCATCCTCTAGTTGTGTTAAATTGGTGGGGGGTGCTGCCTGTATACCCTAGCCTCTCGGTATAGGGGCGGGGCCAGGGATGTGGCTAAAGGGGGCCCCCATCAGGTAGGCTGTACGGGGCCCCATGATTTCTATCAGCAGCCCTGTCTGTGATAATACTGTACTAATGACACTTCTTTGGAAGGTTTTTTTTTTTTTTTGCCCTGCTTTTCAGTGGCAAGTAACAGCCAGATTGCTCTCTGTGTACAGAGCCATGTGTGTTTGTGAACACAGGGCTCTGACTGGCCACAGCCGATTAGCAGGTATACAGCCAAAATGATTGGCTGTAACTTGCCAACAGACTCTTGCTGTGCAGCACAGATTAGCAGGGGTGCGTGCACACGGACCTGCCACCTGCAAGTGGTTAAAAAATTAACTTTTGTAATTTTTAATGGAAAAAAAAAAAAAAAAAAAACACACACACTGAAAGTGAACATAATGTCACAACAGTCACAAGCACCGACAGAAAGTTTGACTGCAATAAGAATGCTTGTACAATCATCTAAAATGCATAAAGCACATTTAGGCTTCATGAACACAGACTAGGGTGGCACCGATACTGAGCATTTGCCCGAGTACTTGTACCTGGGGGGGGGGGTAAATCCTTCCAGGGGTTAAAGTGTGCAAACAAAAACTGATCACCTCCCTAGAGTAGTACAGCATTACTATGGCAACCCTGCATTTTTCTGGTCACAGTATGTAGAACAAAAATTGTAAAAAAAAAAAAAAAAAAAAAAAAGGTTTCTTTTATTATATACTGTCCCCAGTCAGTGTCCCTGATCACTGACATCGAGTCCACAGGCGCACAAGCCGCCTCTTAAAGAGCAAGGTACAGGTACGTTAATCTGCCGCAGTATATCTGCGTGAGGTGGTTGGGAAGCGGTTAAAATATAATTATTTTTTTTTCTTCAAAATTTACACTTTTTTTTTCACTTATATCGCATATATAAACAAAACGAGTCGTGAATAAATACCACCAAAATAAAGCTCTATTTGCGTGAGCAAATTGATTAAAAACATAATAATTACATTTGGGTACAGTGTTGCATGACCACGCAATTCTCATTGAAAGTGCGAGAGCGCTGAAAGCTGGAAATTGGCCTGAGAAGGAAAGGGATAATTGTGCCCAGGACTGAAGTGGTAAAAAAAAATAAAAAAAAGTGTGCGTGTGTGTATATACACACATACACACACACACACACACACACACACACTTGGAATATTCTGTAGAGTGTGCCAGCCACCCCTCAGATACCTACCTGCGTCTCAGTAAGGTTCTTGTCCGGACCCAGCAGGTAAGGGGTGAGGAAGGGTTCGGATGGTCTGAGGTTGGCAAAGAAGCCGTAGGTACAGAGAACACAGGTAGGGAAGAGCCAGCTCCCCCGAGGTATCAGCGCGGCTTTCCTGCAGCTCACCGCTTCTTTGAGCTCCATTGCAGGCGCAGTAAAGTGTAGAGTCTGTTACACGCAGGGTCTCCGGGTCTTGTACATGGTGTGAGGAACCGCGCATAGCACAAGGTCATCATTCAATGAGAGTCTCATGTCACCAGACTGTGTACTACATACAGTTATTCACGTGGGAGGGGAGAGGGAGTATGAGAAAAGAGCGCTGTCATTGAACCGCTGTATGTCACATGACGCAAGTTGGGGGCGTGTCAGAGCGGAAAGCTGCTGTAACGACATATTCAGCGGTGTAGTGTCATATTTTGCTCCCCATAGTAGAATGCTCCGGAAGTGACGTTGCGGCCAGAAATTTCGCAATGCGCATGCGCGATGCGTTCCAAACACTTGCGCCATGCGATCCAGAGGATATGCAACAATGCAGTTCAGTGAAAGTGTCAGATAATGTCATGGAAGTGAGGGGAGGTAATCATGACCTTAACTTTAGAAAGATCAGAAAGACAGCGGGTAACCGTGGCTGGGGGAGGGGATTACCTGCCCTCACTTCCGTGACATTATCTGATGGTTTCACTGGTCCGGATTGTCGCAAATCCTTTGGAACGCATGGCGCAAGTGTTCGGAACACAGTGCGCAGTGCAAAATTTCTAGCCACAACGTCACTTCCGGAGCGTTCTACGATGGGGAGGAAAATATGACACTACAGCGGCCCATCGCAGTTTGCTACGGAAGTGACGTTCCGTCGCTGCCATCTTGTTACACCCCACACTCGTGCACAGTAAGGATACACTAAGAAGGGGGAAAGCAGACATGTTGTTACACCCACCGGAGTTTTGCATTTTACACATATTTATAACAGTAATGTCAGTTTATAAAGTGAAATACAGTACTTAACTCTGACTACTTACATGTTGAATTTTAACCACTAGTCACCTGTGCTATAGCCGAAAGACGGCTACAGCGTGTACGCCAATTGCTGGGAGGACGTCCTCCTGTTTACTTCCGCAAAGCGCGCTCCTGCGAGCGCGCATAGGGGAAATTCTGTGCTGACCATGTCCCTTGGACACAGCCAGTCACAGATCGCTGTAAATGGCTGCGATCTGAGTGTCCAATGAGAGATGATCTCATATGTAAACATATGAGATCATCTCTCATTGCCAGCTCTCCCTCCTCACACAGAGACAGTGTGTGAGGAGGGAGAGACAAACGGCTGCAGTAGTGAGTGAAAAAAAACCCGTAAAATAAAGTGCCCACAGTACATGTCAGTGTCATCTGTCCCCACTGCCATTTGTCAGTGCCATCTGTCCCCAGTGCCATGTATAAGTGCCATCTATCATCAGTGCCACATCAGTGTCACGTGTCATCAGTGCCACATATTAGTGCCATCTGTCATTAGTGCCACATATCAGTGCCATCTAGGGTTGCCACCTGTCCAGGATTCACCCGGACAGTTCGGGTTTGGAATCTTGTGTCCGAGTTTCAGTCTGCCTGAAACCCGGACACATTATTTAGACTGGGCTGTGGCTCCCCAAGTAACTGAGATACAGTGGAATCTTGGATTACTGGCATAATCTGCTCCAGGAGAACGCTTGTAATCCAAAGCACTCGCATATCAAAGCAAGTTTCCCCATAGAAGTAAATGGAAATTAAGATAATTTGTTCCGCATTAAAGAGGAAGTAAACCCTGATGAGTTTACTTCCTCTTTGATTTCCTGCCAAGGTAAAGCATAATGGACTACTATGCACCGCATAGTAGTCCATTATGTGTCACTTACCTGACACAGGAGCCAGCGAAGTCACCGCTGTCCTCTGTAGCCCGGCGCATCCATCTTCTCGGTGGGTCTCGCTGCTCGGCCGCTGTCATTCGGTGAGGCCGCGATGATGTCACTCACGCGCATGCGCACGGGAGCCACCACTCGCAGCATATCGCCGTTGACCGCGGCGCGCTCAGTGCCTGTCTTTCTGCACAAATCTCCTAAACCGTGTAGGTTTAGGAGATATTTCTTGGACCTACAGGTAAGCCTTAATCTAGGCTTACCTGTAGGTCAAAGTGTGTTGTAAGTGTTTACAACCACTTTAACTTCTATTGCATGCAATACCGCATGTGGCCAGAAGTGGGGGGGGCACTACAACTACTCGGGGACAGCTCGGCTGAACTTGGAAAGCCCGAACTAAGTATTTCCAAGTGTTTCCGAGTGATTCCTAGTATTTCCAAACGGCTCCGAACTGTTCCGAGTGTCATTGGTGCCCCCCCACACCTCTGGCCAAATGAGGTAATGCACACCCCATTAGTTTGAATTCTGCTTTTTTGCGAGACAAAGCTTGCAAACCAAGTCAACCAAGGTTCCACTGTAGTCACACAAAATTCTGTTGCCATTCGGGAGCTGCGGGCCACTGTCTCGGGGGGCAGGTGTGGCATCACTGGGGGGGTCGTGATGTCAGAGCATTTTGGCCACACCCACTGTTTGCTAAAACGAGCTGCATTACCACCACTCTCCTAGGGGCACCCAAAGGTGTCCCAGGTCTTTTATAATCCTATTGTGTATACCACGAAAACTAATGTGCCCAGTGCCGCTAAAGTGTTCAGGTTTGGCTTGAAGAAAAGGTGGCAACCCTAGTGCCATCTGTTATCAGAAAAATTAATAATTTGCAAAATTTTATCACACAAACAAAGAAAAATGCATTTTGTTTCAAAATTTTCGGTCTTTTTTCATTTATAGCGCAAAAAATAAAAAACCCAGAGGTGATAAAATACCAACAAAAGAAAGCTCTATTTGTGGGGAAAAAAGGACAAAAAAATAATTTGGGTGCAGTGTTACATGACTGAGTAATTGTCATTCAAAGTGTTAGAGCACCGAAAGCTGAAAATTGGTCTGGGCAGGAGGGGGGTTTAAGTGCCCAGTAGGCAAGTGGTTAAAAGCCGCTGCAAGCCTGCTGATCTCACAGATTTGCTAATCTGACAGAAGATCGCTGCTTTTAAAATTCAACATCAAAGCAGTCAGATAGAGTTCTAAGTACTGTATTTCACTATATAAACTGATTTACTGTTATAAATATGTGTAAAATGCAAAACTCCGGTGGGTGTAACAACATGTCTGCTTTCCCCCTTCTTAGTGTATCCTTACTGTGGACCAATGTGGGGTGTAGCAAGATGGCAGTGACGGAACATCACTTCCGTACCAAACTATGATGGGTCGCCGAATATGTCGTTACACTTTGTCTAACCTCAAGTCAAGTGACGCACGCAAGGGGGGGGGGGGGGTCTGGCTGCAGAGTGGAGCTCCACCGATGACAGGAAGCATGTGGCCTCCACGCCACTTTTTTTTTCTGAACTTTATTGTGAATCTCTGCAGCTGGAGCTTCACTGTCACAGGAAACATGTGTCCTCCACATTTTAAACAATCAACAAATAGATGATACTACAGGAAGTAGAGGTCACATGATTTGTGCCTAGAGCACTGATCACTGTGTAAATGTCACTGGCAGGGAAGGGGTTAAAACTATCGGGAGATCAAGTGGTTAAATGAGACCATTTATTTGAAACATTTCCTTAGGGGAGATTTGTGTTTGTTTTTTTTGCTGCGTAGCACTCTGAGACATGCAGAACAACTGTCATGCAGAACAATTGTCCTGGTGCTCCAGGGCCTTCGAAAGTCCGCATGGAGCCCACTCAAAGTGTAATAGGTGATTGAAAAATGGTATAGGCCCAGTATGGGGGAAGTCTGTCCCTGGGATAGGCCCAGTGTAGGGGAAGTCTGTCCCTGGTATAGGTCCAGCATTAGGGAAGTCTGTCCCTGGTATAGGTCCAGTGAGGGGGAAGTATGTCCCTGGTACAGGCCCAGTGTAGGGGAAGTCTGTCCCTGGTATTAGCCCAGTATGGGGGAAGTCTGTCCCTGGTATAGGTCCAGCGTGGGGGAAGTCTGTCCCTGAGTTAGACTCAGCGTGGGGGGAAGTCTGTCCCTGGTATAGGTAAAGTGTAAGGGACATCTGTCCCTGGTATAGGCCCAGTATGGGGGAAGTCTGTCCCTGGGATAGCCCAGTGTGAGGGAAGTCTGACTCTGGGATAGGCCCAGTGCGGGGGAAGTCTGTCTTTTGTATAGACCCGGTGTGGGGGAAGTCTATCTCTGGTATAGGCCCAGAGTGGGGGGAAGTCTTTACCTGGTATAGGTCCAGTGTGGGGGAAATCTGTCTCTGGTATAGGCCCAGCGTGGGGAGAAGTCTTTACCTGGTATAGGTCCAGTGTGGGGGAAAGTCAGTCCCTGGTATATGCCCAGTGTGGGGGGAAGTCTGTCGCTGGTATAGGCCCAGCATGGGGAAAGTCTGTCCCTGGTATAGGCCCAGCGTAGGGGAAGTCTGTCCCTGGTATAGGTCACATCGCCTGCCACCAGATGCAGATTGTCACGTGCCATGTCACCTGCCTTCAGATGCAGCTTGTCACTTGCCACGTCACCTGCCTTCAGATGCAGTGTGTCACTTGCCACGTCGCCTGCTACCAGATGCAGATGGTCACTTACCGTGTCACTTGCCACCAGATATGGATTGTCACTTGCCACCAGATGCAGGTTGTCACTTGCCCCGTCTCCTGCCACCAGCCATTGTCACTTGCCACAAAATGTGGATTGTCACTTGTGCCCCAGAGTGAGGGTGGGCAGTAAGAGATGATGTAATATATCTGCTGCCCACTGCTGCACAGTGAGGGTGGAACTGCGGTGATGCAGGGCAGGCGGTGAGAGATGATATCTCGTCCGCTCACCAGCCCACTCACTGATCTGTCGGCCTGCTTTCTGGTCTGCACACCCATTGGCCCACTCGCTCACTATTTTCTTGGGGGGGGTGGGCAATTGCCCCATCTGGATCCGCCCCCCTTTACTGATTTAGGGTCAGTGGCAGCTGGTGCTCAAAATTTTTGGAGGGGCAAAATTCTGAAAAATTCTGAAAAAAAACATCAATTGCAGCCTCACTGTGCCATCAATTGCAGCCTCACTGTGCCATCAATCGCAGCCTCTGTGCCCAACATATGCAGCCTCTGTGCCCAACATATGCAGCCTCTGTGCCCATCATATGCAGCCATTGTGCCCATCATATGCAGCTTCTGTGCCCACCATATGCAGCTTCTGTGCCCATTACATGCAGCTTCTGTGCCCATCATATGCAGCTTCTGTGCCCATCATATGCAGCCTCTGTGCCCATCATGTGCAGCTTCTGTGCCCACCATATGCAGCTTCTGTGCCCACCATATGCAGATCCTGTGCCCATCATATGCAGCTTCTGTATCCACCATATGCAGTTTCTGTGCCCATAATATGCAGCCACTGTGACCCCCCCCCCCCCACCACCAGACTGGCACTTACCCCATCCGGGTGACAGCAGCGAGCTGTGGGATGGGCAGGCGATGGCTCCTACATCCTCCATGGTTCCTGTGCATCTCCTCCTCAATTCCGCGGGGCAGGCACACTGGCAGTACTGCCTCCCCTCGCGGACTGTTGGGTCCTCTCCTCCTGTGTCTCAGTGTGGGCAGCTGTGGAGTAGTCTAATCCTCCAGCTTCCCCCCTGTATGTCTCTTCCGCCAAAGCGCCGGGCATCAAATAGGATGCCCGGCGCTTTGGTCAATTGGGAAACAGGTCTCACTGACCTGCCTCCTGATTGGCAGGGAGGCAATGTGGTGTAAAAATAGCGAAAATTTATTTGCTATGGTCACACAACAGGGTGGGATCAGGGCGCACTCTCTGTGCCCCGAGCCCACCCTTTTTTGAAGCCTGTTAGAGCCTCAGGCTCTAATCAGGTGCTTAAAAAAAACACCCCCTCCCACGCTGCCATAGGAGTCCATGCATCCAGCGTCCTGAAGGGGGCCGGAAGCATGGATAGGGAGGAGGCGGCAGGGATTAGGGGGGTGGCGCCTGTGCGCCTACAATGCATGGGCCGCCCCTGTTTAGGGTAGAATAAAAGATGCTGCTGCTGAAAAACATCCCCACAGCATGATGCTGCCACCACCATGCTTCACTGTAGAAATGGAATTGGCCAGGTGATGAGCGGTGCCTGTTTTTTTTTATGGTTTGAACATAGGCTGTGATACTTATATACATGGGATTTTTTTGTTTTTATTTTTAATAAATTTGCAAAGATTTTAAACAAACTTATTTCACGTTGTCATTATGCAGTATTGTTTAAATAGACGAACAGGAAAAAGAACCACACAGCAAGAGATGGGGTCAACAGCTAACATGTTTCACACCGTAACTACTAGTGCTTACTCATAGATGACTCTTTAGGCAAAAGACAACTTTTCGAGATGGGAATGAGAGACACCGATAAGTAAAAGTATGTAGACATAGGACACGCCCCCTAAAGGATAATTATGCAAAAAAAATCACTAGATAAACCCACAAGTGCTTTTTATTTTTATTTTTTTACTATTTCTTTATACTGGCCTTTGCAATTTACAAAAGCAGCAATTTAGAAATCAGATGAAAGGTTTAATACTGGGAAACGTTTTTTAAAGCTAAAAAGTGCATTATATACTGTATATCTAATAAGATCAGACAAAAAGCAGGGACAAATGAGGAGGGACTGATGCAAATTAGGGACAGTCCTTGAAATATGGAATACATGAAATATGTAAATCACTCTGTATACATGAAATATGTAAATCACTCTGTATATATGAAATATGTAAATCACTCTGTATATATGAACGATGTAGAAATCACTATATATACATGAAATATGTAAATCACTCTGTATAAATGAAATATGTAGAAATCACTCTGTATACATGAAATATGTAAATCACTCTGTATATATGAAATATGTAGAAATCATTCTGTATATATGAAATATGTAGAGATCACTCTGTATACCGTATATACTCGAGTATAAGCCGAGATTTTCAGCCTCTTTTTTGAGGCTGAAAGTGCCCCCCTCGGCTTATACTCGAGTCATCGCTGTCTGCCCGCTCGATCAGCGTGTCGAGCAGACAGACAGCGGCCATTCTATTCAAAAGCCGCGCCTCCGGCTCCGCCTTCGCCTGTGATAGGCGGAACACTGAATTTCCCAGCAGCCTGTGTTCCGCCTATCACGGACATCGTATCATCCTCGTACTACGGACGAGGATGATACGACGTCTGTGATAGGCGGAACACAGGCTGCTGGGAAATTCAGTGTTCCGCCTATCACAGGCGAAGGCGGCGGCGCAGCTTTTGAACTTTACAATGGCCGCCGACGAAGAGGGCACGGGACGGAGGCAAGGGAAGGCACGGCACGGGACGGGACGGGACGGCGGCGGCAAGGCACGGCACGACACGGGACGGATGCAAGGAGGCAAGTCACGGCACGGGACGGAGGCAAGGAGGCAAGGCACGGGACGGAGGCTCGGGACAAAGGTAGGCTGGACACACACACACACACACACACACACACACACACACACACACACACACACACACACACACACGGATGGAGACACACACAGGGATGGATGGATGGATGGATGGAGACACACACACACACAGGGATGGATGGATGGATGGATGGAGACACACACACACAGGGATGGATGGATGGATGGATGGAGACACACACACACAGGGATGGATGGATGGATGGACACACACACACACAGGGATGGATGGACGGACACACAGGGATGGACGGACACACAGGGATGGACGGACACACACACAGGGATGGACAGGCATGTCTCACCCTCGGCTTATACACGAGTCAATAAGTTTGCCAGTTTTTTTGGGGGTAAATTGGGGGCCTCGGCTTATATTCGGGTCGGCCTATACTCGAGTATATACGGTACATGAAATATGTAAATCACTGTATATATGAAATATGTAAATCACTCTGTATATATGAAATATGTAGAGATCACTCTGTATACATGAAATATGTAAATCACTGTATATATGAAATATGTAAATCACTCTGTATATATGAACGATGTAGAAATCACTCTATATACATGAAATATGTAGAGATCACTTTGCATACATGAAATATGTAGAGATCATTCTGTATACATGAAATATGTAGAAATCACTCAATATATATGAAATGCGTACCTCCCAACATTTTGAGATGGGAATGAGGGACACCTACTAGCAAATATATGAAGGCATAGGACACACCCCCTGCCACACCCCCTTAAAGGAGAATTCACCAAAAAAAAGGTTAATTAAAGAGGAAGTAAACCCTGATGAGTTTACTTCCTCTTTCATTCCCTGCAAAGGCAAAGCATAATGGACTACTATGCATCGCATAGTAGTCCATTATGTGTCACTTACCTGACACAGGAGCCAGCGAAGTCACCGCTGTCCCCTGTACTCCGCCGCATCCATCTTCTTGGTGGGGTCTCACAGCTCCGCTGCTGTCATTCGGCGAAGCCGCAATGACGTCACTCCCGTGCATGCGCACGGGAGCCGACACGCGCGGCAGCTCTGTCGTTGAAGATGCCGCGCTCAGTGCGCCTGCGCGCCGCTGTCTACGGCACATGCGCCGTAGACAGCGGTGCCTGTCTTCGGGCAAATATCTCCTAAACCGTATAGGTTTAGGAGATATTTCTTGGACCTACAGGTAAGCCTTAATCTAGGCTTACCTGTAGGTCAAAGTGTGTTGTAAGCATTTTAAATCAACAAGTGCTTTTTTTTTTACCACTACTCTTTCTTTATACTGGTTTTCAAAAGCCAGTATATTAGGATTTGAATGAAAGGCTTAGCACTGGGAAATACTTTTTAAAAGATAAAAAGTGCATTTTATATCTAACTATATAGATCAGATCAAAATGAGGGACTAATGAGGGGGGAAGAGGGACATTGCTTCAAATCAGGGACAGTTGGAAGCTATGGAAATATGTAGAAATCACTCTGTATACATGAAATATATAGAAATCACTCTGTATACATGAAATATATAGAAATCACTCTGTATACACGTGTAGCACTAACCCCCGAAGGAGCTTCTAGTTTTATTCGGGCTTACCGTTATCTCTTCTGCTCGCCTCTTCATCCTAGGGGGGTCCCGTTGAAAGTCCAGTGGAAAAAAGCCCAAATGAAGATATATTAGACACGTGGTCCTTTTTGAAGATTTATTTAGGGGTAATACCAAAGAAAGACACAAAACACAGTCCTTCAATAGAGGGTTAGAGGATAAGGGGGAGTTCTGGCACCTAGTAATTGCAGGTTAGAGGTATCAGTCAGATCCAGAGGACAAACAGCTCCACAGAATAACACATAACTCCCATTCTCTATCTAAACCACCCACTCTCCAGTAGCTTGATAGAAGATTTTGCTGCTTTCCTGAAACGAGATACATAAGAAAAGAAACACAAACATACAAAATGTGCGAGTACGGAAGCAAAGCCTCACTTCAAAATGAAATGACACTTTCTTTCCAGTATATTTACTGCATGTCTAAGTGCAATAATCCAGCCTGTTATGCAAACCTTCACCACCTAGTGGCGAAAGCATTGAAGAACAAGTCCTTTATACAAGTGTTGTGACCGGTAGGTAATCTTGACCTGAAGCATCCTTTATGAGACCTAACACTATCTAGCTAGTCCCCCACAGTCCTTGTATGTTAAGACAAAGGAAGTTCTCCTCTTCTTTAACCACTTAAGCCCCGGACCAATTGTCAGCCTAAGGACCAGAGGTCTTTTTACAATTTCGCACTGCACTGCTTTAACTGGTAATTGCGCGGTCATGCAATGTTGTACCCAAACGAAATTTGCGTCCTTTTCTTACCACAAATAGAGATTTCTTTTGATGGTATTTTATTGCCTCTGCGATTTTTATTTTTCCAAATAACATTTATTTATTATCAGGTTGTACAATACACATTCAGATAACTTGAGTGTATACTTTTCATATCCAAACAATGTTTAAACAAAGAGAAGGACAGTATACAGTGAAGTCTATGCCAGGTTCTGTTTCTTCTCTGATCTTGAAATGTCAATCACGTGTTTGAAGCATGTGTATCAACAAAAGAAAAATCGCGTAAGAAGGACAAGTTGGAGTCTACAGAATACTCCAGATAGAGAAGAGGAAAAGAAAGAAGGAGAGTAAAGGTGAAGAATAAGGGGAGGGTGGGGGGAAAGGTGCCTCACCTCAGTAGCCTGTTCATCTGATCATGGTGGGTCCTCCCGAAGGTGCCACAGCTCCCACACTTTATCGTGGGCTTCCGTTCTATCCTGCATCCTGGCCGTCATCCTCTCCATCAGCTCCACATCTTTAATTCTAGCGTATAGGGTATCGTCGGGAGGGGGGGTCCTCTTTTTCCAATTTAGGGCGATGAGGCACCGTGCCGCTGTGAGGATATGTCGAACTAACTTTTTATGGGGAGTGGGAATCTTAAGTTGGGATAGTCCCAATAGGGCAAACTTGGGGCCCATTGGGATCTGTATGCCCAAGAGGTTGGTCAGGAGTTGTTGGACCGCGTTCCAGAAGGGGGCGATTAATGAGCAAGTCCAGTAAATGTGGAAAAGGGTGCCCCTATCTTGCAGACATCTCCAGCACCGGTCGGAGCTGTTAGGATAGATGGTGTGGAGTACATCAGGGGTCATATACCATAGAAAGATTATTTTATAAGCATTTTCTTTATATAATGTGCAGAATTAACTTTTTGCCGCCTGTGACCATATCACCTGCCACTGTTCTCTGGATATGTCCTCATTGAGGAGTTTCTCCCATTTTAGCATGTATGCGTGTTTTCCGGTATTGTCCATGGAGTAAACATTCAGTATTTTGTAGATATTGGATATCAAGCCCCGTTGAGCTGTACCCGCCAATATCAGGCTTTCAAATGGGGTTGGGGGGGAGAATTGTAGGCTAGGCGTTATGGTCAGGGCATAGTGGCGAATCTGCAAGTAACTGTAGAATGCCTGGCGAGGTAATTCATGCTTGGTCTGCAATTCAGAGAAGGGTAATAGTTTACGTGATCGTGGGTCTATCAGATTCCCATAGTGGAACAAGTTCCGCGAGGACCAGGGGTATGACATTTGGTGCGTAAGGCTATCCGGCACTGAGGGATTACAAATAAACGAAGTTAAAGGCGACCTGTCTGAGGATAGAGCATGTGAGGGCGCCAGCTTACGCCAAAGTCGGCGAAGTTGGGACATAGGTCCCAACAGGCGTTCGGGGGGGCACCTCCACATTTGCACTCCACAGGAGGCTGTTTGGGTGGGCAGGGGCCATCCAGATTTTTTCAATTTCTGTCCACTTATTGTACGATCTTTGAGTGAACCATGATGTTATTGCACGGAGTTGTGCCGCCTGATAGTACTTTAAGAGGTTGGGAAAGGCTAGTCCACCATCCGAGCGGGCTGACATCAGGACAGATTGGGGTATTATATGCCTTTTGTAGTTCCACACAAATTTGAGTAAGTCCGATTGTAGTTTTTTCAAATGTTTGTAAGGAACCGGGATGGGTAGCGTTTGAAATAGATAGAGTAATTTCGGGAGGATCGTCATCTTTATTGATGCGATCCGGCCTAGGAGGGAGATTCTGTGTTTTCTCCAGGACTGGATCAAATTTCTAACCGAGCGAAAGAGGGAAGGGAAATTCTCCTGATATAGCGTGTTAAACTTTGGGGTGGTGTGTATTCCCAGATATTTCAGGGAGGTACTCTTCCAACGGTAGGAGAAATTTGCCTGCAATCGCGAAACTTCGGCTTCCGGGATGTTTAGTGGGAGAGCCTCTGATTTGGATGTGTTAATTTTATATCCTGATAAAGCCCCATAGCTATCCAGTTCAGCCTGGAGGTTGGGAAGGGACACCCTAGGCTGGGTCAGGGAAAGGATGATATCGTCGGCAAACAGTGAGATTTTAAACTCCTTGCCCCTGACCGGTATTCCCCTAATGCTTGGGTTGCCTCTGACTGTAGCGGCTAGGGGCTCTACACAGATCGCAAACAGCAGGGGCGAGAGTGGGCACCCCTGCCGTGTGCCGTTGGTTATAGAGAATGATTTGGATAGGGCAAAGGGGGTCCTCACTTGGGCTGTAGGGTCAGTGTAGAGATGTTGGATCGCCCTCAGGAAGGGTCCCCTGAAGCCTGCATGTCGGAGCACAGCGATCAGGAAGGGCCAACCAAGACGGTCAAAGGCCTTCTCGGCATCCAGGCTGAGTAGCAAGGACGCCGAGCTCTCCCTGTTCGCCACGTCCACCAGGTCGATGATCTTCCTGGTGTTGTCGCCCGCTTGCCTGAGTGGGATAAAGCCCACCTGGTCTTTATGTATGAGGGATGGAAGGACTACATTCAGGCGGGTGGAAAGTAGTTTCGTGAAAATTTTGAGGTCAGAGTTGGCGCATAAAATGGGGTCTTTGTCTGGGTTGGGGATCACCGTGATAAAGGAGCGTTGCATGTCTGGTGGTATAGGAGTATCATGGAGGAAAGCATTGAAGATTCTGCACATATGGGGAGTCAGAATGGAAAGGAAAGCCTTATAATACTCATAAGGCAGTCCGTCTGGACCCGGGGATTTACGAGGAGGGAGTGCTTTGATAGTCCGTTCTGATTCCTCGTCTGTGATCGGTGCATTCAGGG
Organism: Lithobates pipiens; assembly: GCF_037356315.1. Classification (NCBI taxonomy): domain Eukaryota; kingdom Metazoa; phylum Chordata; class Amphibia; order Anura; family Ranidae; genus Lithobates; species Lithobates pipiens. The sequence goes on from NW_027507748.1 coordinate 319,371,568, forward strand.
CTGCCAGGTCAGCAGGTTGGAGTCGCGGGACTCCACTACGTTCAAGGTACTGATGCATACGCAGGGAGAGGTCGGGAGAGGGAGGGTTACAAGGTATGTCAGGATTGTTGTAAAGTTCTGTGTAGAATTCTGCGAATGTGTGTGCTATATCTTTGGGGTGGGTCAATAAGGAGCCCGAGTTGTTCTAACTTGGTGGGGGGTGGACATGAGGGTGTGTTCCCGCAATTTCTTTGCCAGCAGGGAATGCGCTTTATTGCCTTTGTCACAGTAAGTTTGCTTTAGTTTAAGCAGAGCCTTTTCTACACGGCCTAATGCAAGGTCACTAAGGATAGTCCGGAGTTTCGTGATTTTCCTAAGGAGGGGCACAGTGGGGGTCTGTTACAGTCGGTGTTCTAGGGTTCTAAGTTCTTTTTCTGTACGGACCCTTACGGCATTGGCATCCTTTTTCATGGCGGACGATAGTGCCAGACACCTGCCCCGTATAACCGCCTTGTGAGCCTCCCACAGCGTAGAAGGGGAGATGTCTGGGGTATTGTTTTCCGCAAAGTACAATTGCAAGGTGGAGGTCAGCTCAGAAACGGACGGGAGGTGTTGAAGCAAGAACGTGTTCAATCTCCAGTTGCATGGTCTTGGGGTGGGGGAACCCATATCAAGGGTGAGCATGATAGGGGCATGGTCTGACCAAGATATTGGTAGTATCCAGGCCTCCCGCGTGATTCTAAGTGTAGAGTTGTTAACAAAAAAATAGTCTATGCGGGAGTGGGTTCGATGGGGGGGTGAGTAGAAAGTGTATTGCCGATCCCCCGGATGAAGAGCCCTCCAAGCATCAAACAGAGCATAGCGTCTAGCGAGTTGGCGGAACAGCTTCGAGTCCCTAAGGGCTCGAGCCGGAGATGTCCGGGTGTTCACCACATGGTGATCAGCAGTCACTGAATAGGTAAGGTTAAAGTCACCCCCCACCACCAAAAGCCCGTGGTCATTTTGAAATAGTCGGGAGAACGTTTTCGATAGGAATCTATACTGTTTGACATTCGGGGCGTATAAAGCGCATAAGGTCATGTCCTGATCTCGCCATCGTCCTTTGAGAATGACGAAGTGGCCATGAGGGTCACTATAGTGTTCCCTTTCTGTGAATGGGGACCCACGTTTAATGAGTAAGGCCACACCCGCTCGTTTGTAAGGACCTGAGGAGAGGTCAGAGGTGGCTCCAGGCTTTGTGAGGCCTTAGGCATAACTTAGACATGAGGCCCCACTCATGTTCATAAGGGAAAAAATAATTCAAGCAATAAAATTGAATTGCATATTAAGAGTACTGGCGTCTGTGTCCTCTATTTCAAAGCTGGTGTCAGTGCTGACACGCTCCCAATTCTGGTGTCAGGGCACTCCACCTCAGTGCAGTGTGCTCTCTCTCAGTGCTGGTGTCAGTGCTCCATCTCTCTCAGTGCTGGCGTCAGTGCTCCGTCTCTCTCAGTGCTGGCGTCAGTGCTCCGTCTCTCTCAGTGCTGGCGTCAGTGCTCCGTCTCTCTCAGTGCTGGCGTCAGTGCTCCGTCTCTCTCAGTGCTCTGTCTCTCTCAGTGCTGGTGTCAGTGCTCTGTCTCTCTCAGTGCTGGTGTCAGTGCTCTGTCTCTCTCAGTGCTGGTGTCAGTGCTCTGTCTCTTTCATCATCCCTGTTGTGCAGCAGTAGGTCCCCTCGGACTCCTCATAGTGGAAAAGCTCCTGGTGGGAGATAGCCACAGAGAAGCCGATCATGAGCAGTGCCAGCGCAGAATGAAGAGCGCCTTGCCCACCTTGGCTGAGGATCACACTGGACTGAGCTGGGACCTCCCGACCACCGCAGTGGAGCCCTGGATGGCTGGGGATGAGGGTGGGGTGGACTCAGGTCAGGAGGACACGGGTTGTCAATCACAGGCAGGCACATTGGGACACTGGCAGAGGACTGAGCAGACCTGACTGTAAACCCCAGGCACATGTATCCCCCCAAGTCACATTCGCACCTCCCGTTGCATGCTCCCCCCCTGTCGCATATACCCCCCCAGTCACATTCACACCTCCCCCGTCCCATGCACACACCTCCCCCCGTCACATGCACACACCTCCCCCCGTCACATGCACACACCTCCCCCATCACATGTTCTCCCCCCCGTCACATGCACACACCACCCCCGTCACATGCACACACCTCCCCCCGTCACATGCACACACCTCCCACCATCACATGTTCACCCCCTAGTGACATGCACACACCTCCCCCAGTCACATACACACACCCCCATCACATGTGCCCCCAGTCACATGTTCACCCCCCCTGGTGACATGCACACACCCCCCCAGTCACATGCTCACACCCCCCCAGTCACATGCTCACACCCCCCCAGTCACATGCATGTACCCTCCAATCACATGTTCACCCCCTAGTGACATGCACACACCTCCCCCAGTCACATACACACACCCCCATCACATGTGCCCCCAGTCACATGTTCACCCCCCCCTAGTGACATGCACACACCCCCCCCAGTCACATGCTCACACCCCCCCAGTCACATGTTCACCCCCTAGTGACATTCACACACACCCCCAGTCACATTTTCACCCCCCTAGTGACATGCACACACCCCCCATTCACATGCACACACCTCCCCCAGTCACATGCATGTACCCTCCAATCACATGTTCACCCCCCCTAGTGACATGCACACACCCCCCATTCACATGCACACACCTCCCCCAGTCACATGCATGTACCCTTCAATCACATATTCACCCCCCTAGTGACATGCACACACCCCCCATTCACATGCACACACCTCCCCCAGTCACATGCATGTACCCTACAATCACATGTTCACCCCCCCTAGTGACATGCACACACCCCCCATTCACATGCACACACCTCCCCCAGTCACATGCATGTACCCTCCAATCACATATTCACCCCCCTAGTGACATGCACACACCCCCCCATTCACATGTACCTCACACATAAAGGCTCTGTCCCCTCACAGCTCGGTCAGCACATCCTCAGCTCACTGAGCTCAGTAGTCAGTCGGCTGCACACAGACAGGCTACAGCGAGAGGACTGGAATTGGCTCCGCCTCCACCACAGAAGCCCCGCCCTGGAAGGAGGGTGGACTCGCAATCCTGCTGAGGTGCTAGCTGTACCCAGCCTTTGCACAAGATATCTGCTCAAGGGACGGACATCATTTGCTGGCGGGGCTGTGAGGGGCGGGGCAGTTGCTAGTCTGTCGGCTGTTCCAATGGAGACTGGGCAGTCATCTCATGGGGCGTGGTGTAACAGAGCAGAAAGGAGGAGGAGGACTGTTTGTAAACTGAAGGAGGCGGGCACAAAGCTCCCCTGCGCTGACTGTACTAGGATTGATGCAGGAGGATAGTAGAGGCAGCTCTTTAGGCAAACTAGGCGGTGATGAGGCTCCTGAGAGGGCGAGGCCCTTGAGAGGGCGAGGCCTTAGGCCATCGCCTAATTTGCCTAATTAGAGAGCCGCCTCTGGGAGAGGTAGTTCTGGGGGAAATGTTTGGAGGCAAATGCAAAGGTGCCCCCCTTATCCAAGTGAGTCTCCTGGACAAATATGATGTCTGCGCCTGACTGCATAAATTCCCTCAGCGCCAGATGCCTTTTCTTATTGGAGTTTAGGCCTCGGACATTTAGAGAGAGTATCTTGGCCATGTTAGGAGGAGGTGGGGGAAGGAGTAGGAGCGTATCTTACCTGTTGCGAGGGTCTTGAAGACGGCGGCCAGGAGCGGGCACACATCAGGAGGAGGACCAAGGAAGTTCCGCGATCTGCACAGTGAGCTACCTGGGATAGGGGGGGAGGCGGGGGATAAGGAGGATAGCAAAAAGAAAAGAGAGAGAGAGAGGTTAGCACATAAGAGAACCAGATTAATCAAGGCAACAGTAAGCATCTGACCTTGGGAGGCTCTCCGGCCTAGGTCAGTACGGTTTCCCCGAGTTCCACCTACCCTCCCGCGTGGGGGATGGGCTGGGGGAGCACCGGGGAGCCCTTGGCTGGGTGTGAAAAACAAAAAAAAAACTGTAAGTCTAAAGTGAGCATAAACACTCAACAGGGGGACGGAAAGGAGAGCGCAAAAATTCCCACTCTCTCGAGTCTCAACAGAGACGTGCCCATTAAGTAAACTTGGCATTAAATTTAAGGCAGTTAGGGGGGACCAACAAAAAAATAAAAAAATAAATAAAAAAAAGGAAAAGTGTATGCAAAATTGACCAGGACAGATCCATTCATAGTCTTGCGTGGGTGACTGTTCTACTAGTGAAGTGGACCCGGGGGAGGGGTGCCTGTGGGGTCACCGGTCTTGCGTCTGGCAGGTTTACGGGATGTATCCGTGTGCCGGGAACGGTTTGCCGAGGGGACCTTCTGCCACATTATCGGAGGCGGGGGTTGCGTAGCTACCAAGTCCCAGTCTGGAAGTTGGGGTGTGGAGATCTCTAGAGTGTCACAGAATGCATTCAGGTCCTCAGGATATCGCAGAACAGCGGATTTTCCTTGATTTTTCGCTGTGAGACAAAAAGGGAATCCCCAGCGGTAGGGTATGTTGCCGTCCTGAAGGATGCGTAGCAGGGGTTGCAGGAGCCTTCGCTTTTGCAGGGTTATCCAGGAAAGGTCGGGGTACAACTGCAAATGAGTGTCGCGAAATGTCACTTTGCGAGCCAAGAGTGCTCGTTGCATGATCTCTTCCTTGGTATGGTAGAAGTTAACCCTACAAATGATGTCCCTGGGTTTGGAGGCAAGATTCTTGGGACGTAGGGCCCGATGGGCCCTGTCCATCTCAATGCGGTTAGTAGCAGGTTCCCCCAGGAGGTTGTTAAACACGGTCTGCAGAATGGACTGGATGTCCTCAGGCCCCTCCGACTCGGTACCCCTCTGACGCGGATGTTGTTCCTGCACCCCCTGTTGTCCAGGTCCTCCACGTGGCGTTGCAGGTCTCGTAACATGCTACGGTGTTCAGCGCCTTGGAGTTGGGTTCTGTGGACCGCTAGTTTAGACTCTTGGATTTCTTCTTCGGCCATTTCCACCCGATCTGCTAGGTGTTTTAGGCCAGACTGCAAGACTTGTATTTCTGTGCGGCATGTGGATTGTACATCTGCAATCAGCCGCTTGAAATCCTCCTTAGTGGGTATCGCCTGCAGGTAAGAATGCCACTCCGGGTGTGCAGGGTAGATTCCTCCCGACATTGAGTGTGGGGGTGAATGAGGAGGTGGGGGCCCAGGGTGAGCGGCGTCGCCGCTCTGGGGGGCGATTATCAGTCCCGGGGTGTGTCTCCAGGAATCCCCCCATGCCGGGGACCTTGTGGGTACGTTGCCCTGCCTGTGCCCTGTGTCATAGCTCGTGGGGACTGGAGATTGCACCGTTTGGGCAGAGGTGGGGAAGGGTGGCTCCTGTCCCTTTGGGGGGTGTGGGATCTGTGTGTGCGACAGTCTCTGTGCCTTGGGTACAGGTGGGCCATTCATGCAGCCTCTGCCATCCACCTGGTTACCCCCAGGCCCCTGAGGCATACGGCCTGCCTGGATTAGAGGAGCAGAGAGGGCTGGGTAGTCTGCGGAGTAATCCGATGAGGCTGGGGAGCCGGGGTCCCCCAGAGAGGTACTCGGGTCTGGTGCTGTTCTGAGCAGCTGTGGGTATGCATCCGAGCACTGGGTATATTGTGGGGGAAGAGGGCCGGATATGGCGGGCCGTGCGCCGTGTAGTGGCATCTCCAATGAGGCTGAGTGGGGAGAACTCACCGCGGCTTGCGTATAAGGGACGTCCAGGTCGCCCTGCGGGTCCCGCTGGAGGCTCTCCGGGTCCCTGTGCAGTGCCTGAGCCGGCGGGGAAGGCAGCGGAGGTGTCCGGGAGCGGGCCGCGGAAGTCGCCGGCGCCATTTTGTCCGTCCCGCCGGGAGACATGTCCGAGGGCGGAAAGAACGATCTGAGGTCCGTGGAGGAGTTCAGCGGGGCTTGTTCTGTACCCCTGGATCTCGCGGATCTAGTGGTCCTGGATCTGCCCATGAAAGTGCAGCGAGGTGTCCCCTATTCTGCCAAAAAGTTCGGGCTGGGAGAGAGCTGGAGGTTCAGGCAGCCATTCAGAACGGCTTCCGGTCACGCCCCCCGATTTTTATTTTTAATGATATAAAAGGAAAAAGACTGAATTTTTTTTTTAAAAAAGATATTTTCTATTTTTTGTTATAAGAAAAATCGAATAAACGAAATTTTAGTCATACATTTAGGCCAAAATGTATTCAGCCACATGTCTTTAGTAAAAAAAATGTCAATAAGCGTATATTTATTGGTTTGCGCAAAAGTTATAGCGTCTACAAACTAGAGTACATTTTCTGGAATTTACACAGCTTTTAATGTATGACTGCCTATCTCATTTCTTGAGGTGCTAAAATGGCAGGGCAGCACAACCCCCCATGACCCCATTTTGGAAAGTAGACACCCCAAGAAAATTGCTGAGGGGCATGTTGAGCCCATTGAATACTTTTTTTTTTTTGTCCCAAGTGATAATTACACAAAAAAAAAGTTTACAAAAAGTTGTCACTAAATGATATATTGCTCACACATGCCATAGTTATATGTGGAATTGCACCTCAAAATATATTCTGCTGCTTCTCCTGAGTACGGGGATACCACATATGTGGGACTTTTTGAAAGTCTAGCCACGTACGGCTTCCCGAAAACCAATTACTGCCTTCAGGATTTCTAAGGGTGCAAATTTTTGATTTCACTCCTCACTACCTATCACAGTTTCGAAGGCCAAAAAAAGCGGTGAAAGGGTTAACTAGGGACAATCAGGGGGTTAAAATCTTTATTAGGTAGTATATGGGGGTCCCTGACGCTATATAAAAACCTGACGGGGAACCTAAATAACTAACTGGCTAACCAGCATCACCAGTGGCACTTATACGGTGATCGCTGGTGAAAGGGTTAACTCTAGGGGCAATCAGGGGTTAAAACCTTTATTGGGTAGTATATGGGGGTACCTAATGCTATAAAAACCTGGCGGTGAACCTAAAAAAAATAACTAGCTACCTAGCGGCACCAGTGACACTAATGCAGCGATCAGTAAAATCTGGCAACGTTATGGCTTTCCCCTTGGCATCCACAGTAGTGATAAAGTAAACAATTTTGTCCTTTCCAGGCCGGCAAATAACTATTTTGTCTGCATGGATGTGTCTCCCATAACTCCAGTGTTGAAGATACCCGGTGAAACAATCATCCATGGTAGAAGAACATCCTGGTTTCCTAAAAGGCTTGGGCACTTTCAAATAGTCCCAAACATCATCTGTCTACCAACGTTCTCTATGGTGTTCAGTCTCCCGTGGTGCCTCGTGCAGCAAATAGACAGAGAAGCTCCTCCTATTGGCTCCTCTGGTCACATAACTCGCGGGCTTTTCTTGACTCCGCCCACAGCTCACACGCCAAGTAGTAACCCACAATTAGCCCCTTATGAATAAAACATGGCACAGTCCAGAACCCTCTATCGTGTAGACTTCAAACAGTTTCCTTGAATTGCGAGAGCAACGGCAAATCCCGGACACACAAGCCCCCATATGTAACACTAACCCCCCCAAAGGAGCTGCTGGTTTTATTCGGGCTTACCATTACCTCTTCTGCTCGCTTCTTCATCCTAGGGGGGTCCCTTGAAAGTCCAGTGGAAAAAAGCCCAAATGAAGATATATTAGACACATGGTCCTTTTTGAAGATTTATTTAGGGGTAATACCAAAGAAAGACACAAGACACAGTCCTTCAATAGACGGTTAGAGGATAAGGGGGAGTTCAGGCACCTAGTAATTGCAGGTTAGAGGTATCAGTCAGATCCAGAGGACAAACAGCTCCACAGATTGGATCCAGCAGTCACCGGATAGGCCCCTCTCACTTGACCTAGCAGCCGATGATATGTCAATCAAAGTCTCTGCCACAGACTTGTTAACCGAACTTAGAGATTCTTGAGAGTTTTTAGAAAGAACTACCATACAGTACCAGATTCTTTCAGCTGAGCTGGGGATACTGTAAGGATATTCATCTGGGATGCGTCCTCAAACTGAGTTTCCAGGCTCCTCTAGAGACACCAGCCTTGCGCTGGGTCCTCCACTTGAAAAGTCCTCCCCTGGATCCTTCAGCTTTCCTTGTCTTCTCCCCGTAGGTGAGACAGCACAGGACCACCCCTGGATCAGCAGGCCCCAAGACATTCCTGGGCCAACACTCTCAGCTGCAAAGCCTCCGGCCAGCCCCGAGGCACAAGACCATGCAACACAGATCCCAGGCCAGGAGGGCCCTGGGGTTGGGATCACGGACCCCAGAAAACAAACTCAGAAAAATGGCGTTGGTACCTTAAATACCCTCTCCGAGAATGCACAGCAGGAAAATCACACCCACTGAGCCATTTCTGAGCAAGAGGTGGTATTCAATGCATCCAGCCTGCTGCTGTTCCACACCCACTGACGGTGACAGCGACACCTACGGTCAGGTGGGAATCAGTGCAACCCAACTGGACTGGTACAGAAACCAGAACTTTAGAGAAATTATTCTGAGCCAAACTATAGCTTCAGATAATTAAATTTGAAAAAAACAATAGTGTCTGCTCATCAGGAGAAGGGGGCTACACATGAAATATGTAGAAATCACTCTATATATATATATATATATATATGAAATATATAGAAATTACTCTGTATACATGAAATATGTAGAAATCACTCTGTATACATGAAATATGTAGAAATCACTCTGTATACATGAAATATGTAGAGATCACTCTGTATATAAGAAATATATAGAAATCACTCTGTATACATGAACTACGTAGAAATCACTCAGTAGATTGCGTGCTGAATGATTTAGCAGTGTATATAAGGCTCGAACACGGTGTAGGTGTGAGCACGGCTATTCTATTAGATAAGGCACCGCCCCTTTAAGCCGTCTTAGCGGGGCGCTGTGATTGGCAGAGCCGGTATCCTAGTAACCGTGCGGCGGCGTCTACGGCCTCTGTAAGGGAGAACAGGGCCTGTGTTGTCAGGGGAAAGAAGCCCCGATCGGCGGGTCTCCATCGGCCATTGACATCTGTGCCTGGCTCGTCCCTCATCCCAGCCATGTCTCTCCGCACCCTTCCATTGCTCTTCATCAATCTCGGGGGAGAGATGCTCTACATCCTGGATCAACGCCTCCGAGCCCAGAACATCCCTCCAGACAAAGCCAAGAAAGGTGAGCGGTTGCTAATATGGCTGCTTCTCTTCGCCCATACTCGGGGTGTGTGCCAGCAAGGAGCCCCTGGATGATTTGAACCCTGGGAATCATTAGTATGGGGCCAGCACAGACACATCACATGTGACAGCATAGAAATAACTCTCAGCACAAACATTTTTTTTTTCTTAAAGTGGAAATCCACCCTAACACTAAAATCTGTAAATCTACAGACATCTATGATCTAACACTAACATATAAAGAATAAATCGCTCTACACACTTTTTTTTTTTTTTGCAGCTCTGGTCCTGTTACCTGAGGCGGATGCTATGTACAGAAGATAGCTGCCTACGGGCGCTCCTGCACTTACCCCATCAGTGCTCTTGGCGGCGGTGGTTGCTGTCTCGGTTCCCCAGTGCCTCCTCCCTCCTCCTCCTTCTGGTGGCCAATCCAATCGGATCTCCGTTCGGCCAATCAGGTGACAGGTCTCATGACCCGCTTCCTGATCGGACGGGAGGAGAATCAGTATTACAGTAGAGAATATTCATTCGCAATTGTCACACGACTGGGTGGGCTTCCCATCACGAGCCCACTCTTTTTTAAAGCCTGTTAGAGCCTCTGGCGCTAATCACGTGCTTCTAAAACCCCCCCCCCCCCCCATTGGAATCCATATATTCAGCGCCCTGCATGTAGATCAGGGGGCCAGACGCATGGATGAGGGGGGTGGCACCGTGCTCCCCTAATGGACGTGAAAGTGATGTCACCCATAGACTTACTATGGGGTTTCCGGTGTCGGCTGCCTCCTCTGCACACACCTACACAGACACAGAGAAGCTGCCGCTCACAGCTCAGCGTGGGACCGGATCAGAGCGGTTTCAGAAAAGGTATGTACATCGATTTCTTATTTAAAGGGTTAGATTAGTGTTAGATCGTGAATGCCTGTATATTTAGCCATACGCGGTCAAATTTCGCAGAAATTTTCTTTTGAAAATCAGAAATGTAGTGCATTTTGAGATCCAAGGGTGCCACCATTGCTTTCGGAATTCAACCAACAAAGCTTTCAATTTTACCTCATGTTGCTACAGAAAAGCGATTTTTGTGGCTGGTAATCTTCTTTTCTTTCTGGGAATTTTCTTTTCTTGTGCTCCTACATATTTATTTTTTCTCCCATCAATGATTAGAAAATACGATGCGTGTCCTGAATGGCCAGGCAATCTTCTGTGACTTGTCCCAGAAGATTACAGGGAGGGAGGGGGAGAAGAGGAGTCTCCTAGGTGGCACGGGTGGAAGTGGGAGCTGAGTACCTGTCAGCAGGGCCGCTGATAAGAGGGAGACCACCATTCCTCTTGTAGGGGGCCCAGGCACACAGGGGGGCCCATACAGCAGAGGGAATCAGTGCGGTCGGAAGGGAGGGGCAATTACAGGATGCCCTGTGCATCTCTTTGCAGCAGCTGAAAAACAGTTTCTCTCCCTCCCACCGACTTTCAGCTGATGTAGGGAGAGACACCGCTGTCGGCTTCCCTGTCCCGTTAAAAAAAAAACAAATTGTAACCCTGTATTGTTTTAAAGTGATTGTAAAGGATCGTTTTTTTATTTAGTTAAAATAACAAACATATAATACCTACCTCCACTGTGCAGCTCGTTTTGCAGAGTGGCTCGGAACCTCCTCTTCTGGGGTCCCCCGGCGGCTCATGGCTCCTCCCCAGATCAGATAACCCCCTAGGAGAAGCGTTCTCCCGGGGGGGGGGGGGGTTACATTTCGGGCGCACTCCTGAGTCCAGTATTTGCATCCACAGACTTGTAATTATTTTTGAATTTATAATTTATTTTTTAAAAACTTTTAAACCTTTTTTTTTTTTTTTTTTAATTATAATGTTTTTGTTCAAAAGACAATTAAAAAAAATGGCTAATTCATACAGCTTCTCTGTTATCTTTGTGTCCGCTAAGAATGATTTTTAGTATATTTTTAGTGAAGATGTTTTAATATATTTGAGGGGGGCCCTGCCAGGTAGGCTGTATAGGGCCCCATGTTTTGTAACAGCAACTCTGCCTGTCAAAACTAGGTCTTCGTGCCCCCCCCCCAAAAAAAAAATGCCATGCCAAATGTGGCATGTCAGGGGGTCAGGATACAGTGGGCACATAACGTTATTTAACACGGAAATGTATGATCATGACACAGTTATAGCATCAGGAAGGGACAGGGAGCAGAGCAGCACTGATACAGCTGACAGGCAGGGAGGGAGGGAAGAGGAGTACAGAGGAGAGACAGCGGGATGACGGAGGCATTTAAACTGACCACGGTGTTAGGGCTCTGCAGCCATGATAAACCATGGTCAGTTTACAGAGGGGGGCAGAAACTGGGAGGATCAGCCAGGTATTTAAGATTATACAGGGGGCCAAATTACACAGGACAAGCACTGTGCTGCAGAACATGCTTTAACCACTTGTCGCCCGCCATATAGCATAACGACAGCAGGAAAGTGGTTGTGATATCCTGACCAGACGTGGTCAGGATAACATAGCCGTCACTAACCCACAGGGGCATGCAGCGCGTTGATTAGAACTACTGTGTGCCAGTCTGACACACCATAACTCCGATCATGGTATGAAACCTCTGACAGAGGCTTTTTACCATATGATCAGCTGTGACCAATCACAGCTGATCATCGCGTGAACCAGGAAGTGCCGGTAAACGTCGTTTCTCGGTTCATGCTGACGGGGAGAGCCAATCGACGGCTCACCCTGTCAGAGGCAGGATCTGTGCTGATAATCAGCACATTGATTATCAGCACAGCCCCCATCAAAAGATGCCTATCAGTTGCCAATCAGTGCCCAACACCTGCCAGCCTGTCCCCATAATAAACTCGTGACAGTGCCTGTCAGTGCCCCATCAAAGTGATAATCGGTGCCACTCAGTTATGCCTGTCAGTAGCTCATCATCAGTGCTGCCTATCAATGCCCATGAGTTTTTTATTTATTTATTTTTAATTGTCGGTCTTTTTTCGTTTCATAGCGCTAAAAACCCCAGAGGTGATCAAATACCACCAAAAGAAAGCGCTATTTGTGGGAAGAAAATTATAAAAATTTAGTTTGGGTACAGTGTTGCATGACCGCGCAATTGTCATTCAAATTGCGACAGCTCTGAAAGCTAAATATTGTCCTGGACAGGAAGGAGGGAAAGTGCCTGGTATGGAGGTGGTTAAGGGAAAAGGAGCAATTTTTTTATTTTTTTATTTTTTTTTAGTTAGGGTTACAAACACTTAAAGCCCTGTACACACTATGAGAAAATCAGGCGAATGATTGGACGGTTTTCCTCTGTTTCACAGTAAGCCGGAACTGAGGATAGAAATAATGTGCAAAAATTCTCATACGACCTAGGTTTTTTTTTTTTGTTTTGTTTTTTTTTTTCTCTCTGTTTGTTTTTTTTGTTATTTGTTTCTAATCGTGCGCAGTCTTTCGTATCTGACATTTCTCATACTAAAACCGTACACATTAAAGCGGAGGTCCACCCTAAAATGGACCTCCGCTCATCGGAATCCCCCCCCCCCCCTCCGGCGCCACAATCGGCACCTTTCAGGGGGGAGGGGGGTGCAGTTACCTGGATAATCCAGGTAACTGCACCCACTTCCGGGCTAGCTCTCTGCGGAACGGGGCGTACGTTACGCCCCCGTTCCGCAAGCGCCCGCCCCCTTCAGCAAGTGCCCCGCTGCCTGCTGGGAAACACACAGCTCCCAGAGGCAGCGGGGACCGTCCGGATTGCGCCGCGCGGCTCGCGCATGCGCAGTAGGGAACCGGGAAATGAAGCCGAAAGGCTCCATTTCCTGATTCCCATACCCAAGATGGCGGCGGGACCCGGCAGCCGAGCGAGCGATCGGCTTCGGGTGCCGACATCGCGGGCGCGCTGGACAGGTAAGTGTCACTATTTAAAAGTCAGCAGCTGCAGTATTTGTAGCTGCTGGCTTTAAAAAAAAAAAAAAAACGCGGAGTCCCGGTGGACTCCCGCTTTAAACGAAAATCGTTCATTATGTTCCCGTACTAGAACATTTTGGAGTTTGTCTCTTTTTAGAAATTTTCATTCGGAAGGTCGGAATTGGCTGTTAAGTTGTGTACACACTATCCAGAAAATCGTACGGTTGTTCCTCAAACTGAAATTTCACCTTATTTTCTTAGTGTGTACAGGCCATTAGTGTTGACTTCTACTTTTAAAAGCTGCTCTAACAAAGCATTGGGGTTAATTTATACAAGTAGTGTGTGCCTAAGAGCCCATGACACCCCAACACATCTGTCACTGGCCATAGATACACTAAGCCAATTCACCCTTGCTGGCTAAAATGCTGTCAAATGCCCTCTTATCTGATCTGCCCAGATGGAAGGGCACGGTTGCCCTTCTGTTTTTTTTTTTTTTTTTTTTTTTTTTAGGGGATCGGATTGGAGGTAGGTGGGTGTAAACACAAGTCCATTTACATCTGCCTCTCCATAGAGGTGAATGGAGGGTCTGATTGGATCAGACTGATCATGTGAAAGGGGCCTGAGGCTGCTTTCACACTGATGCGCTAAGGTTCACCCACACTGCAGGACCAGCGCAGTGCACCTGTGGCTTTCCTGCAGATAAGCTGCACTTTGCCATAGACTTCTATTATTGTTCCTACTTAGTAGGAACAAACAATAAGTCTCCTCTCCCCTGACAGAACAGGGATTTGTATGTTTACACACAAATCCCCATGCTGGCTCTTGTGCATGCAATTGCGCCCGCTTCCCATAGCCATTGGGGTCCCCCGCTGTGCAGCGAGCACTTGCGCACACCCTCTGGTGGCTCTTAAAGGGGGCGACGTTCCCATACGGGATTTTGCACAGTCGTGCCATTCTGCCTTAGTGTATCTGTGTTAAGTGGTTGGCAAGCGGTTAACATGCCTCCCATGCATGTTGAATTGATGCATTTTTGTTCTGATTGAAGATACATGCACTTGGACCCCAACTTTTCCAAAAGCTACCAGGACACCATGTTATAAAATGTTGGGGTTGTTGGAACCTTCTTTTATCATTTAGCATCAGAGTGAATTATTGGGCTGAATTTGCTGGGTCGGTCAGTATTGAACAATTTGTATGGCTCCACTTATTTTATTTACAGTGGAATGATTGATTTAAAATCATTTGACATTCTTTTTAAATCAGTTGGCAGATGGGGTGTACCTACATTTTCACATGATTGTAAAATTAGCCTATATTTTCCAAATCCACATTTTAATTTGCCAATTTCTCTTTTCTGACCTAACCCTGCATAGATGATTGGACAGATGAGGAAAGAAAGCGAGGTAGGGGGCACTCATAAACAAAATGCTCCACTTTAATTTATTTACTGCTGACTTGTTGCTTATACCTATTGCTTAAAGTGCTGTGCTCAGTAAATGCTTAGTGGCCAATTTGGCTAGTTTTCTAGTTGAGTAGGGCAAGAGAATGACATAACTTCTTCATATTACATTCCAACATTTTGCTTTTTTAACAACATTTTAAAATTGACAGAAAATGGCCAATACATATGGATATTGAAAGTGTGAAATTCTAGCAAGACATTCATCTTTCTTGCTTTCAAGGCCTTTGTAGAGGATTCATTTAACAGGAAATACGCCAACTTCTTTTGAACCCTCTATGTAGTACCATGGTGTGCTGTGCACTTTTATACCCATTTTTTATTTATTTTGTAAGCTTTTATTTACTATAGCTAAAGCACAGTACATGCTCCATATTGTGTCCTTCTTTTGATAAATGAAACAAAATAATGCAGGTGCTGTGGGATAAAAACTGCAGTACCCTGCAGACAATGGATAGTAGTATATCCACTTACCATATAAAATGGACATAAATGAATGCTGGAGGCAAGGGTTCTTGAACATCTTTGCCACCAATTGAGAACGACTTGTATTCATGTTTGCACTAGTAATGATTGCAGCAGGAAAACTGGAGGTAGATTATAAGTCCATGCACACTAGACGCTCAAAAACCACAAAAAAATAAAAACGCTGGATAAAAATGCTAATATTTAGGAGCATTTACAGTCAATGATGTCACAAGGGGGCGGTGCCACCAAGTGACGTTGTCAGGTATCCACGCCTTTTTAGCTATTTATGAACTGTCAGATGGCATAGCAGGCTGTTTTCTTTTTTTATTTTATTTTTTTGATGGATCTACACCGGGGGACATGTTGTGGGTTTTTTATTTTATTTATTTTATTCCCAAGGTCTGCCTGCCAAAAAGCACCCCCCCCCCCCCTGTTTAAGGCATGTGGCCTGGTATGGTTCAGGAGGGGGGTGCGCTTGCTCGCCCCCCGCCCCCTTCCTGACCTGCTGGGCTGCATGCTCGGATAAGGGTCAAATACCGCATGTGATACTGCCTGCAAAACCCTGATGATAAATATTTTGTTTTACTCTCTGGTCTGTTTGTGAATCGGACTTAAGAGCTTACGGTTTTTAAACAATATTTACTGACACATTTCTTTGTTTTAGTGAATTGTACTTCATTTACAGCATGCAATCATTTATGCAAATTAGTCGCATGACTGTTATCGTATGTGGTAAACGTATGTGAATTGGCCCCTAATGGCCTAAAATAGCTTTGCATGGACACATAGGATACAACTATTTAGCTTTTAGGAGCAGAAAAACTGTTTCTAGGCGCTTATTGTAAAGTCTTGTGTTTTTTGTTTTTTAAATAAAAAACATGTTATACTTCCCTCCTCTGTGCAATAGTTTTGCCCAGATCCTCCCCTTCTCGGGTCCCTCTTTGCTGCTCTTAGCGCCTCTCTCCTGTTGAGTGCCCCCACAGCAAGCCATTTCACTATGGGGGCACCCGAGCCGAGCTGCAGCTCTGTTAGGGGTGCTGAATATAATTGCAGCATCGGTGCACCGTGATTCAGACGTTCACAATGCTGCACCGATGCTGTGAGTCAACCGAATTGATGTCTGGTGACGTCATCCATTGCTCTGTGCGTTGCACTGCCTCTCTGGGAGAAACACGGAGGCAGAGCTTGCATGGTGGACAAAGCCCCCTCGTCTTCACTGAAGCAGAAAGTCAGCTGATAAACTGACAGGCAGTACAGTGCAGGGGGGGAGCTCCAAGAGATCCGACACCAGGAGAGGCTTCACTGAAGGCATCAGAAGGGGGAAGATGCACTAAGCAGCATGGAAGAGGGGGAATCAACTGACACTGAGAGGTGGTCAGTGCCAATGTCACTGATCCCATTCCTCCACTACCACCATCCCTCTGCCTCTGATCCCACCCATCCCTCTGCCTCTGATCCCACCTATCCTATTAACCAACACAGGTGAATTTAAAAATGCAAAAGGGAAAACCTGCCATGACTCCGTGCAATGGAACACAATGAAAACATATGAAAAAAACAGGCATATAAAAAAGAGAGCCTAGTTTTTTTTTTATTTTTTTTTTTTTTTTTTTTTTTATGTTTTACTTTTTGTGATGTGTTCCATTGCACTGCATTGCATTGAGTCATGCCGGGTTTTTGCTTTTGCATTTTTAATTCACCTGTGTTTGTTTAATCATGTGACTTTTGTATTTACTATTTAAGAATTTACTTATTTTATTTTTTTATCAGCCATGACTGAGGACTAACGTCCGAAAAGCGTAGGCTGTTTTACAGCTCTGTACATGTATTTATTAAAGGAATATGATTTTGGATGTCATCCTGAGGGCCGACCATCCCATTCCTTATTCTGGTACATTGGAGGTGTCAGCAGCCTCAAGGTCTGAGCACCGGGTCGAGCTGTGGGAAGGTTTCAGCACCTATATACCTGGTTTTCAGCATCGACCAGCTCTTTCTCAGCTGACCTGCAGGGAAACATAAGCAGGAGAAGCTTCTAGTCTGCTGCTGGTCGTCACATGTTCAAAATAAAAAAACAGCATGTGGAATACAGAGTTACAGGGTGGATTTGATTTAAAGCAAGTCTATTTTTAAATCGCTAGTAAAAAAAAAAAAAAAAGCCTGGCTTAAATCCACACCATTTTTCAATCATAATTTTTAAAGAGCAACTAAATGCTAGTTAACGTGCCTTAAACACAAATTGCTGCTTTTTGAATCAGGAGTGGACCATAGTCTGCCAACCAGACTGAGATATTGGCTTTTTTTCTAGGCTGTGTATGCTTATCACTAGGCTGGTTCCTTTTAGATAGCCTAATGTGGTATGAAGAAGTGAGCTCAGGACTTGCTGTGTATGGGTACCTTTTTAGAAAAATGACTGCATCTGCTTTGCCGTGTATTTATTTTATAGTAACATTGCAAATCTGCTAGCTTTGCCCTGATTTTACGGGCCTCTCCAGCAACCAATGGGGTAATGCATTTTATCACAAGTGGTGTTGGACAGTTTTTTGTTTTTGTATAGGTGAGTTGCAGATCATTGTCAATTTTTTTCCCAAAATTTGACGTGACAGGGTTGGTAAGTAGAAAATTAGCTTTTGACCGAATGCAAACGCAGTGCATTGCTATTACTTAAAGTGCACCTTTTACTTAACTAAACAATTGCTGTGAAGGAGTGTACTCATGGAGGTAATTTGCTCTTCCAGTGCTAAAGATCTATGTATGATTTCAATTTATCATGGTTCAGAACTGTTCAACTTCTGTGTCCCCGTGCTGTTTTACATTTATCACAGCAGTACAACAAGAGTAGGTTGTGGAGCCATTCGATACAATGTGTTATTGAACAAACTCATCGGCCACGCTACCTCTTTCCAATGGCCATATGCTAAACAAGGGGGCCTTAATGCTGGTGGGGTTGGAACCAGTTGGGGGAGGCATGCTTTTATTAAAATGGCAGACAGGACTTTACATTACCCTCCTAAAACACCCCAAATCTTTCATTATTGAAAACAATGCTACTTTTCTATTTTCATTGCAGCATGTTTTCTTAGAAGGTGCTCTTTAATCAGCCTTATATAATCTGTATATGAAGTGCTTTAGATCCCTGATTAGATGGATTGATTCTGTTTTGCTTGCTTGTGATTGAATACAATTTATAGACAGAGGGAAAACCACTAAGTCAGACTTTGAAGGCAGATTGGACCAACAATATTGATTAAACTATTGTTGGTCAAATCTGCCTTGAAAAGTCCAACTTCGTGGTTTTCCCTCTTTTTAGTTCAGTGGTTTATGCGGATGTGGCTTAGGAGTGACAATTACAATTTTATTGAACACCATTTTTTTTCTTACAGTTATGAATGATATTATCACAACTATGTTTAACAAGAAGTTCATGGAAGAACTATTTAAACCACAAGAGCTGTACTCCAAGAAAGCCCTCAGGACAGTTTTTGACCGCTTGGCCCATGCTTCTATCATGAGGCTTAACCAAGCCAGCATGGACAAGGTATTTTTACTGACCATTTACACCAAATTGCTTTGTTTAAAAAAAAAAAGTTTAGGCATGATTGCAACGGATGACCCATCCATGGTGGAATATGTTTGCAGCATGGAAGACTTCTTCAAAACTCAAGCTTCTTCCTTCCCTGTACAATACAAAAATCTCAAGCACTCAATCTACCTAGACCATGCTAAAAAAACAACAAATTAAGTTGTTTTAATATTAACGTTAAAAACTGATGGTTTTATTGCATGCACTCCGTGGGGAACATGTAAGAAAACTGACTTTTTGTTTGCTGTTATTACTCTGTTGCCTGTTATTTTATTTTTATTTTTTTTTAACAGCATTTATAGAATAATTTGCCTTTTGCGTAACTGGCTACTTTGAAAATAACTCTATGGCAGCCAACGTGTGGGCTAAGTCCCGCCTCTACTACCCTATAGGACACTACTCCCATAAATCTTTGCTCCCCATCAGCGGTTGCGTTCTTTCCTTTGTCCTCCTCTGAAGGACCTAGCCGATAGTCTTCCTACCCAAAGATTCTTTCTCCTACGATCAGAACTGGCCGAGCGACCCTGGATATGAGGAGTCGCATTATTCCAATAAGCCCTAGCTACTAGCAGGGTATGGAGGTGGCATTTGGAAGAGGCTCTGAAGATGCTACAGTCCTAGTCACTGACAGACAAAGCAGTGCATTGGCCGTTCAGCCTAGCTACTAGCGAGTGGCCCTATCCCCCAGCAAAGTTCGGCTTGTTTGTTTTGCCTTGGTCCGGTGACGATCATGACAGCAATTTTTCAAAGGAGCGGTTAGACTGAGGCCTCAAAGGAAACCCAGGTTCCCCAAACCTCTAGTCCTTGAGTTGTTCTCACAACTCGACAGACCACTTTCAATCAGATAGCTTACTCTCAAAACTGCCTTTTTGATAGCCATCACCTCAGTAAAGAGGGTATCTGAAATCCAGGTTTTAGGGATAAAGTGGTTTTAATTCCGATGCTACGGTCAAACCCTAAGGTCATCTCAGTCTTTCATGAGAATCAGGAGATCTCACTTCCCGCCTTTTAGATCAGCTGGAGGTTTGGAAATATATCCCCTAGATGTAGGAGTCTCCTTGAAGCAATACTTGGAGGCCACAGCTCTTTTCCGTTAGTTGGATTATCTTTGTTTTAGTTCCACAGGAAAAACAACGAGCTCCGGACCTCCGTCAGATCCATTGCTGTGTGGGTTATCCAAGCAATTCAATGGGCCTATAAAGAGAAGGGCTTGGCTCTTCCTGAGGCGATAACAGTGCACTCAACTAGAAGTCTCTCAACTTCATGGGCAGTCTCACATCATGTCATGCCTGAAGTGATCTGCAGGGCGGCTTCCTGGTCCTCAATCCATACCTGTATGTCTCATTATTGTGTTGAGTCAGCCGCTGTGTCTTCAGGTCATTTTGGTGTTAAAGTACTGTCGGTTGACGGTGTTTGTTCAGCATTTTGCACACCCGGGTGTGTATGGCGAGTTATTTCCCACATGTTGGCTGCCATGGAGTCTGTCAGGAAAACGGAAAATTCCTATCAAATATTTACCGTAAATTTCCTTTCCTGATGGACTCCATGGCAGCAGGCGTTCCCTCCCAATGGCCGGAGTAGGCTAGTTATCAAACACAGCTGCTGGCGGGGAGCAAAGATTTATGGTAGTAGTGTCCTATAGGGTAGAAGAGGCAAGACTGAAACCCAGACGTTGGCTGCCATGGAGTCTTTCAGGAAAGGACAATTACGGTAAGTATTTTGATAGTAATTTTCCGTTATCTGTGCATACCAAAAAAATAAAAAATAAAATAAAAAACACTCCTTAGTACTTTTAAGTTCTGCAACAATTACCAAGCTGAAGGCTAAATAAGGCCGTCTTCACACCATGTTGCAGAGATGTCAGTTTTTCTGCAAGGGCTTAAAAAAAAGACAAAAAAACATTATCCTCTTTGTGCCCTGTTCACACCACAACACTGGTATCACGTGTAGATTTTTTTTTTTTCTGAGCAGGAATCTGCAACATGTATGCAGTTTTCTGCACAAGGAAAAAAAAACTGACATGACCTCAACATTGGTGTGAACAGGGCACATAACTGATTGAAATGTGAATATAAACTGATGTGAAACTGATCTGAAATCTGCAAGGTTTTTCCATCAGTTAAGTGCCTAAGTGTCTACAGTTGCAGTAGAGCACAGAAGAGAGGCAGACTGCTTCTGCTGGGCCCCATGATAATGCCAAACCAAATCTGTCGCTTTGGTCGCCAAACGGGCCAAAAGGTTAAGGGTTACATATTTGTATGCAAACTGATCTGAGATGCAGCTGTATTATATGTTCCCTTGTCATGTGACTTATGGCCATCATCATGACCATGATGCAGAGTATGGGGAAGTTGGGCCCAGCTTCTCACCCATGCACACCAGTTTCCCTCTGACAAGTATGTATGCCAGAGAGATTTTTGATTGATTACCACCAGGGGCGTTGCTCAGTCCTGGTGGTAATCAATCAAAAAGACCTGGGGCTAGAGCCCATAACAGCGTAGTAAAAGTCATACGCTTGGGTGGGCATACACGTGTGTGTGTGTGTGTGTGTGTGTGTGTGTGGAGAGAGAGAGAGAGGGGGAGAGAGAGAGACCCACTTTAGGGTTCCCAGAGTGCCTCTCCCTTGAAATCAGGGTCCCCAGAGAGCCCCCACTTACCCCCCCCTGGGACCCTTGTACAGACTCTGGGCTATGGTCCCCAGATTCAGGGCTATAGCCCCAAAAGCCACCCCCTAGCCACACCACTGATTACCACTATGCTTTTTCTCTGTAAAGCATTAACCCAGGTTCCCAAGATTAGAGATAGCAATATCATTCTACAGTATGTACCTTTCCTATGAATTTTCTAGTGTATAAAGGCATACTTTTCTTTCTTTTTTTTTTTTTTCTTCTTTTTTTTTTTATGCTTTGAATACAAAATAAGTCCAAACTATGTAATTTGTTCACCAGCAGTAGATCTCTACTGTACATCTTAACACCAGAGCAGTGATGGGGAGATGTGTACTACAAGATAGTGTACAAAAAAGGATAAATTTCACTTTCTTTATATAAGTCAGAATACATACAGTATTCAAAGCATTTCTACACAACAATTTTAATGTGCCTCCATGATGTTTCCTCTTTTAAATTGGAATGGAGTGGGGATTATTTACTAAAGGCAAATCCACTTTGCACTTCAAGTGCACGGAAAGTGCATTTGGAAGTGCAGTTGCTGTAGATCCGAGGGGGACATGCAAGGAAAATTAAAAAAAAACGCATTTTAGCTTGCACATGATTGGATAATAAAATCAGCAGTGCTTCCCCTCATTTCAGATCTACCCCTTAGATTTACAGCGACTGCACTTTCAAGTGCACTTTCAGTGCAATTTCAAGTGCACTTTGCACTTGTAGTTTACACTTGTGCAAAGTGGACTTGCCTTTTGTAAATAACCCCCATTGTTTTAAGAGTTTGTTATTCATGCTCAAGCCATATTGGAGGGTAGACTGCCTGTACTTCCACAGTTGTCATGGTTGACTTTACCTTTACATTTGTTGTTGTGGTGTGTGTGTGTGTGTGTGTGTGTGTGTGTGTGTGTGTGTGTGTGTGTGTGTGTGTGTTTTTTTTTATTTTATTTTTTTTATATAAAAATGTTCAAACTTTAGATTTCTATTGCATCTAACCTTAGATTTGATATGTTCTTGCAGCTCTATGACTTGATGACTATGGCCTTCAAGTATCAAGTTCTGTTGTGTCCTCGCCCCAAGGATATCTTATTAGTTACCTTTAATCACATGGACGCTATCAAAGAATTTATCCGGGATTCTCCGAGTATTCTGAACCAAGTGGATGAGACTTTCCGGCAGTTGATTGATGTAAGAAGGGGATTTATAAATATAGACAATGCGTGGAAAATGTTTTTTGTAAGTCCAGTCAGCAAAATGGTAATGGGGACCCTAATGTATGAAAGTGTTGAGTTTGTAAACCTTAAGAAAGAGTGGGTAATGACATGTAGACATTTTATGAAGTTGTATCACATTCACATATGTCGGCGTCCTTGCATTGCTCCATACAGGCAACCAAAGGCTGTTGTAGCTGAGCTGATGCTTGGCAGACTTGAAATGTCAGTTGTGACCACTTCCTTCAAAGTCTCACTTCCATGCTATCAATATGTCACGACCGTGCAAAAAGCTTTCTGAACACACCTCATACTGGACAAGTGGTATTCCTATCTCCTGTTAGTAAGAACACATTGTTGCTCTCTTACTACATTCCTTAGTCTTTGCGTCTTTGCCCTGGGCCAGCAGTTTATTGTTTAGAAATTTTTATGTTGTATATGCATGCTTTTTAAACATCTTGGTAAGAAGATATAAATAGATTTTATTTGCGTTGCTTATCGTTTTTCTACGTGTCATTATTCCCCTAGATGTACAACTGTTTACCTGCTGGTGAGTTTCAACTGATCAGGCAAACTTTGCTTATCTTCTTCCAGGATATGCACATTCGGGTGAGATTTCTTTCCTTTTTTTTTTTTTTTTTTTTCCTGTAGATTTTTATTCATATAAAGTGACATATTTCCTATACTTAGCCCTGATCTGTGTGCTTCTACTTGTAAAATCTTTCTTTTTCTAAAACAAAAAACAAAACAAAAAAAAAGTTATACTTATCTCCTCTGTTGCAGTTGGTCTTGCACAGAGCAGCCCAGATCCTACTCTTCTCGGATCCCTCTTTGGCTCTCCTGTCCCCTCCCTCCTGTTGAGTGCCCCCCACAGCAAACAGCCTGCAATGGGGGCACTCAAGGAGTCATAGCTCTGTACGTCCATTCAGACACACAGCCATGACTTGGCCCGGTTCTCTCTCTCTCTCTCTCTCTCTCTCTCTCTCTCTCTCTCGATTGGCTGATTTTGATTGACATCAGCGGGAGCCAATAGCCCCACGCTGCTGTCTCAGCCAAGGGGAGTCGCGGGCAGCTTAGACACTCCTGCAACATCAAGTAAGTATTAGAGGGGCTGAAGGGGGCTGCTGCACAAAGGTTTTTTTTTTTTTTTTATCTCCATGCATTAAAGCGGTAGTAAACCTCACTTGGTGACTTTTACCTACAGGTAAGCCTAGAAAAAGGCTTACCTGTAGGTAAAAAATATCTCCTAAACCTGCACGGTTTAGGCGATATTGACCCTGCATGCAACCGCTGACGTCAGCGGCGCATGAACTCTGCAGGTCTGGCATATCCTGCCAGAATGGAGGGCTCCAGTGGGAGTGAGGTCATTGCGGCTCTGGCCATTTCGCAGTGCCAGAGCCAGCGATCCTGGAAAAAACATAAAGAGAACATGTCGGCTCCCTCAGCAGTGACTGGGTGCCACTGCAGGGCTTCGTTCTAAGGTAAGTATTTCATAATGTGCTAGTATTCAATGCATACTAGCACGTTATGGTATTGTCTTGCAGGTTTTTTTTTTTTTTTCTTGGTTTACTACCGCTTTAAGATGCATAGCTTCCTGGAAACGTCACAGAACCTTGCCCCATTACTCATCTCAAGAATCCCCAGCCCTGCTGCAAGCAGTGGGCTGCCTTTTGAGAAGTGTTAAGCCAAGTACACACAGGGCCAAATTTCTGGTGGCATCGGCTGGTTCAGTAGAAACCGGCCGACATTCAGCCCGTGTGTACTGAAGCTGGTCCGACAGAAGCCAAAAGAGGTCTGCCGACCGTCTCCCGATCACCATTGACTGCAGTGTTCTGGGGGGGGGGGGCAGCAGATGGGCAGCAAAAGGTCAGTTTTTTGAGCTGTCAGTTTTTTTTGATGATGACATCCTCCAGTCAGGAAATGAGACGGCCCTATCTGACGCTGCAACTTTAAACGAGAAATATGGGATTTTTTTTTTATCCCATAAACATACTTACTTAGGTGGATGCAGCATCAGTCCAAAGCTGCATCTGTCCCCCGGTGCCTCTTCACTGAGAACAGAGCCACCGAACACCCCCAATGGCTCGGTTCTCTTACCTCCCCAAGTGGAGAGCTGCTTCCTGTCAATCAGCAGCTCTTCTGCTCTGTTCCTCCACGCTCACTGAAGCGCTGAGCTGTGGAGGGGCAGGGTGCGGCCGTCTCAGCGGCTCGCTGAGAGGCTGAGACAGCCATCAGTCCAGGCACATGGCGGACTTCCATTGTTGGGATGACATGGTGCCTGGACTGATTCCAGTGACGTCAGCGTAGAGTGGATTTCAGACCGCTCTCTGCTGAAAACGGGTCACAGGAGTGAAAAACTAATTGCATTCCTGAGACCCATAGGAGAAGCTCAGCCCAGCAAGCTCAGGCTGGACTTATTTTTTTAAATACCCTGAGAAACTCACAGTATGCATTCGAATCAGAGTAAGCATTTTTAGTACACAAGAGGAGCCTGTACATCTGTGCAAGTTGGAAAGTAAGGCTAGAGTTCAGTCTTAAAGAAGAGCTCGAGCTTTTCACACAATTTACAATTCAGAGGGAGCGATGTATTCTATCAGTGAATACAAATCTTCCTCAGAAGAAGTATTGGATAGAATACAGAACGCTGCTGCTGTAGACTCTCCTGTGTTCCGGGTACAAGATATTAAGTCTAGGCTCGCACCCGGAACACAGTGCTGTATGCTTTATGTAGCCGCAGCTACATACAGTTTAAACTGCACATCCAGCGGCCTCACATATTGGTGAGGGACATAGTTTGTTTGGGCCAAGCTGGCCCAATTGTGTGAAAATCTGGAGCTCAAAAACTGCTATTTTATCTGATACAAATTACATTTTCTAGTGCTGTATAAAGTTATATTTCTATCTAGTAATCTTGTTAGAGCATATAGGAAGTCACCCTCCTTTCTCTGGCTTGAAATGGCTTATAATATCAAAGAATTTATATAGTTACATAGTAGGTGAGGTTGAAAAAAGACACAAGTCCATCAAGTCCAACCTATGTGTGTGATTATATGTCATTATTACATTGTATATCCCTGTACGTTGTGGTGGTTCAGGTGCTTATCTAATAGTTTCTTGAAACTATCAATGCTCCCCGCTGAGACCACCGCCTGTGGAAGGGAATTCCACATCCTTGCCGCTCTTACAGTAAAGAACCCAAGTTGGGTTGTAAAAATGTAATTTCAAATTCTTAGACTACATTACAGTTTCTATATGAATATTTATGAATTTAATTGATGTTCATTGCTAAAGGACACCTGTAGCCTACTGTAGGTATGGTAGTAGTTTTGATAACTACTGCAGATTGGCAGGCAGTTTCTTCCAGCTTCAGTAAAAGAATGATTAGTAACAAGAATTGTTTCCATGGGTACCTAGAACAGTTTTCAGATATACCTTAGATAGGTGTCAGTGTTGCTTTTAGCAACCAGTCAGATTTAAGCTGACATTTTCTTGAACCCATAAAAAGCCAAGGGGAAAACAAAAAGTAAGGATCTGACTTGACTTGAGCAACATGGACCCTTGTGCTTTTACATGTGACTAAAAAAAGCCAGGTTTTCTGGCAGTTTCATTAATACTTGCTAACAAAATTCTATATCGTCTTTGCTAAATGGCTAAGGTTTGTTCCCTAGGTTTCCATTTTCTTAAAAGATAAAGTCCAAAACTCAAATGGGCGTTTTGTGCTGCCAACATCTGGCCCTGTTCCTTGGGGGACTGAAGTACCAGGTCTTATTAGGTGGGTGAATGGTGATATTTCGCTGGCTTTATTTATGATGCATGATTAAAAGGTGGCATTAAAAATGACGAGCTCCAAAGAAAACATTTTTTTATTTTTTTTGTACGAATATATGTGAATTCATTAAAGTGTATGTAAACTCTAAGGGCCCATTCACACCATACATGCATGAAAACTGATGGGAAAACCTCAGATTTCACTTTCAGAGACATCAGTTTTCATGGGCGTTAGTTATGTGCCCTGTTCACATTAATGTCAGTTTTTTTTTCCCCATGCAGAAAACTGCATACATGTTGTACATTCCTGCAAAATCCGGCATGTGATAGTGGTGGTGTGAACAGAGCACATAGAGATTTTTTTGTGCCTTTGCAGAAAAACTTACCATGGTGTGAACGAGGCCTAAATCTGTTTTTCAGAATGTGTGGCATTGTGCCTCACTGTTTGCAGTTTTCTTTAACAAATAGTTTTTTTTTTTTTTTGCAAATTTGTCATAAATGCTTACTTGGAGATACCACTAGTAACTGTACTTCCTGTTGCAGGCTGACAATGCTACATCACAATTAGCAAAAGCATTGTCCGAGGTGTGTGTGTGTGTGTGTGTGTGTGTGTGTGTGTGTGTGTGTGTGTGTGTGTGTGTGCGCTCCTTTTTAAGTTATTGTTTGGTTGCCTATCTGATAGACCTGGTGGGCAGCCCAATGACCAACTGAAGGAGGACATGTGACAAGATGACAAAGCTGCTGCTAATTCTGATGTAATGGCTTTAGTATTGGGTTTACATACACATTAGGGCCAATTCACACCAGCCTGAGCCAATGGGGTGCGTTAAACACATGCATGTTAATGTGCATTGCATTAAGGAAGCACTTCCAACTGAATAGGCTGCCTAATGAGACAGAAAACATAACGCATGAAGCATTTTCAACAGCACAGCAACACTGGTGCACTGGGAAGGTGTGTTGGGATGAATTTCAGAATGGATTACACCGCATTGCATCAACAAATGTAACACAGCATGCTAGTTGGAATTGGACCTTGATGGGTTCACACCGCCAAAGGATGCTTGGTTGTAAGGAATTTTAAATGGGAACACACTTTAACACACCTGTGTTGCAGCACTTACAACTCATAGTAATACACTGCATTGTTATGGGGCAAAAAATTATGCATGTCCATTTTTTTGCCCACTCTGGAATGTTGGCAGCTCATTTATTTGAATGGGCTGCTTTGACCAATTACCGCCCACGCTATAGCTGAAAGATGGCTACAGCTCCAGCTTAAATTGCTGGGCATCCGTAAAGTCCTCCCATTCTCATGGTTCCCCTTTAGAGCGCTCTGTGATCGCTGAGTCCGTGAGACTTGGCTTATCATAGATCACAAATGGATGCCATTTTTTTTTTTTTTTTTTTTCTTCACGCTATAAGCGTGAAGGGGAAAAAAAAGCAGTGGCTTTGATTAGAAGGACATCAGTCCGCTTAGCGCCCAAAAGTACTGCATATCAGTGCCCATCAGTGCTGTCTCATCAGCGCACATCAGTTAAGGAGAAAAAATGCCTGTTTGCAAAATGTTATAACAAAATATGAGAAAAACCTTGTTTTTCAAAAATGTTCTGCCTTATTTATTTTGTTTAGCAAAAAATAAAAACCCCAGTGGTTTAAAATACTTTTTAATTTTTTTTTTTTTTTTTTTTTAGAATACCACCAAAAGAAAGCTCTATTTGTGTGAAAACAATGATAAACATTTTATATGGGTACAGTGTTGCATGACCACGCAATTGTCATTCAAAGTGTGAGACCGCTGAAAACTGGCCTGGGCAGGAAGGGGCTAGAAGTGCTTAGTAAGCAAGTGATTAACACAACACATGTTAATGTGTGTGCCTTAATGCAATGCGCAAGGGCTGACAAGCGTGAACACAATATTTGTGATTTTTAACAGTTCTTCTGGATTAAAAAGATTAACAAAAGGAAAACATGTTGTTCAGTGCTGGCTAGCTTTTATTTTACTAACATTTGAGTTGCTATAGGTAACACTCCTTTCCTCCATGTTTTATGCATTTTATTATACTTGTATACTATTTTGCTGTAGCTATATAGAAAGTCAACAGGAGTATTGTAGAAGAAGAAACTATAGTCTTTTAAAAATAGATTCAGAGATTAATTAAAACATTTGTTTTTATGGGTACAGTAAATATACTAACTTGTTAGAAATTAATTGTAACTGTTAAAGAATAATTCCAGGTATCGTATCATTTTTATACATAGTTGCATTGCTCCAGTGTGACTGTATATACCATATCTAACCCATTCCCCTGGAAGCTGGAAATCGCTGAAGTAGACACATTTACTCACACTTGCCTCCGCGTCCTGCGCTGAGCGGCTGGCCACATTCTGAACACAGGAGGTCAACTGCTCGCCACAGGTGCCATTCAGAGAATGCTTTACATTTTTTAAATCCATGAAAAGCGTTCTCTGGACGAGGTGGAGAGGCAGGGCAATGACATCAGGCTCTCCACCTCATCCAGTCAAAGAACCATTTGCATTCATTCAAACAATGCAAAGCATTCTTCGAATAGCGCCTATGTCGAGTGGGCAACCTACTGTGTTCACAATGCATCAGGTCAGCTGCTCAATATGGAACATGGAGGCAAGTGAAGATCACTTGAGTAGCGGTGTCTACTTTAGTAATTTTCAATGTTAAGGGGCATTAGACAGGTATGGTATGTTCAATGTTCATCTTGGACCAATGTAACTATGTATATACCTTACCTGTCAAATTGCCCCTTAACAGTGGAAATATATAAAATATACAATTTCTGGAATTATTCTTTAAATTATAAATATAATATTTTACAATAAAGCTGTATGGAATAATATGATGAGCCCATGGTATGTTGTGCAGTTAAAATTGTTTGTAATGTGTTTTATAAAGGTATTTTCTCCTTTGTTTAGGATTTTCAGCCTCAAAGGGGAAGAGGTGAAGAGAGTGGAGTTCCAGAATGGTGGGAATTATGTCAGCCCTCTTCGAGAAGGTTCCTATGATCTTTTTGGTGACCGAGTGCTAAAGCTGGGGACCAATATGTGAGTGTTTTATCAGGGTTGGAATATACCTGCATTCATTTTACAATACATCTTGTATTCGGTTTCACTTCATTGTATATAGTGTGTATAATTATTCTTGTGGGTGAAAAACATGAAGTCCAGATCTTACCACTTCATTGTATACCCAAAAAGATTTGATTAGTTGAAGAGTAGTGTTGACTCTGGGTTGCACAGTATTATATCTAAAAAAGAATAATCTGTGTAGTAGAGGCTTGTCTACTAGATGATATATACTGCAAGTAATGTTTACAGTAGAGCTTCAGGGTGTTTTCTAAATGCATTGCCTTGTGTTCTGTCAATACCACTACCCATCAGACGTTCTGAGCCAAAAATGATTACTGCGCATGCGCCATGCGTTCCAATGTGGCTGCTATGCGGTCCAATAGGTTTCCTAATCTAAAAAAACACAAAGCCAGCAGCACACATCTTCTTACACCCAGGCAAGCGGGCAGAAGGTGGCGACGGGCATCTTGGTACACCCTGCACTGCTCAACGGCAAACCGATTATATACTGAAATAGACTATTTCACTGTGACATAGTCAAATAGTCTATTTCAGAATATAAGGTGAGTTAACTGCTAAAATAATTGTGAAATTGAAGACTTGTTTGGGTGTAAGAAGATGTTAGCTGCTGCCTTCATGTTCTGTCACTTTAGGAAACCTATTGAAACGCATAGCGGCCATGCTGGAACACAAAGCACATGCGCAATAAGCAATTTTGTTTGCAACGTCTCTTCCGTTGCATTTTCTGATGGGTAGCGGTATTCTGATAGAACACTGGCATTGTAAGGTCCACCCCTCCATTCATAGATCATATCTCATTATTGGAAGCTATAACAAGACTTCTATGAATGGAGGAGGTGGGTGAAAAGGGTGGGCACTTTTTTGATGAGTGCCTGTCACAGCTCTCTCATCTCTGTTAACCCCAACTGCACTGAAAGATTATGGTGGATTGGTTAGGGGGTCATTGGAGGGGGAAGATTTCAAGGAATGCAAAGCCAACAGCACATGGCTGCTGATTTTATTTTTTGGACATAAACTTGAGCTTTAAGGGTAGCTAAAGCAATGTGAGTGTAACTGGATCCATAGAAGTAAGTTCATAAGTAACCCAAGGGGCCCAAATTTTAAGAAATTTGTCATGAACACTTATGCCCCGTACACACGAGCGGAAATTCCGCCAGCAAAAGAGCTTTTGGTCCGAAAATGCGAACGTGTGTAGGCTCCATCGGACTTTTGCTGGTGGAATTCAAGCCAGCAAAAGATTGAGAGCATGTTCTCAATTTTTCGGTCGGAAAAAGTTCAGATCGGAAATTCTGATTGTCTGTACCAATTCCTACGCGCAAAATTCCTACGCATGCTCGGAAACAATTTGTCGCATGCTCGGAAGCATTGAACTTAATTTTCTCGGCTCGTCGTAGTGTTGTACGTCACCACGTTCTTGACGGTCCAAAGTTCAGCAAACTTTTGTGTGACCGTATATATGCAAACCAAGCTTGAGCGGCATTCCGTCGGAAAAACCACCCAAGGTTTTTTCAACAGAAATTCCACACATGTGTATGCAGCAAAAGACAGGTTTTGACTTTATGTAAGGCGAGGGATTGTGATTTCCATGCTGAGGCTATAGTTTTTTTTTTTTTTGTGGCTAGAAAAGATAAACGTCGCCAATTTCTGCTTTTTAAACCATTCCCGCTGAGCGTACGCAGATGTGCGTACTCGGCTTTCGGGCGTTATACCGGGATGATGCCGCAGCTGCAGGCATCATCCCGGTACTGTTTTTTTTTTTTTGGGGGTTTTTTTATCCGGCGATCGGCTTTCCAGTGATAACAACCGATGTTATACCGGAGGAGCGAGAGGGGACGTCCCCCCACCCGCCACTCCCATTCCATCGGGAGCCCCGTTCAACGATCCGCTGCTTCTTGCGGCTAGGGACAGACTGGAATGAAGCTGTAAGCAGCTTCAGTCCAGTCTCCTAATTGTAAACACGAAAGCGACGTCATGATCAAAATTTTTTTTATTTTTTTTTTTTTAAACAATTTATTAATTTTAAAATAAATAAGAAAAACTTTTTTTTTTTTTTCAAAGTGCCCCCGTTGCCGCGAGCTCACGCAGCAAAGAAAACGCATATGGAAGTCGCTCCCGCATATGTAAACGGTGTTCAAATCACACATGTGAGGTATCGCCGCGATCGTCAGAGCGAGAGCAATAATTCTAGCACTAGACCTCCTCTGTAACTCTAACCTGGTAACCGTAAAAAAAATGAAAGCATCGCCTATGGAGATTTTTGGGTACCGTAGTTTGTCGTCATTCCACGAGTGCGTGCAATTATTAAGCGTGACATTTTTGGTATCTATTTACTCAGCGTAACATCAACTTTCACATTATACAAAAAATTGGGCTAACTTTACTGTTTCTTTTATTTATTTCTTTAATTCATGAAAGTGTCCCTTTTTACCAAAAAGTTGCGTTTAAAACACCGCTGCACAAATACCGTGTGACATAAAATATTGCAACAATCACCATTTTATTCTCTAGAGTCTCTGTTAAAAAAATCTATATAATGTTTAGGGGTTCTAAGTAATTTTCTAGCAAAAAATACGTATTTTAACTTGTAAACACCAAATGTCAAAAATAGGCTTAGTCGTGAAAGGGTTAAATAAACAATCTGTCTGATCACATAGGAGAGCTATCTATGCGTTGCACAGTATTCTTAAGTCTGCCATGTATAGATCAAATCTCAGCAGGGACCAGCCCAAATTTGATCCATCTATGGGCAGGCTGGTTGTACTGAAGTCAATCCTTTGATCGTCTTCAGTACAACCAGCATGTCAGTTTTTTTTTTGCATGCGATTTTGTATTCTGTCAGTGGGAAAGGCTCCCCAAGCTCCCTGCTGGCAAAACACAATAGCGCTGTGGGAGGGATTTCAAGCAGTTTTCTTTCCTTCCACCCATGCTGGAAGGAAAGAAAATTGAATAATCTCTAGGCTGCTTTACAATGTAAAGTATGAGTTCAAAAACTGTAGACCAGAATGTCTCATTGCAACTTTCAAAACTCTCATTCAAGGCAGTTGATAAAAACAAGCTACCTTGGTTTCACAAAAGAACGTTTGTTCCTTCTATAGCTAATCTTTAATGGGCATCATTTGTTAACTAGTTTGCCGTTTTTTAAATACCCAGTAAAATTTGAAACAAGATCTGCAAAATTGTTAAAGGAAGATTGGCCACAGCTTCTGCTTAAATTGGTTGTAAGTTCTCCCCCACAACTTTGTCCCATGTAAATCGGCATAAAAAACCCAAATGAACACTGCTTGTAGATATCTCCTTACTTGCTTAGTATTGTAATCTTTTTTGTTCTTTAGAATGATGTCACTGATCATGCCCAGATCTCCCCCGATTTACGGCACACTCTCTCTATGTGCTTATCTATCTGTTATCAGGACTTCCTATGGCACACCACTGATATCCCAGGAGGCTGCAGAATCATTCAGAGCTTCCTCCTACACATCATGTGACTATGTGACATCACATGCAGTGTAAACCTGGCCATTACTGCAGTCTTATCAGTTGAAGCTGATAAGACTGACAAAGGCAAACATTAGACAAATGGCACAAGTAAATGCTATGAAATAAAACAAGTCAGCTATGAACAGGGAAGCAGGGTTGACATAGACACGTTGGATTAAGAAGGAGGCTTTTTTTAACAGTACAGGAAGTTCTCAATGTAAGGGCAGAAATACACTCCACTGTGGACAATACTTAAGATGGCGCTGCCTAACCCCTGAAACAACTTTTTTAAAGTTTCTTTAAACAGTAAGTAATATGCGATTTGGGCTGGATTACAGTGGCTATAGTTTGATAATTGCTTATTATAATGGACTAAATGAAAAGAAGCATCAGAGTGGGAGAGTTTACTTCCTCTTTAAAGGTTACCACTAACATGAGAGCTCTGTAGTCACTGAAAAGCATTTGATGCATTTTAGTAGTACAATTTAGCCTATACTATGCAGAATAAGCATTTGAAGAAGCTGCATTAAATGTTCAAATAGCCATGGAAGCAATAGAGCAGGAATATGTATTAAAGGAGTGTACTTAAATGTGGACTATGTCAACAGGTACAGTGTAAGCCGTTCTGTGGAGACTCACATGTCCGGGACATTGAAAAGTTCAGCCTCACACACAAAGGTAAGGCCAACCATAAAACTATAATTTATATATATATATATATATATATATATATATATATAATATTATTATTATTATTATTATTATTATTATTATTATTATTATTTAAAAAAAAGCATAACCAAGGGCAAAACTTCTTCCCACATATTGAGTTGTCCCCAGAAAAGTAATAGAGGGTAAATCTTCCAATGGGAACACAAATTCTGATGACCTAGGGGTCCCCAAGAGATTTTTTTTTTTTAAATTTGCAGGGATTTCCTCTCACTTCCTGTTTGGCTATGGGTCAGGAAGTAAAGGTAAATATCCCCGATGGGGCACAGATAGCAAAAATAAACTTTTATAGGTGTAATAACCCTCCCTTACTCTATCCATATCTAAAAAAAGGCAAAACTTTTTTTTTTCTTTTCTACTTTAACTAGTAAAAATGGTTATATAATAATAAAGTGCAATGACAATCTGCAATTTTCATCACCAGATATGACAAATAGTTTTTTTGCTTTTTTCAATACACCCCTCCCCAAATCTAGTACATATTGCCAGCCTGACACTCATGGTATTTTAAGGATTGATAACCTGTACACAGGGCTGGACTGGGACAAAAATTTGGCCCTGGACTTTATCCAGACTGGCCCACTTTAATTTTGCAAACACGCACAAAAACAGTATATAAACTATACGCAATTGCGCAAAAAAAATAAGTAAAACATTCCAATGCAAGTATAAACGGCTTTTTTTTATTATTGAGAGAAAAAGATGCATTCCAACATTACAGACACCTGTAGCACTGATGACACGTGGCACTGATGACAGATGGCACTTATACGTGGCACTGATGACAGATGGCACTATGTGGCACTGATGACATGTGGCACTGATGACAGGTGGCACTGATGACAGGTGGCACTGATGACAGGTGGCACTGATGACAGGTGGCACTGATGACAGATGGCACTGGGGACAAATGGCACTAACAGGTGTCACTGGGGACAGATGGCACTAACAGGTGGCACTGGGGGCAGGTAGCACTAACAGGTGGCACTGGGGGCAGGTAGCACTGGGGTGGATGGCACTGGGGTGGATGGCACTGGGGCGGATGGCACTGGGGGAGCATGGCACTTTTTTTAATTAATTTTTTTATTTTCCCACTTACGGCCGCTGCAGCCGTTCATCTCTCCCTCCTCACACGCTGTCTGTGTGAGGAGGGAGAGCGGCACTGAGAGATGATCTCATATGTTTACATATGAGATCATCTCACATTGGACACGCCGATCGCGCTGTAAACGGCCGCTGTGATTGGCCGTTTACAGCGATCTGTGTCTCTGGGGGACACGGCAAACACAGAACTTCCCCGATGTGCGCCAGCGGCGGCGCACATTGTGGAAGTAAATACCAGGACGTCCAGGGACGGCCTCCCGGACGAAAGCGCCTGCTCTATAGCCGTCATTCGGCTATAGGGCGGGCGGGAAGAGGTTAATCAGTTACAGTGGACAGTGGCAGTACATTTACTCCTACCCCCCCCCCCCCGCCATGCTGCATATTACAGATATCACATAATTATTTAGCTGGTTTTCTCTGTTAGTAGAGCAACGCTAATATGTACAGTAATCTTTGAAATCCATCATATAGGCTACATTCAGACACACAGATGGTTCAGGTTTGGTCAAGTATTGTAAATGGAAGTAAGGAGAGACGAGCACATGCCTGTCTGTGGTATACTGTTAAAACACGCTGACCAAAATATTAACAGCCTGCAGTTGATTTTACTATTTAGTGCTTACTTGATGATAATGTGATTGCTTTGTCCCTGGACAGTGGACACTGACACAGTCTGTGCTGCTGTCTACTCTGGAGACAATCCTGCAGGCTGCAGCTGTGGAGTGTGGAGCAATGGTATGGTTCCTCGCTCCTCGTTCCTCCTCGGCGGCGCTTTCCCTTCACTCCCAGGCCAGGCAGCTAGGCTTGAACTCCTCCCATATCCCCGGGCCGCCTCCGCCCTCCGGCCGTGACGTCACGGCGCTGGGACAAGGGGAGTGAGTGGCAGCGTCAACCGGGGGGTTGTACTTGTGCGCCGGGCCGGCCCAGGTGCTGTGGCGGAGCCGCGTTCGCGGCCGCCGCCACCGCCGCCGGCGGTGGAAAAAAAAAATTATTAAGCTAAAACTGACAACAACCGGCCCAGCGGCCCACTGAGCCAATCGGCCCACCGGGAATCTCCCGGTAGTCCCGATGGCCAGTACAGGCCTGCCTGTACATCATACTTGTGAACTGGCTTTTACAATCAGAACCTCAAAAAATAGATGCTTATGGTAA
Source organism: Lithobates pipiens (assembly GCF_037356315.1). NCBI lineage: Eukaryota > Metazoa > Chordata > Amphibia > Anura > Ranidae > Lithobates > Lithobates pipiens. Next base: position 319,407,408 of record NW_027507748.1, read on the forward strand.
ATTCATCTATTCAGTGCTGGAACACCTTATAAAATATTTTATTATGATGATATATTATAAATAATTTCTTTTTTTATTAAAGATAATATAATAAAAACATGTTTTTGCTTTTTGTCAGCTGAGGATAAAGAGTGTTGAACTGGCACAATTTGCACCGTGCTGTAGCTGAACATTATGGTTAGGCTTAAAGTGATTTGTAAAGTCTTTGTTATTTTTATAGAAAAAAAAAATACATGTTGTACTTGCCTGCCCTGTGTAGTGGTTTTGCACAGTGCAGCTCAGCCCAGATCCTCCTCTTCTTGTGTCCCTCTTTTGGTGCTCCTGGCCCCTCTTTCCTGTCGAGTGCCCCCTCAGCAAGCAGCTTGCTATGGGGCACCCAAGCCGAGCTGCAGCTTCATGTGTCCATTCAGACATGGAGTCCCAGTTCAGCCCCGCCCCCTCTTTCATGATTGGCTAACTGACTTTGACAGCAGCAGGTGCCAATTGTGCCAGCTGTGTCTAAGCCAATCGGGAGGTAGAGTCACAGATGGTCAAGGCACTCGTGGACATAGAAATGGGGCTCCAGTAGGTATTAGTAGGTGCTGGGGCGGCTGCTGCACACAGAAAGCTTTTTATCTTAATGCATAAAATGGATCAAAATAAAAAGCCTTGTGCCTTTACAACCACTTTAAAACTTTGTTCAAAGCGGAACTAAGCCCCACAGGATGCTCAACTTAACTTTACAGTGATGCAACGGTTACATCCCACACCAGCCACTGTCATGTTCTCCCACGTCCTGTTTTTTTTTTTTTTTTGGCCTTCTGATTAGCCAACGAGGGATGACATTTAAGTCAAGTGTGCTGGGAATGCATACTGAGCTGTATGTGCACAGCTGTGTGTGCATTCAATAGAAGACTGCTAGCAGGCATTTAAGTTTGTTGTTTCAGAAGAGACACAGCGTGCCTCTTCTGATATTAAAAAGCTGTCTGCTTGCAGTTTTCAAAAACTTAGATTTAGTTAAACTTTAAGACCAGGAAACTGTAGAGCATTGCTAAAGCTTTTTTAAAATGTTTTTCCTGAGCCTAGGTTCACACTGGTGCATGGATAACACCTCATGTGATTTGCACATTTTGTATGGCTGAAATTGCATCGCATCAGCACCAAAAAGGTGCAGGACCCTTTCCCCCCCCCCTCCCCCCGCATCTGAATCGCATCACATGGGTGTTGTGATGTGTCGTTAAGATAACACTGACACCCACAGCAGCTCACATGGATGCTGTGTGATGCGGGCAAATGCAATGAATCTTGTGCGTTTCCCACAACGCATTCGTGTGAGCCAGGGGTCAGTTATCAGAATCTGTTTTTTCTTCTGAATTTTCCAAAAGGATAAAATCACTGTACCAGATTTAGTTTGATGGGAGCTGGCAACCTATCCACTGGAAACACTATTTAGTTGAGTCTAGGCTACAGCAGTAAAGGTAATAAAATGATATCTCGCCATATTGCTTTCTCATAGACACAAGCAGAAAAGTAAGGCTTCTGTATATTATGACTAACTGTGTCTTTTTTTTTTTTTTTTTTTAAATATATATTAATAGGAGAATGTTGCTCCAAATCCTTTGGCGAAAGAAGAGTTAAACCTCCTGGCACAGCTAATGGGTGGTATGGAGCTGAAGAAACCCTCCAGTGCTGACCACATCTTCCGTTTAAACCTTTTCACCAACGATGAAGAAGAGGAGTAAGTGGGAGTTTTATTCCTCTTAATGTCTTGAAATATCAGAAGCAAACAGTTTCAGGACATCATAACGGGCATGAATATTGTGGTGTGAGCTTTTTATTTTGTTTTATTTTTTTATTTTTTTGAGACCCCAGTGCGGTGTGCAAAAATATAACACCAAAATAAATGTAAAAAGTGCATGTGAAGGCGCACAAATAAGTGCACTAGGGTATGTCAAATGGTCCGCTTCCAAAGAGGACAAGTTCCTGGTCCCCCAGGGTGCAAGTTTCTCAACTGAGGGCAGGCACACTCAGGTCCACCTAGCCAAAAGGTCCAGCAGATACCGCTTCTCTTGATCAGCCGAAGACAACCAACGAGTAATGTTTGGGGGGCTCTGCCAAAAAGGTACTCACCAAGGCAGAGGAGGAAGGAACCTGATGGCCAACACCCACCCAATAGACTTCAGGACAGGCCCAAAGACCCACATTCTACAATCATGAGTAAAAACAAAAAAATAAGTGCAGTGACCTACAAAGTGAGAAAATAAATAAAAATCACCAAAGTGGTAGACAATGGCTAGACCTTGATTGAAGTAATGCTGCATACAAAATGCACACACACACACACACACACACACACACACACACACACACACACACACACACACACACACACACACACACACACACACACACACACACACACACACACACACACACACACACACACACACACACACACACACACACACACACACACACACACACAGTGATTTTAGGATTTATTTTTAATTTTTTTTATTGCATGTGTATATAACCTGAATTTTTAGAAAGATATAAACTTGTTGACAGTAACAAGTATGTAATAGGGTCATGTGATTGTTAGTGAGCTGTTACATCTTTTTTTTTTTTGACATGCAAAAAGACAAGCAGCACTGACTAGACCGGAGGAGCTTTCTTACAAAGTGATCAACATTGAAGCCAGTGAAGTAAGTGAAGATTTAAGCTACAGGGACTATAGCAAATTACATGTTTTGTAAATGTAAACGAATATTTTCTCTATTTTAACAATTATTAACCACTTCAGATCCGCGCTATTGCCAAATGACGGCATTAGCGCGGACCTACATTTCCGGGACTACGTCTATTGACGTAGTCCTGGTTACGAGCGGCCTGCGCGCCCCCTGAGGGGCGCGCGCGGCGCGCTCTGTGATCGGCGAGTCCGTGAGACTCGCCTGATCACCGATCCGTGTAAGGGGTCGATCCCGACCCCTTATCACGTGATCAGCTGTCAGCCAATGACAGCTGATCATGTGATAGAACGGAGCCGGTAATCGGCTATTATTCCTCCTCGCGCTGACAGCGCGAGGAGAGAAAAAAAAAGCCGATCACCGGCGGCCGTGATCGGGACATCAGTCCCGATCACGGCCATCAATAAAAGGGACCACCTGCCACCTGCCTCCCGCAGTGCCATCCTGAAGTAAAATAAAATAAAAAGTAAGTGCCCCCCGTCAGTGCCCCCTGTCAGTGCCCATAGTGCCCACAGTGCCACCCACAGTGCCACCCAATCTGCCTCAAAGGTGCTGCACCCCAGTGCCGCCCATCAGTGCCCAGTAGTGCCGCCCATCAGTGCCCAGCAGTGCCGCCCATCAGTGCCCAGCAGTGCCACCTATCAGAGCCACCTATCAGTGCCCATCAGTCCCATCTATCTGTGGTACCTATCAGTGCCCATCCGTGCCACCCACCCGTGCCACTTATCCGTGCCACCCATCCGTGCCATCTTATCTGTGCCCATCTTTGCCCATCAGTGCCGCCTTATCTGTGCCCATCGGTGCCGCCTTATCTGTGCCTATTAGTGCCGCCTTAACTATGCCTATCAGTGCCCACCAGTGCAGCCTATCAGTGCCCACCAATGCAGCCCATCAGTGCCCACCAATGCAGCCCATCAGTGCCCACCAATGCAGCCTATCAGTGCCGCCTAATCAGCGCACTTCAATGAAGGAGAAAAATGACCCGTTTGCAAAATTTTATAACAAACTATTAAAACATGATTTTTTTTTTTTTTGCATCTTTTTTTGTTTGTTTAGCAAAAAATAAAACTCCGAGCTGTAACTAAATACCACCAAAAGAAAGCTCTATTTGTGGGAAAAAAATGATAAAAATTTCATTTGGGTACAGTGTTGTATGCCCGCGCAATTGTCACTCAAAGTGCATCAGCGCTGAAAGCTGAAAATTGGTCTGGGACTGAGGGGGGTTTAAGTGCCCAGTAAGCAAGTGGTTAAAGAAGTAAAAAATGTTTTTTTTTTTTTTTTTTTTTTTTTTATTACTACGTTTCCCAGATTGGAAAATCTTATCCATGTGACCAACTACTTTTTGCACAATGCCTTAGATTGTAGAAGACAAAATTACCCATAAAAAGGTCACCTGGTGTCTGTGTGGTGGATTTCAAAGTATTTTCTTGTGTTTCTTCGCTTTGTGCATTCGCTGAAGTGCAAAGTCAGAAGTGCTTCCACTTATAGAAATCCCCCCACATACCAGCATTTTTAAAGACACACATGAAAAGCAGATAGCAGTGTTTCAGATTTTGGGTGGAGATGGTTCAGTTGGCACATACCTGTAGGATGAGAGAAGAGATTCTCAGATGAGACAGTCAGATAATCCGTTAATAAGTGCAGAGTCAGAAGTGCTTCCACTTATAGAAATCCCCCCACTTGAAGAAAGACCCCCTGTTGCAAGTGTGCCCCGTGCAGTTACCCTGTACCCATCACCCTGCACCCTCTGGCAGCAGCTGCAATCAACACAATTTAGTTCCCATTTCTATTCTTCCCAAGACCAGACTCCCTTTCTCATGTGCCCTTTGGAACTCCCGCTCTGTCTCCAACAAACTCGCCTCTCTCCATGACATCTTTATCACCAACTCATTTAACCTAGTCGCCATCACGAAACCTGGCTCCACGAATCCAACACTGTGTCTTCTGCTGCCCTATCCCATGGTGGTCTTCTTTGGACTCACTCCCCCAGATCCAATGGACGTAAGGGAGAAGGTGTCGGAATCCTTCTAGCCCCACATAGCACCTTTCAGGTACTTCAGCCACCTCCCTCTCTGTCACTCTCCTCTTTCGAAGCACACTGCATTCGTCTCTTCACTCCAATTTCTCTAAGGATAGCCGTGATCTACAGGCCCCCTGGACCAGTTTCAACATTTCTTGATGATTTCTCTGCCTGGTTACCCTACTTTCTTTCTTCTGAAATCCCCACAATCATTCTCGGGGACTTAAAAATCCCTATTAATACTAACACTTCTGCCCCTTCAAAACTTCTCAGCCTAACCTCCTCCTTTGACCTGAAGCAGTGGATACATGATCCTACTCACTCCGAAGGCAATATCCTTGACCTCGTTTTCTCTCACCTTTGCACTCCATGCAACCTCTCTAACTATCCATTCCCTCTCTCTGATCACCACCTTATTGGTTTCACTCTCTCCCTCTCCTTCACCTCCTCTCCCTCCAACCGCACTAAAGTTACCCGCAGAAACCTACGTCATCTCAACCCTTCTCTTCTCTACTCTGCTATCGACAACCTCTACGACAAAATCTCACCCCTATCCTGCACCAACCTAGCCACTTCTGTCTACAACGCTTCACTTCTAGCCTCACTGGACTCACTGGCGCCCCTCACTACACACAGAATCAAGCCCCAACCCCTTCAACCTTGGCAAACAGATGTCACTAGAAGTCTGAAAAAACAGTCATGCTCATGAGCGCCTGTGGCGCAAGACCAAGTCTCAGACAGATTTCAACCAATATAAATCTGCCCTCCAAAAATACAATTCCAGACTCCTCTCTGCTAAGCAGAACTATTTTTATCAATCTCATCAGCAACCTATCATCCTTTCCCCATCAACTCTTCTCTACTTTCAACTCTCTACTTCGTCCTCCACCTACCAACTCACTCACTGCCTAGGAGATTGCCAATCACTTCAAACAGAAGATTGATGCGATTCACGCAGAGATCTCTACTGTTCTGATACCCTCCACGCTTTACACATCATGCCCACAGGCACAATCATTACTTCCCTCTTTCAACCCCACTACTATAGACGAAGTTGCTAAACTACTTGGTAATGTCCACCTTACCACCTGCCCTCTGGATCCTGTTCCCTCACAAATGCTATGTTCACCCCCTGGCTCTATGCTACGCTTTCTAACTCACATTTTCAATCTCTCCCTCTCTTCTGGTATCTTCCCCAACTCTCTAAAACATGCGCTTGTCAGACCCATACTTAAAAAACCCTCACTGGACCCATCCAATCCTAACAACCTATGCCCCATCTCCTTGCTCCCCTTCTTATCCAAACTCAATGTCTGGTCTACAACCGACTGAGTGTCCACCTCGCTGATAATAGCCTTCTTGATCCCCTTCAGTCTGGATTTCATCCTAAACACTCCACAGAAACTGCTCTCTTAAAACTAACAAACGATCTACTAACGGCCAAAACCAATTGACATTATTCTGTACTCCTCCTGGACCTCTCCGCTGCCTTTGATACGGTTGACCACCCCCTCCTCCTCAAAAAAACTCCACACCTTTGGTCTCCGTGACTGTACTCTTCGATGGTTCTCTTCCTACTTATCAGACTGCACCTTTAGCGTTTCTTACAACTCTACTTCCTCCTCTCCACTTCCTTTCTCTGTTGAGGTCCCCCAAGGTTCTGTTCTTGGACCACTCCTTTTTTCAATCTATAACTCCTCCCTGGGTCAACTGATAGCCTCCCACGGCTTCCAATACCACCTCTATGCTGACGACACCCAAATCTATTTCTCTACCCCTCAGCTCACTCCCTCTGTCTCCTCACGTATCACTAATTTACTATCAGATATATCAGTCTGGATGTCACATCACTTCCTCAAACTCAATCTATCCAAAACCGAACTTATAATTTTTTCAGCTCATCCCCAGAGTTATTACCATTTTGTTTCAACTTGACCCTCCCTTCTAGATTGTAAGCTGTAATGAGCAGGGCCCCCTGATCCCTCCTGTATTGATTTGTATTGTAAGAGTACTGTCTGCCCTCATATTGTGAAGCGCTTTGCAAACTGTTGGCGCTATATAAATCCTGAATCATAATAATAAAATATTTTCTTACTAATTCATTCTCTTGTAGTCATTTCCAGGTCAGAGTAGGCAAAAGGGTTCTCCCTGAACAAAGTGGTGCATCTACTTTATAATAAAAGGGAGGTTGGTCCTGCTACGCTATGAGTATTTAATGGTTCAGAGGAGCCTATTGATCAAGAACCGCAGTGCCCCCACTTTGTATACCACATGTCATCACTGGAATATCTCCACAATGTGCCAACATTTTACATTTTATTTTAAAAATGGAGAGTGGAGTATGGAACACTTGATGCCCGTGCATGTGTTCTTCCTCTCTCCATCTCACTTTTTTCTTCCAATTCATTACAATAAGCGCCCCCCACCCTTACCTCAGGGTCCCCTGCCAGAGCTGCCCCTTAGCCCAGGGTCCCCCGCCAGAGCCTTAAGTAAATGACAGTTATAAAGCACACAAAAGTAGTTTATAACTGTGCCAGAGGTTTGAATAAAAAAAGTAATAGTTGTGGCCACAGTAAGCAAGGGATTTTAGGTCAATTTTAAGAGATAGAATGCTTTTACAGTTGTCATATCGGTGTTAAACAAATTTTCCATTTTGCCTTTCCAGGACCTGGAAAGAAATAAAGCGCTTTCTCGCATTATGGGAGAGTTTCGATCCGAGGAGACATTGGTACAGAGTACCAGCAAAGGAGATGATCTTCTAGCGCTAATGGATGGACTGTGATGACAAAAAAACATTTTTATTTCTGTCTAGTCCAATATTAATAATATAATAATATATATTTCTCAAATACTGGGATGGGGACTGTTTACCATGTGAAAGCAGAAACTGCTCTATTTCATGTAATGGTAATAATTCGGACAACAAACCAAATGCTGCAGCTTGTATAAAAAAGTGACAGGTCACTTTTATATTTGTAACATTTGTAATATTGATGTGTGTGAATATGAATATATGTATGTCTATGAATATATTCTCTCTGGACATTTGAAATGTTTTTTTTTTTTTTGTTTTTTTTTTTATTGTGATTCACAGAGATCTGTATCAAGTTATTCACATCACATCATCTTATGAGAATGTCTACCATATTTATTTATGGGTTGGGTGGGTTAGGTGGGCATCTTTAAGGTACCTCTAAAGCTTTGAAGTGCGAAACATAAACTTAGCATTTTTAAGATGTCTTTCTGACACATAATAGTCACTCTGCTAGGCTTTCTGCTTATTTGGCAGCAATATATGTGCTTCACCACAGACAGCCAAAAATAGTAGTATCAAACCTGAAAAGGGAATTTCATGCAGGGTTAAGAGTTATGAATGAAAATTAGGATTAGCTGAGATGGTTGCTGGTGAGACAGTGCTGAGTGGGTCTTCTTCCTTTTTTCTTTTCTTCTTTTTTTTTTTTTTTTTTTTACCTAAATGTGTAATTTTCTCATATTCTGTTAGGAACCCTGATTTCTGCCTTTTACATTCTGTCATCTTCCTGTGCTGACCCATTCAGTAAATATTTGTTCTCTTTCCTGCCAGAAAGAAACCATATGGAAAAGACTGAATCATAAACACATGATTATGCCTTTTGTTTTGCGTTGGTACTATTTATTCCATGTCAATTGTATTTTTATGGCTTTATTAAAGATTTTAAAATAAATATGTTTTTCAAATTTCAAGCAAAAGTAAGGCTGGGTTCACACTAGAGCACGCAGCTGCTCACAGCAGGAATCCGGTGCGTCTCCATTCACCGTTTCGGGTGCGATTTCAGCCCGTTCGTTTTGTCACACGTTTTTGAGCAGTTTTTTGCTCAAGGGCAATTAAATAATATTAATGACATAAATAATGCATACATAAACCCAAACAATAAATGATAAGAAAATTAAATCAATAACAATTATAATAAATGAACCCCTAACCCTTACCCAACCCTTAAAAGAATAAATCGTAAATAAATGAGAGTGGATGAAAAAGCTGAAAAACATTGCAACAAATAATGAAAAGGGTTATATTTTTCTCTATTGGCTAATTTAAATAAAATGCCAAAGCTCAAACACTCAAACACAATGCTAGGATGTGAATGCAGCCTAAGGATAGCTGTGTTTGTGTTCATTTTTCAGGCTCAGAACATTTTTGTACAAAAACAGAAATACATGTTCATTTGGCAGTAATTGTAGTATCTTCATCACTTCCTGTGAGCGTAATGGAATGTACAAACAGTATTATCCTCCTTCTATAAACTATTTCCTCAACCCCTCCCTGCCCCCATATATTAGAGATCAACAAGGGTAGACATGTTTGAGGTCAAGCCTGAGTGATAACCATGAGTTCCTCCATAGATACAGTGGAGGAGTGAGCGTAGCCAACCAGGGACAGAAAGTGTGTTATTTATAGTGATACTAGGTGAACTGAATTAGAAAAAAAAAAAACTATAAAACAAGAACTAATGAAGCCGCATCAACTAAGATCTGGTAAGTCACAATATATTACATTTTTATTTTTGGGTTTAGCTAAATTTTTACCCAGGATTTGGGGTACAAGATACGTATGTATATCATTTCTGCAGACAGTCTGAAAATATACCTTATTCCCTTAATAAACAGGTAATGATAGCAATGCTCAAAATGATCACAATGATGGGTTTTTCCAGACAGACTGATTTCAGATCCTATCTAGTATTTTACTGCCGGAAGCCTGTGCATTGTCATGCATTTTCCAGCATGGCATGAGTTTGACTGAACATGCATGCAACGGTTTAATTGATAAGAAATATCTTTGAATAGGAGGATAAAAACACATTTTCTATTAGCATACAAATTGATATTAATGCCTAACATAGTACAACCAACTTATTATGTTAGTTTAAATATCTGAGCCCCTAGTCTTTCCAGCCTGATCTTCAAGAAAACAAAGTAACCTGTTAGCAAGGGCTTGGATGAAATATTATTTATACAAACAGCTGCAGTAATGAACCTCAGACTCCCACTGCTATAATTCAACCTTGGGGATTTTTATGCAATTACTTGTAATAGCAGAGGATGGAAAAACTGAGGCCTGGTATTCTGCATCTAAAATGAAACATAACTGTGGTATTTACTAAACAGTATTTAAGTGTTTTCAATTAAATCAAAAATGTGTGTGTGTGTAATAAATAATAAAAAAAATGATATTAATATATATACACACATACATACTTTTTATTTTTATTTTTTTTTATTTTTTTTATTTGACTTTTTGTTGGGAATTTATCATCAGTATGTAGGGCTTAAAACCAAAGTAGAGAGTAAAGAGTAGGAGAGGGATGGACTGCACTCTCAGCCATTCGTGGGAATCGTTGCTTACCTTAGCCGAATTTGATGATCGTTGTGTAGCCATTTTATTAAGCATAATGTCAACCTGTCACTGGTACATACAACCTTTTGTTTGTATGACTGAAGGTGTGATTGCCAGCATCCCTAAATCAGATACCATATTGCAAAATTCCTCGTATTGTTGGGACTTTAAGGGCAATCAGTACAGACAAAATCACTATTAAAACTTTGCATTCTTTATTTTTCCATATTAAAAAAAAAAAAAAAAAAAATCTCATAAAAGCATTATTTATTTTTTCAACCATACTTGAGTATGAGAGTCGATGAGCTTTAGATAACATATATATAACATGTATATAATTGCATAATACAAAGTGGTAAAAAGGTAACCCTATAGTCCTATACTGTAGCTTTGAATAATAGATGGTTTGTAGGCTAGAGTGATCCAGCCTACAGTTATGACCTGTTTCGAAACAGGTCAGGTTATACCTTCCTCAGGGATATAGATATATATATATATTACCACTCTGCAACATAAATAACCTCTTTAAGAATTGTTACATCATTTTCTACACTTCACAAGCAAAGACTTTTTATAGTTACAGTAAAAAACTTGCATAGTATGCCATCTTGATAGGCCAAGATGTCCACCCAGAATGCTAAAAGACTTAAACCACTGTTGGGAACATTGTCATAATGTAAAGAACTGCCATATTGGTATCCCAACTGCCATCATAGAAGAAAAGGGGGGAAAATAAGGTACTTACAATGTGTCATGTAATAAGTGAAGGATCTCCCAGGCCCCTTGCAAGCGGCCTGGGAGATCCTTCACTTATTACATGCCACATTGTAAATACTTTGCCTCTTTGCTGAAATATAATTTTGATAGATTTTGAACTAGTTTACTAGGAGGTAGCCAGCTTTGAATATAATATATAGAGGAATGCAAAAAAAGCTCTGCCTGGTTGTTCTTGTACATTATCTCATACTACATAACTGTGCATCTTGCATAATATAAATTTCAGTAGAAATATGCTCCATGCAACTAAATTTAGAATTTTGTGATTTATTTAATGAAGTACTGGTATACCAAACGCCACTGTGTTCAGAGGTCACAGGTTCCTTTATAATGCCCTTATTGCAGAATGTATTTATTTTATTATAGCCTAGGTAGGTATAACAGTGTTTCACTTCACCTTTCTAGCCCTTCTCTGTCCTTGGTCAGCAGGACATACAATAATTTTATATGTGTAAAGTATATTGATAGATTTTGATAAGCATTTTCAAATAATTTATTTCTAACCAGCATCACAAGAAGTGCCACCTTTTTACATTAAATGGTAGACCAGACAGTAGGGGTGCGCATCTTCACTGGTCTCACGATTCAATTGCAATTATCTGGTCAATTATTCGATTCAATTCCGCGATGCATCATGATTACCGACAAGCTCCCGCTTTTGCTTGGGCCGCCTAGGTGGCCCTTCCACCATGCAATCTTCTGGGACACATCACAGTTCCCAAAAGATTGCCCGGCTATGCAGGACAGCGCAGTGAGACATGCCCACAGTAGTATTGCCAGTGCCGTGAACAGGTGGGGGGGAGGGAATGGAGGGTTTGGGTGGCCACGTTGCTGGATTGTGGGACAGGTGAGTGTCTTTTTATGAAAAGTCAGACGATGCATTTTTTTTTTTTTTTGTAGCTGCTGACTTTTAATAAACAAAAAATGACTGGAACTCCGCTTTGAATTAAAAAATAAACCTCGCTCCCTTAAAGTGCACTAATCCGGTGCACTACAGGGTACAGACATTCACACACGGCTGCTGGGAGGTCAGGAGGGAGTACAATCCACACCTGACAAACGGCCCTGTGAAGTTCCTTGTACTGTCTCTGCTCAAAATGTTTGGGTGGGCACAAAAAAACTGAAAAATACTGAACACATTTGTACTCTACTTACTGTTGTTACTTTGTTTTAATAAATGCCATGTTACAATGAATGATGTGCCCTGCTTTATGTGCTTTTTTTTAAAAAAAAAATGGCACTTCATACTGAATTTCACAGTAAATACATCCCAATCATGTGACTGCTCGGCCCAGCCCGTCCCGCCTCTCCTCTCTCCTCTCACGTTTTACATCTTTTGAGTCCTGACGTCAGCAGGGAATTCTTAGCCCCGCCTGCCTCTCTTCTGATATGATAGCTATATTCAGCGGGCGGGGCTGAGAATTCCCCGCTGACGTGAGAGGAAAGCGGAGAGAGGCCAGGCCGAGCAGTCACATAATCGGGATGTATTTACTGTGAAATTCGGTATGAAGTAAAAAAAATTTTAAAAAGCACCTACAGCGTGGCACATCATTCATTGTAACACAGCATTTGTTAAAAGAAAGTAATTTTAAAAATACGCTCAGATCGCTTTCCCGGGAGGGCCGGGGCAAGTCAGGATGATGTCACCCGCAATCGATTTTCCGGTCCTTATGCATTGATGCCGCATCGGGGACACCCAAATCGTGATGCATCGATGCAACAATTAATTTCAGCACCCCGACCAGACAGGTCTTTCTCTTTATCCCTATTTTGTTCACAGCTCAATCATATTCACTTACCAGACCTCTCTATTAATTTTGCATTGGCATTGCCCATTAATTATTTGTCATGCTTTGGGATGCGGGGGGCTTGAGCTGGCCATACGCTAGTAGAATTACAAATTAATGTTCCTACGAAAATGTAAACTAGTACTTCAATAACTTGACAAATTGTGTTCAATTTTATTTTTTCCTTTCAACTTTCTATTTTAGAATGAATGAACTTTGCCAAAGGAAAACCCACATACATTGTTGGAAATTTGTTAGTTTTCCAACCTGCCCTGCTCTGAGTTTCCCTGTCCCTTCTGTATAAAATGAACATCAGTTTGACTTTACTAGCAATTAGAAAAAAAAATAAAAAATCAATGAACACTCTTAAAATTAGATTTTTTTAAATAAAATTTGTGTATGGCCAGCTTTAGTTTGGTGGTTGAGAGTTTTATATTAATGCATGACAAGAGCGGAAACGTGGGTTGACCCATAGATACCCAACAGAGCTATAGGATGCTGTAGTGACCTCACCAATATTCTGGTGCATATTAGTACTTTTACTGATGTCTATGTTATCTGCTAAGATATTTGATGGAATCTTTGCAAAATTACCAGGTCAAAATCCCACTAAATCCCTTAAAGTGTTACTAAACCCACAACTGTAAAATCAGTCTGTATATGCAGTAAAGCACGCTTGTTATACTCACTGTGGAACTTAATGGGTTAATCCTCTGCATTGCGTAAAAAAGGCTGCTTGATCCTGTATGCACAGATCCTCCTATTCTTCCACTAAATCCAGAAAATGTCTGGATAGTATAGAGCAGGGGTAGGGAACCTTTTTGGCTGAGAGCCATGAACGCCACAGATTTTAAAATGTAATTATGTGAGAGCCATACAATATGTTTAAAACTAAATACAAGTAAATGTGTGCATTTCATGTACAATAACTCTCTGAACTAAACATTCAGGTGTTCTTTATTAAGGGATAAATCACAGAACAAAGAAATACGGCAAAGTTGCCGAACATGACATGACCTCTGAATTCTTTTTAATAAGGTTGTTATGCTGTTGCTAACCAATGATGAATAAAGTACTTCTTACCATTAAGGCGACTTCTGGTGCTTATGGTTTTGCTGATGGCTTTGTAGCCTGGTTGATAGGTGGTGAGATTAAGCTTCATGCAGGTGTTTAGACTTCCATCCGTTAAACGTGATTGTAATTTAGATTAATTATAACTAATGTCATGTAATATCCACGTCATCTCCCCCCACTGTAATGTCCACATCTCCCCTACGATTGACTAATTGCTTACCACTACACAAGCAGGCAGATCCACGAGCAGTTGAGGTGGGTGATGATGATGTCAGCGCGCCGCTCACCTAGGCCACCGCCGGGTGTACCAAGATGGCCGCCACTCCAGATCTAGGCCGAAGCCGCGGCCTTTCCTATGGGCTCAATCCGTGGATCAACACACCATACGATCCGCGGATTGAGAGGCGAGAGCCAGATGCCACATCTGGCTTGCGAGCCATAGGTTGGAGATTGGATCTGCGCTGATCACATGCAATCGGCACTGTCCAGATAGATGGTCAGGGGTCCTGGAACCTGATACAGCTCAGTGCAGAATGAAAACTCCTCCTACAAGCTTTACCAGGAACTGATAGAAGTCACAAGACTGCTATATACTGCAGAAGAGAAACTGTATTTAGCAGTTTTTTTATTTACTAAAATTATAAAATGTCCATGTTCTGTGTACTGTGGGAGACCAGATATAGTGAATGCAGTGTCCTGGGTTTAGTAACACTTTAAAGCGTAAGAGTAAACCGCTGCCTTTTTTTTTTTTCCCCTAGACCTGTAAGGAAAAGGCATAATGAGCTAGTATGCACCGCATACTACCTCATTATGAAATACTTACCTTAGAATGAGGGGCCGGCATCTCACTCGGTCCACGCTGAGGGAGCTGACATGTTCCCTCGGCATGTCTTCCGGGTATCGCGGCTCTCGCGATGTGAGTGGCCGGAGCCGCAATATTGTCACTCCCGCGCATGCGCGCAGGAGTTTTCTTCCCGGCAGGGTCTGGTGTCTGCTGGACCTTCAGCCGAGAATCCCCGGAGCGCATGCGCTGCTGAAGTCAGCAGCTCATTGCGAGAGGAATATCCCCTAAACCGTACAGGTAAGCCTTATTATAGGCTTACCTGTAGGTCAAAGTTACAAATATGACTATACAACCACTTTAAAGTATAATTAAAGGCAAAACATTTTTAAAATTTTGGATAGAGTGGAGATGTATTAGAATGTCTGCCAGTTGTTATTGCTGTCTGTGCCCTCGTTGGGAAGATTCACCCTCCTCTTTACTGTTATCATTAAAAGTTAAAGAAAATCCCAGATTTTGAGTTGTCCCCAGAAAAGTAATAGAGGGAAAATCTTCCAATGGGGATACTAGTACTGGTGACCTGGGAATCCCCAAGAAATTCCCTTAATTTGCAAGGATTTTCTCTTTCTTCCCGTTTTGGGCACAGATCTTCTGATTTTCAGACTGTTATGGCGCATACACACGACCGGACTTTTTGACAGCAAAGGTCCGACGGAACGAGTCCGTCGGACAATTCGATCGTGTGTGGGCTCCATCGGACCTTTGAAAGAATCGTTGCTCTACATAAAGATGGCCTAGGCTATAAGAAGATTGCCAAGACCCAGAAACTGAGCTGTAGCACAGTGCCAAAAATCCGGCTGACTTTAGAAATAGAAAATGTTTTAAATTTTCAATCCGGAACTCCGCTGGACTGAGAAATCCGTTTGTGTGTATGCTAGTCCGACGGACAAAAACCAACGCTAGGGCAGCTATTGGCTCCTGGCTATGAACTTCCTTATTCTAGTTCGGTCTTGCACTTGGAGTGATTGTGTGTGTCCAAGCCCGTTCATTCAGAAAGTCCACTGGAACTCTGCCGAAAGTCCGTCGGACCTAGTCCGTCAAAGTCCGGACGTGTGTATGCCCCATAAGTATAGCACTTCCGACAGCCGATTCTGATTTTTTATTTTTTTTTTGTCCAACAAAAGCTGGATGTGCACACTAAAACATTTTTGTTGTACGTGAACTCAACGTACGATTTTCATTTAATTCGTACGGTTTTCATCAGAAAAAAGACCACGTACGCTCAGAAAGGAAAGAATTCATACAAAATTTTCGTACGGTGAGTAACCTCTTCGCGTTCGACATGAGACTAGCATGCAATAAAAAGCATACGAAGGGTCGTCCGAAATCTGCTCTTGGGTACGAGGCTTTACTCTATCCAAAATTAAAACAAAGAATTGCCTATAGTTCTACTTTAAATTACCAATGAAACTGATCATAAAAATTACATATATAATCAGGTTTACTGAATGGGATAAAGAGTAACACGCTCTTGCAATATAACAAGCAAATGAAACCAATAAATCATAAAGAATAATGTCAATACACTTCTATAGGACTGTGCAGTCCCTTTTAAAACAATAACCATCCAGATGTACCATAAATTGATGCTCCTCTCTCCTCCAGAGATGCAACAATTGCAATCTCCCTAGCCAGGAGCTAATATCTTTACCTAGTTGTCTTCTGGGTTGGACAACTTTGACCATCATGATTGGCTGACCAGGATAACATAACATTTGCACCAAGGATGTACATTGAACTACACATAGTCTTAAAAAGTTGGCAGGCAGGCAGGTAAGAAGCTTTAATTACAAAACAGCCATACCCTATCTCTTCTACAATATAAAACCTTCCTACTTGCGTTTGTTTTTATTTATAACACTCTTTTAAAAGCGGTAGTAAACTCTCTAAAAGATAAGCTATTTAAACAATATTAGACTGGACATATTCATTTACAATAAGGTGGGCACTAAGGGTATGCCCAATAATCATTCTTGCTGTAATTTTTCCTTTATATTCCAAATGCTCATCCTGGATATTAGATGGCGCTATAGTACCTGGGGTCTTCCGCGTCTGTCTCAGAATTTACTTCCGCTCACAGTAGTTATTCTTCTCCCTAATCCCTCACATGAGCAGTAATAGCGTTATCGAAGCCTTCTATGGAAACAAAGTCTAGCAAATCCTCTTCTCAATACGGAGAAAGTAAAAAGAGGTATCGCGTGATGTCAGGGCTGACGTTGACACTAGGAAATGACGCAGCCCAGGCATAGACCCTGCATTTTTTTGCGGGAGGGTCTCTGCCTGCCGGAAAAATAGGACATATAGCGTATGCGTGGGTGACGTCATTAGCCAGAAAAATACAGATTACACGCAAGGCAAGCAGGTAAGGAGAAATTGATATAGCGCAACTAATTTTAAAACCCGCAATTGTCCATTTAAAGAAAAGTCGTCGGAATGGGTATACAACCGCTTTAAAGCCCCACTCCAGGATTGCAAAACTTCAAATTCCTTTTTTTCTGCTGTGATCCAACTTTTCCTGTAGGAGGGTGGCTAGGTTCGTTCTCTGGTCCCACTTTATTTAGAAACATAGCCATAGGAGCCATGGACTGAACTATGGGATGTGTAGTGTGCATAGAGCAGTGCACATGACCACACCTAAACAAACCTGAGGGGAAAAGGAGAGTTTTGGGAGCTCATGGAAGATCTTACAAGGTGCCTTTTAAGTAGTGGATGTGTATGTATTATTTTTTAGATTATTTTTTAGTGTAAAGCTGTACAATATAAATACATTTGTATATACTTTACATTGTTTTTGTCAAAACAGCTTTATTGAGAAAGTTGGACAATTTAACAGCATGTGAATGGGCTGTATTAACCATTGGGTACTTTTTTAAAGTGGTAAAGTTTCATGGATTGGAAAATAAAGGGCTACATCAAATTTGTATGATAAAATGGATCTAAAAAGGTGAAGCGGAAACAAGACTGCATGGTTAAGAAAAATCATATAGTAGTAGTCCTACGTTAAAATGGTAGTAAAGGCTAACTATAACTATTGTTAAAAACGTTCCCTCCCTCCTCCTCCCACCGATCCTGCATACCCTGTATAAAAATAAAATCGGTATACTTAGGCCTCATGCATACTGGTCGTTTTTGACTCTACTGGATGTCAGGCATTTTTTTTTTATTGCCTCTAAACTCTGCTGCATGTTATCCTATGTGTTCATGCACACATAGGCTTTTAGCAGCATTTTGTGACAGAAAAAATAATCCATTCCCAGGGCATTCTGAAGCAGTGGCATTTTGACAAGCCCCGGTGCCCAGCATTCTTTCTTTTTTCTAAGCAGGAGGCTGCTGGTGTCCTTAACTACTAGTGAATAGCTGGTTTCCGGAGCTTAAAATGATTGCAAAGGTAACCATAAAAAATAAATAAATAAACAAACATGCATATACTTACAGTATCTTCTTTGTGCAATAGAATTGCACAGAGTGTCTCTGAACCCTCCTCTATTTGGGTCCCCCACCGGCGCTCCTGGCCCCTCCCCTCTGTCCAGTGTCCCCATGGGAAGCGGTACCTGTACGTGCTTGCTCCCGAGCCCTGTTGCTGCGTCCGTTGACACAGAAAGCGGTACTCGGCCCCACCCCTGGCTCCCTCGTCACTTCCTTTGATTGACAGCACTTGGAGCCAATGGCTCCCAGTGCCCCAGCAAAGCCAGCGAGACCCAGAGGTGAGGGGAGAAAAGACCTGCAGACGTGCACAGTGCTGGATCGAATGAGGGCTCAGGTAAGTAAAAGGGGGGCTGAGGGGGCGATGCTGACACCTTAATATTTTTTACCTTAATACAAGGAATGCATTAAGGTAAAAAATGTTTAGGCTTTACAATCACTTTAAGTGGTTAAACGTGCTTAGGACAAACATACTGTAGATCTATACTCAGATAAAAAAGTAATAAAAAAAAACCATCTATAAATAAAATAAAAAAATGGGGCAGACTCGATGGACCACTTGGTCTCTTTTTTTGTGCCATCATTCTTCTATGTTTCTATAAAATATTTTGTGTAGCAACGGAGTTGCTGTAAGGTAGCTCATTCATTTGAAATAATACAAGATACACCAGACCTGCACCATTTTAGACAATGCAGTACACCATAATGCATGTTTTTCTTTTTCTTTTTGTATTGTGATGTGTCGTACAGCCAGCTACTGTCCTTGTATGTTGTGAACAACACTGCAATGATCACAGTACTATACTTTAACATGCTGCTCAGCTGTTACACACAGTGTGGGGGGGGGGCTACTTTCTGAGGCAGTTTTCAGGCATTTTAGCACTAAAAATAGCACCTGTACACCGCCTCTGATGCCATGCCTACCCAGTGTGAAAGCCCAAGTACTTTTCACACTGGGGTGGTGTGCTTGCTGGACAGGAAAAAAAGTCCTGCAAGCAACATCTTTGCGGCGGTGTAAGCCCTTGTACACACGGTCGGAGATTCCGACGGAATGTGTCCGATCGGACCGTTTTGTCGGATATTCCGACTGTGTGTGGTCTCCTTCGGACTGTTTCCGTCGGAGTATCCGACGGACCAAGTTTTCCAACTTGTTTTTTTTCCAACAAAATGCTCCAATCGGACATACTCCAATCATGTGTAGAGAATTCCGATCGGACAAAGTGCCACGCATGCTCAGATCAAATTCCTACATCAAAGCTATTGGCTACTAGCCTGAACATAGTCCCATAGTAACGAAATAACGTCATCACGTTCTGAATCGGATTTTCTGACAACTTCGTCTGACCGTGTGTATACAACAGTTTCGGACAAAATCCGTCGGCGTTATCCGATGGACAAAATCCGATTTGGTTGTCAGAATCTCCGACCATCTGTACAAGGGCTTAGAGTGCTGTATATGGCACTCCTACACTGCCCCTGCCCATTGGAATGAATCGGCAGTGCTTTGGAAGCACCGCTGCAACACGGGCGCTATTAACCCCTTCTTCGGCCCCTAGCGGGGGTTAAAAGCTCCCCGATAGCGGCCGAAAAGCACCACTAAAACTATCAGCGCTTTACCGCTGACAGACCTGCTGCCCCAGTGTGAATGTACCCTTATGGTGTGGTACTAATATTTGTTGCTGAAAATGCTGCATGCACAACTTTTGGTTCATTTTGGTGCTTTGGGCAGCCCATCCAAATGAATGGGGTGCCCTAATGCAATGCATGTACCAACACATGTAAACGCATGCACTGTAGTAGATCAGGCTGGTGTGAAAGAGCCCTATAACTGGTTACTGTGAGTCATAGTTATTTAGGACCCTAACTATTAAACTAGCCATACGCCTGAGGGCCTTATTCACATGGACAGCTGGGTGCAGTAAAATTAGGACTGACTACCCACCTTAAAAAAAGCAAGGCAGCTGCTTAGGGCTTGTACCCATGCTGCAGCTACGATGCTTTGGGGCAAAAGTTGAACAACACGTTGCATTTGGCAGGTGGTACCGCCGCCAAACAGGACCAAGTGAATAGGGCTGTTCAGTGATCGCTCTGTAATTGTGAGCAGTGCAAATGGTTGGAGCACAATGGTTTGGCATTTTTAAAGTTAAGGCTAGGTTTACAATTCTGTGTGTGGCTGTGGGAATTGCAGCAATTCCCGTACCCGCCAACGCCACCCAGAGTGAGAATGCACTGCTCTGAGGAAACAAGCAGGGCTGCCATACCTTCTGAATGGCACATACAATTGCAGCATGTGTGCGGAAACTGCAGGAATCCCATAGTCTTTTTGACCGTGGCATCACTTTTTTGAAAGGGTACATGCACCTTTTTTTTTTTTTTTGCGGAAATGCAGGCATGCCAGCCCATTCATTTGAATGGGCTGCCACTCCCATGAAAGCGCGGCACGCAAAAACACATAGATGTTAACCTAGAGTAAAGCAGGTGACATATTGCCTTCTCAGCATCTGCCAAATGGTTCTGAAAAGTAGTCCATCGTGGATCGCTTTCTGGGGTGGGGGTGGAAGCATAGCCACCGTAAACGCTCACTTCCACATACTAAACAGCCTGCATGGAGGAAACTTCCAGCCGCCTTCTGACTGAATGCAGTCACCAATAATTTATCACCTGGCTCCTTCTACAAAAGTAGAATTAAGGTGCTGACAAGGCCACCCACACTTTGAATTGCAGCTGATTCAGGATAATTCTGCTGAAAATGGGGCAAACTATGGTCAGATTTAGATATAAGTGTCTGAGAGCAATAGAATTGTGCATCTCCTTAAAAAAAAATAGATCAAATTTATATATATATATATATCTAGTTAGATATATATAGATAGATGGAGATATATATATATATACATATATAGCAAACGATTTTGTTTTTATTACTACAATGACAAACACTTTCATTTCCTTTATGTAGTGTCAATGTAAGCCCAGATACTATCACCACCTACAACAACAGCCCTACACTATGCTGCTAGTGCGCAGATGCGCTGACTAACCCCCCGGGCTATACGTGATTGGTGCATTCGCCTGTCAGTCACGGGAGGTGAACATTCCCCGGCAGAGTGCGATCACGTGGCTGTTTGTGTCATTTGCCCGGCAGAAATGCGGGAAGAGAAGATACCGGAGAGAAGTGTGGCGGGTTCATATCATACCGTGTAATCGGAGGCTGCACTCAGGAGGTGAACACACAGCACCCATAACCGCACTGCCTGCTATGCCCATCATCTACAGACTCCATTCTGTGCTGAGGGCAGCAGTCACATGTCTTTATTTTGGACGGAGTGTTAAAGGGTAACCGTAAAACTCCTGTCACGGTTGACCCACTCGGGAGGGATCTCTTCCTTCTTTGTATACATAACCTGAATGAGAAGAGATCTTCATGACTGGCCAACACATGTGCAGCAAAGAAAGAATGGGCTGTAATGCCTACATGTTTCATGTATGTGCTGCTAGATGACTGTTCATGTGCTCTCAGCACAAAGACCAAGCTGCAACACGCTGCATTCACACCTGAGCGGCGTGTTTTTTCTTGTATGCACATTTTTGAGCGATTGTGTACAGCGTATTTAAAGGTGTTGTAAACCCTAAAGGTTTTTCACCTTAATGAACTTTATGCATTAAGGTGAAAAACCTTTTGTGCTGCAGCTCCCCAACCCCCCTTTTATCTTGCCTGATCCAGTGATGCGCGGTGGCACCAGCCACTGTCTTATTCCTCATTAGACAGATTGATAGTAGCAGGAGCCATAGGCTCTTCCACTGATGTCAATCAAATCCAGGGGGCGTGGCCGAGTCTCGATGGCTGTGAGCCAGCACAGGTGCCCCCATGGAAAGCAGCTCTCCATGGGGGCACCTAATGAAGGGGAGAAGCCTGGAGCACCAGCAGGGGACGGCAGAAGAAGAGGATCAAGACTGCTCTGTACAAAATCATTGCATGTTATTTTTATATATAAACCCTTTTAAAGAGTTTTTGAGCTTTGGCTTTTTTTAAATTGGCGAATAGAGAAAATATCGGTTTCTTCCTTTTGTTGCTGTTTTTCATTTGCTTTTGTAATTTTTTATTTATTTTTTGTAAGGGGTTAGGGCAGTGATGGTGAACCTTGGCACCCCAAATGTTTTGGGACTACATTTCCCATGATGCTTAACTATGCTGCAGAGTGCATGAGAATTATGGAAAATGTAGTTCCAAAACATCCGAGGTGCCAAGGTTCGCCATCACTGGGTTGGGGTTTAAAGGTTAAAGTGATTGTAGTCTCGCTTTTTTTTTTTCCTATAAAAGTAACAAAGATTATACTTACCTGCTCTGTGCAGTGAATTTGCACAGAGCAGCCCCGATCCTCTTCAGTGCCCCCACGGCAAGCAGCTTGCTATAGGGGCAGGTGAGTCGCAGCTCCCTGTGTTCATGCAGACACAGGGCCCCGGCCCCTCTCCCCTCTGATTGGCTAGCTAACTTTGGCAGTAGCCAATGGTGCCATTGCCGTTTTGGCAGCAGCAGCCAATGGTGCTGCTACTGTGTCTCAGCAAATCAGGAGGAAGAATTTTGGATGGCTGAGACACTTGTGGACATTGCTGGACTGACAGGGACCTCAGATAGGTGCTCGGGAGGGCTGTTGTACACAGAAGGCTTTTTTTGGGGGGGGTTGGGGGTTAATATTAGTTTTTTTTTTTTTTTTTTTAATCTATGCATTTGTATAAAAAAACCTGTGTAGATACCTCAGGCCCCATCTCTATCCAGCAATGTCTGGGACTCTCCTCCTGATTGGCTGAGACACCGCAGTGGCACCATTGGCTCCCATTGCTGTTACTTAGCCAGTCAGGAGAGAGGGGCAGGGCCAAACCTGGTCTCCATGTCTGAATGGACAAGGGGAGCTGTGACTCGGCTCAGGTGCCCCATAGCAAACTACTTGATGTGGGGGCACTCAACAGCAGAGAGGGGCAATGAGAGCTGAAGAGGAGGATCTGGGCTGCTCTGTGCAAAACCAACTACACAGAGCAGGTAAGTATAAGGCCTCTTGCACACTGTAGCTTGAAAAAGCTTAGTACAGCTGGTTTTATTTTTTTACTGAACTAAAATACAGATCATTAATTTGTAATGTGTCTATTCACACAGGCGTATAAACAAGTGCTGTGCAGTCTTCAGTGAAAAAAAAAAATTGAAAAATCAGCTTTTTTGGTCAGCAATTCTTGCCCATTTTTTATATTCTGCAGAACGAGGACGCACCCTAAAATGGACCTTCCGCTCATCAGATTTCCCCCCCCCCGGCGCCACAATTGGCACCTTTCAGGGGGGAGGGGGTGCAGTTACCTGGATAATCCAGGTAACTACACCCACTTCCGGGCTAGCTCTCTGCGGAAAGGGGCGTACGTTACGCCCCTTTCCACAAGTGCCCGCCCCCTTCCGCAAGTGCCCCGCTGCCTGCTGGGAAACACGCAGATCCCAGAGGCAGCGGGGACCGTCCTCATTGCGCAGCGCGGCTCGCACATGCGCAGTAGGGAACCGGGAAATGAAGCCGAAAGGCTCCATTTCCTGATTCCCATACCCAAGATGGCGGCGGCAGCACTCGAGTGTCGATCTAGAGATCGGCTTCGGGTGCCGACATCGCGGGCACGCTGGACAGGTAAGTGTCACTATTTTAAAAGTCAGCAGCTGCAGTATTTGTAGCTGCTGACTTTAAAAAAAAAAAAAAAAAACGCTGAGTCCCGGCGGACTCCCGCTTTAAAATGCGCAAATGCATATATGTGAAAATGCCCGCAAATACAAAAAAAGTGGATGCTCAAACAGGAGTTTCATGTGTAAGAAGCCTGACATGTTTGTTATTTTTAAGAGAAAAGACAGACTTTACAATGACTTTAAAGTGATGTTAACCACATGACCACTGGGCACTTAAACCCCCTTAATAACCAGACCAATTTTCAGCTTTCGGATTTTCACATTTTGAATGACAATTACTCAGTCATGCAACACTGTGCCCATTTGAAAATGTTGGCTTTTTTTTCACACAAATAGAGCTTTCTTTTGGGGGTATTTAACCACTTCCCACCCGGCCAATGTATATATACGGCCGGGTGGGAGCCGCCTGCTCCTGATAGGACGTTCAGGAACGTCCTTCAGGAGTAGCGGGATCGCGCGCCCGCGCAGCGGCGCGATCCCGATGTGCTCGTGTCACCCGGACACGGCACATCTCAGATCGGCAGGAGGGCTCTGTGATTGGCCCTCCTGATCACATGACGGCCGTGTCCAATCACGGCCGTCATGTGATGTAAACAAACAGCCGGTTGCTAGGCAATCGGCTCTCCTCTCCTCACACGGAAGTCATCGCAGAGGAGAGGAGAGCGGATCGCTGCAGCCGGCTGATGATCAGTGAGTATGGGCTGCTTTTCACAGCTTTTTACTCACTGATCATCAGTGTAGTGTCAACACACCACACAGTACAAACACAGTCCCCACATATGTCCCCAAAACACACATGTCCCAAAACATAAATGTCCCCAAATAATAAAAACACGTCCCTAATAATAAAATGTCCCCCACATATGTCCCACTAAAATCACATGTCCCAATGATTATCTGCACACATATGTACGTGATCACCTGCACACATATGTACATGATCATTTGCGTACATATGTCCGTGATCACACAAACCAATTATTATACACTTAACGGAATTTTTTTTACCAAAAACATGTAGCAGAATACATTTTGGCTTAAATTTATGACAAAATTTGATTTTATTGGATTTCTTTTCAAATAGAAAAAAGAAAATATTGTTTTTTTCCCAAATTTCCGCTTTTTTTGCGCTTATATCGCAAAAAAAAAAAAAACGGAGTCGTGAATAAATACCACCAAAATAAAGCTCTATTTGTGCGAACAAAATGATAACAATTTCATTTGGGTACAGTGTAGCATGACCGCGCAATTGTCACTGAAAGCGCTAGAGCGCTGAAAGCTGAAAATTGGGCTGGGAAGGAAGGGGGTGAAAGTGCCCTGTATTGAAGTGGTTAATCACCGCTGGGTTTTTTATTTTTTGTGTTATAAAAGAAAAAAAGACCAAAAATTCTGTTAAATATAATCATTTTTTCTTTGTTTCTGTTATAAAATTTAGTAATTTTTCTTCATAAATTTTGGCCAAAATTTATACTACTCCATATCTTTGGTAAAAATAAGTACAAATTGGTGAATATTATTTGGTCTGTGTGAAAGTTATAGAGTCCACAAGCTATGGTGCTAATAAAATAAAATTGATCACACCTGAAGTACTGATGGCCTATCTCATTTCTTGAGACCCCAACATGCCAGAAAAGTACAAATTACCCCTTTTTCGAAAGAAGACATTTCAAGGTATTTAGTAAGAGGCATGGTGAGTTTTTTTGAAGTTGTATTTTTTTCCCCACAATTCTTTGCAATATAAAGATTTTTCTTTTCCTTTTTTTTCACAAAATTGTCCTATTATTAGGTTATTTCTCACACACAGCATACCCCAAATTACACCCCAAAACACATTCTGCTATTACTCCCGAGTATGGCGATACCACGTTTTAGACTTTTACACAGTGTGGCCACATACAGAGGTCCAACATGCAGGGAGCATCTGCAGGCGTTCTGGAGCACCCAGGACAATTCTGACATTTCTCTCCTACATGTAAAAATCATTTATTTGCTAGAAAATTACATAGAACTCCAAAACATTATATATGTGTTTTTTTTTTAGCAAAGACCCTAGAGAATACAATGGCGGTCCTTGCAACTTTTTAACTATTACACCCCTTTAACACTAGGGCGTTTTGCAGGCGCTATAGCGTTAGAAATAGCGCCTGCAATCCGCCTTAAAGAAGCTGCACCATTGTATGTAGTCTGAAAGCCCGAGGGCTTTCACACTACAGCGGTGCGCTGGCAGGACGTCAGGGAAAAGTCCTGCCAGCAGCTTCTTTGGAGCTGCGAAGGAGCGGTGTGTTTACCGCTGCTCCCCATTGAAATCAATGGGGCAGCGCTGTAATACAGCCGGCAAAACGGCGTATTGCTGGCGGTTTTAACCCTTTCTAGCGGGTTTAAAAGCGCCCCGCTAGCGGGCAAAATGCATCGCAAATCCGGCGTTAAAACGCCGCTAAAAATAGCGGCATTTTACCGCCCACGCCATCGGCAGTGTGGTGTGAAAGGGGTCTTACGGTATTTGCGCAGCAATTTTTCAAACGCATTTTTTTTGTGGAAAAAAACAGTTTTGTGCTTTAAAAAAAACAAAACAGTAAAGTTAGCCCAATGTTTTTGCATAGTGTGAAAGATGAAGTTCCGCCGAGTAAATAAATACCTAACATGTCACCCTTCAAAATTGCACACACTCGTGGAATGGCACCAAACTTCTCTACTTAAAAATCCCCATAGGCGACCCTTTAAATGTTTTTTACTGGTTACATGTTTTGAGTTACAGAGGAGATCCAGGGCCAAAATTATTGCTCCTGCTCAGCGATACCTCACATGTGTGGTTTGAACACCGTTTTTATATGTGGGCAGGGCTTACAAATGCGTTCATATCTGAATGCGAGCATACGGGGACAGGGGCGCTTACATTTTTTTTTTTTATTATTCATTTTACTTTATTTTAGTTTGACTGAGAGGGGTGGGAGGAACCGGCATCATGACATGACGCTGTGTTTTTTTTTTTTTTTACAAGTGATCGCTTCGTCATTTGACGGAGCGATCATGTGGTAAACGGCCGCAATGAACGGTGGTTTACCGAGATGCGGCGTCACGGATGTTCTCGAGTGCGCGCGAGAGCAGAATTCTGGGAGGACGTCGTAGTACGTCCTTCCAGAGTTAACCAACCGCCCTGTAGCTATCATTTGGCTATGGGCCGGTTTTTAAGCGGTAAGGCTCGTTTCACACAGGGGCGACTTGTCCAGGCGACTTAGCCGCCTGACAAGTTGCGCTCCGTTCTGTACTATGGAACCGTTCTATTAGCGACTCAAGTCGCTCCGACTTAGAAAAAAGGTTCCTGTACTATTGGGGCGACTTCAGGTGACTTGCATTGACTTCTATACAGAAGTCGTTTTGCAAGTCGCCGCTGAAGTTGTTTGCAGGTCGCGTCTGTGAGTCGCGCTGCAAGTCGTGCCACCCCTGTGTGAACCGAGCCTAAGTCTTGTTTTTTTTTTGTTTGTTTTTATAAAATAACAAACGTGCTATACTTGCCTGCTACGTACAGTGGTTTAACACAAACCAGTCCAGTTCCTCCTCTTCTTGGGTCCCTCCCTCCTGCCCCCACAGCAAGCAGCTTGCTATGGGGGCACTTCAAACACTGCGTCCATTCAGGTATATTAGGGTTGGGATTTTTATTTATTTTAATTATTGCATTTGCGCAGAAAAACACTCAAATCAGCTCCATTTAAATACTATTTTTTTTTATTTAACCCTTTCATGACTAAGTCTATTTTTGGCATTTGGTGTTTACAAGTTAAAATCCATATTTTTTGCTAGAAAATTACTTGGAACCCTCAAACATTATATATATTTTTTTTAGCAGAGACTCTAGAGCGGTGATGGCGAACCTTGGCACCCCAGATGTTTTGGAACTACATTTCCCATGGGAAATGTAGTTCCAAAACATCTGGGGTGCCAAGGTTCGCCATCACTGCTCTAGAGAATAAAACAGCGATTGTTGCAATATTTTATGTCACACAGTATTTGCGCAGCGGTGTTTTAACTTTTTGGGAAAAGGGACACATTCATTGAATTAAAAAAAGAAAACAGTAAAATTAGCCCAATTTTTTTACATAATAGTGAAAGATAATGTTACACCGAGTAAATAGATACCAAACATGTCACACTTTATAATTGCACGCACTCGTGGATTGACGACAAAGTACGATACCTAAAAATCTCAATAGGCAACGCTTTAAATTGTTTTAACGGTTACCAGGTTAGCGTTACAGAGGAGGTCTAGTGCTAGAATTATTGCTCTCGCTCTGACGATCACGGCGATACCTCACATGTGTGATTTGAACACAGTTTACATATGCGGGCGCGACTTCCGTATGCGTTTTCTTTGCTTTGCGAGCTCGTGGGGACGGCGGGCGCTTTTAAAAAAATTTTTTTTTATTATTTATTTTAAAATGACTAAATTGTTTTTAAAAAATAAAAATTTGATCACTTATTGCTGTCACAAGGAATGTAAACATCCCTTGTGACAGTAATAGGTGGTGACAGGTACTCTTTATGGAGGGATCGGGGGTCTAAAAGACCCCCCCACCCCTCCTTTACACTTCAATGTA
Organism: Lithobates pipiens; assembly: GCF_037356315.1. Lineage (NCBI taxonomy): Eukaryota > Metazoa > Chordata > Amphibia > Anura > Ranidae > Lithobates > Lithobates pipiens. The sequence goes on from NW_027507748.1 coordinate 319,435,738, forward strand.
TTCAGATCGCCGAAAACGGCGATTCTGAATACTGTATATTTTTTAAAAACCGGCGCCATTGGCAGCCGAGTAAACGGGGAAGTGACGTCATGACGTCGCTTCCGTGTTTACTATTAGGATACTGGAACGAAGCCGATTGCGGCTTTCGTTCCAGTTCCGCCCCAGCAGCCGGAGGCATCCGATGTTGAATCTGTGCTCCCGATCGAGCGGGAGCACCGGTAACAGCGACGGGAGGGGGGGACATCCCCTCCCGCTCCTCCGGCATAACAGTCGAGCGGCTTTTAGCCGCTTCGGTTGTTATGGCTGGAAAGCCAATCGCCCGCTGGAAAAAACGGTACCGGGATGATGCCTGCAGGTGCGGGCATCATCCCGGTATACCCCCCGGAAGCCGAGTACGCACATCTGCGTACGCTCGGCGGGAAGGGGTTAAAGAGCAACTGTCATCTGTCCCGCAGAAGCTCCTCCTCTGACCCGCTGTTGACTCTCCAACAGTCTTATTTGCGTTAATGGGATGGTTGGTGATGCGGCAGTGACAAAACAAGGCGAGGGATGTGGCGGCAGCATGTGAATGGATGCCCACTAACATGATTGATCTGAAATGAAAGGTTCTCTTTAAATGTAAGGATTCATTCTTGGTGGTAGTTAGAATCTTTAACCACTTGCTGACCGTCTCATGCTGATATACGTCAGCAAATTGGTACGGGTGCACAAAACAACGTACCAGTACATCGCTTCGTTATCGCTAGCAGGTGCACACCCGTGGCCCCACGATTGTCTGCCAGTGGCCTGCAATCGCCTATGTAAACAAGGAATGTCCCTGTTCTTCCTAGTGACATGACAGGGATCTACTGCTCCCAGTGACCGGGAGCAGTGATCTCTGTCATGTTCTAGTGAGCCAATCCCCCCCCATACAGTTAGAACACGCCCAGGGAACACAGTTAATCCCTTGATCGCCCCCTAGTGTTTAACCCTTTCCCTACCAGTGACATTTACACAGTAATCAGTGCATTTTTTTTTTACTTTCAAATATTTTTATTGATAACAAGCATAGAAAGCAAACAGTCACTGCTACAGGCATATGCTCAAAAATACATTTTACAGAAAAGCATCAGACAAAGAGAGAGAGTCAGGCTACATTCAGATTTGCAAAATGAACTCAGTGCATTTTTATAGCATTGATTGCCAGTGGTCCTAAAATAGTGTCAAAAGTGTCCGATCTGTCTGCCGCAACGCTGCAGTCATGATAAAATCGCAGATCGCCACCATTACTAAAAAAAAATAAAAAAAATAATAAAAATGCCATAAATCTATCCCCTCTTTTGAAGACACTTTAACTTTTGTGAAAACCACACCTGCGGCTTCACTTCCTGGTTCCCTACTGCGCATGCCCGAGTCGCGCTGCTCATCCTCTGTGGTCCCTTCTGTCTCCCAGAAGACAGCTGGGGAGGACAGAGTAGGCACCGGAAGTGGCGTAGGTCACCATGAACGTCGCAGTGATCTATGCCAGAAAGGTGCCAAATGTGACACTGGAGGCGGGGAGGATTCCAAAAAGTGGAAGTTTTTTTTTTTTTTGGGCGGTAATAATTACCTTTTAGATTTTTTTTTACTCCAAAAGCATTTTATTAAAATAAATTTGATTTTAAATCCAAAAAAATCCTATAAAATGTTTTTTTTTTTTTTTTTTTAATCCACCCCGACTGTGGTGCTGTGAAAACGTGCAGCATGGCTGCATTAAACCCCACCTCACAACAGTGTTATGGTGTGAATGGGGCTTTCTATTGACACTTGTGGTAACTGGCATTGATCCAGTGAGGAAACGCACCAGTCACTGTATATAGAGGGGAAATGATCAAAACTAGAGCAGCCAGAATCAGGAGGAGATGTGCATGGCCACCATTTGGCTTCTATATTTAGTCCGTTCAGTTAAAGTGAAACTAAGCCCACTTATTTACAGAGCAACTAAACCCTCCTAACCTTTAGTCTAGGTTCTCCCTGAATGCAGCTTTCAAATCGGGCAACTTCACTTAAAAACACATGATTTCAAAACCGCATGTCAGTGCGACTTCAAGTGCGATTTGGCTGACATCTGTGTGACTTGATGCACAGATGTCTATGCAAGTCGCACCTGAAATTGCCAAAAGTAGTGCAGCAACTATGTTTTCAAATCGGTACGGCACCGCAAAGACTGCATCTTACCAATTCAAACTGTTCCATTGCTGGCAACAAGGTGCGGTTTGACCTGTCAAATCGCATAAGTCGCACCGGTGTAAACGATGGCTTACAGCCAAGGAAGCTGCCATCTTAGCCCCTGTTTGATTTGAAGTTGCAATGGTGCTGCACGTGATCAGTTATACCACCAGCCGTTTGGTTGAGAGCACAAGCAAATGTGACAATTATCATTGAAGCCTTTTCACATTGACAGCGCAGCCACTAGTTTTAGCGGCGCTTTACTGTCGTCTTAAAGGCGTTTTTTAGCCACTAGTGGGGAGATTTTAACCCCTGCTAGCGGCCAAATAAAAGGTTAGAAGCGCCAGTAAAGCATTGCTGCCCATTGATTTCAATGGACAGGGGCGCTTTAGGATTGTGTGTACACCACCCCTAAAGTACCCCAAAGATGCTGCTTGCAGGACTTTTTTTTTAACGTCCTGCAAGCGCAGCGCCCCAGTGTGAAAGCACTCGGGCTTTCACACTGGGACTCCAGATGAGGTATTTTTCAGGCGCCTTATATGTGCTATTTTTAGTGCGAAAGCGCCTGGAAAAATGCCTCCAGTGTGAAAGGGGTTTTGCATGGGAAATGGTTAAATTTGATTTAGTTCCTAGAACAGTTACATTTGTGGCATGCCTCTGGTCATAACTGTTGCTAGTGTGCTTAAGCAGAGCTCCACCCAAAAGTGGAAGTTCCGCTTAGCTGCCTCGCTCCCCCTTCCAATGCCGCATTTGGCACCTTTCGGGGAGGAGGGGGGAGAGGGTATGCGCTTTTGACCAAAAAACATGTCACTGGATTTGATTGGCAGAAGCCAATGGCTCCTGCTGCTCTGTCTATCCAATGAGGACATGAGACTGTGGCTGGAGCTCTGGAGGGCTGCTGCACTACAGAAGGTTTTTCACCCTTTTTTATTTTTTTATTTTTTTTTTGCAATGCATATACAGGGCCCAAGCCTTTCTTTATGCAAATAGCAACTGTGGACATATCCATGCTCATGCCAAATACATGTTTAAGAAATAAATAAAAAGTGGAAGTAAACCCTCCTATCATTTTCAGCCAAGGAAGCTGCCATCTTGGCTTCTATTTAATTTTTAACTGCCATGATGCTGCACGTGTGATCAGCAATATCACCAGCCATTGCATGGTTTGGCCACTCGGTTCGGAGCACAACCAATGTGACAGTTAAATTCCTTGAATGTTGCGGAAATTTAATGTTTTTGAAACTGTTAAATCTGTGTTTACTTCAGCTTTAAATGCTGAATATGCAGTAGCATGAGCATCTAGTGCTTGTTTGTATGAACCCCTGAATAAGTCCCTAACTTTTTTTAATGAGTGTCACAAATGTGATTTATGTATGCAATAAACTCGCCTCACTGTGTCATATGAGCAATATGTTTTCACTTTTTAAAATTTTTATTATTGTATTTTACTTTGCAGTTGTCATAATGGAAATAAGCCACTCGGTAAAGGAGAGAACTATTGCAGAAAATAGCTTAGTCATCCTTTTACAAGGACTGCATGGACATGCCACTACTGTGGAGCTGCGAGATGAGAGTTCTGCTAAAGGTTCAGTTATAAACGTAGATGCTTTTATGAACGTACGCTTAGAAAAGGTCACTTATACAGACCGTCGAGGCAAGGAATCCAAGCTGGATGACTTGTTTATCAATGGACGCAATGTGCGCTACATTCATATTCCAGAGGAGGTGGATATAATTCAAACTATTGAAGAACGGCTAAAGAAAATACAAGGTATCCGTGGATTTGGTGGAAAGGGAAGAAAAGAATTTGTTTCACAGAAATACAAATGATGCCCACTTTACCCTGCTGTTGAAGAAAACGATACTGCTGTATAACATCTAGCTGTTTTACTAAGAAGTGTATGTAAAAATCTATACACATGCTACTGAGCATAAAGATCCTCCTGTATTTTGTTAAAGGAAATCTCTCTTTTAAATCACTTTGGTAAAACTGCAATTATTGTGTAAATAAGATTATTTTAGCTACATGGTAGCGTGCGGTTGTATAATGTGAGAAATGTGACTAAATGGCATAAAAGCTTTTTTTTTTTATGTATGTGTCTTGATGGCAAGAGAGTAGAGCAGTGGTGGTCAATCTGCTAAAGAGGGCCTCATGTGCGGCACGTGACATGTCCAAAAGGCCGCACAACAGAACAGTGCATTTGTATAATGCACTGGTGTGCACTGCAATGCTTTGGTGTGCTGCCTTTTTATTTAAAACAATTTCATTCTTATGCACTCTTTTTTTTTTTTTTTTTTTTTAAGTGCACACCAATGTGGTGTGTTGCTGTGAACTGAAGCCACAACACAGAAGGCAAATCATTTTGTGCTTATCTTGGCCAACACAGCTTGTAAGAACTATAGGCAAAACTAAGTTTTTAAGGGAGGATTTTAAACCCTGTAAGCCGGTTTACCTTTGCCATCTATGTCCCATTGTGGAGATTTCCCTTCATGTCCTGTCCCATAGCCAAACAGGAAATCCCTGCAAATAAGGGTAATTTCTTGGGGACCCCCACGTCACCAGAACTAGTTTCCCCTTGATTACTTTTCTGGGGACAACTCAAAATTTGGGATTTTCTTTTGCTGTCACTTAAACAGGACAAACAGAAGGTGAATCTCCCTAACTGGGGCACAGACAGCAATAAAACTGGCAGGTGTTTTAATCTATCTCCACTCTATTCAAAACTAAAAAAATAAGTTTTGCCTTTTAGTTGCACTTTAACCACTTGCCACCGGCCCTATTACAAAAAGACGGCGGCAAAGTGGTTTGATAATCCTGACCGGACGTCATATGACATCCTCAGGATTATGAGCCGCTGCGCGCCCCTGGGGGCGCGCATCGCGGCGATCGTTGTTGCGGGGTGTCAGTCTGACACCCTGCAACTACGATCTCGGTTAAGAGTCTCAGACGGAGACTCTTTACCACGTGATCAGCCGTGTCCAATCACGGCTGATCACAGTGTAAATGGGAAGAGCCGGTGATCGGCTTTTCCTCACTCGCGTCTGTCAGACGCGAGTAGAGGAGAGCCGATCGGCTGCTCCTCTGACAGGGGGGGGGTCTGTGCTGATCGATTATCAGCACAGCCCCCCCGAGGATGCCCACACTGGACCACCAGGGACGCCACCAAGGAAAAGGTAATCTTCCCTAGACCACTAGGGATGCCAATGGTCAGCACAATGGATGCCAATCAGTGCCCATAATGGATGCCAATCAGTGCCCACAATGGGCATCACTGATTGGCATGCATTATTGTTTGGCATCCATTAGTACAGTATAACACCAATGCCGCCTATGAGTGCCCACCTGTGCCGCCTATGAGTGCCCACCTGTGCCGCCGATCAGTGCCCACCTATCCATGCCCATCTGTGCCGCCTATCCATGCCCATCTCTGCCGCCTATCCATGCCCATCTCTGCCGCCCATCCATGCCAATCCGTGCCAGCTATCAGTGCCCATCCGTGCCGCCTATCAGTGTCCATCAATGCCACCTCATCAGTGCCACTTCATTGGTGCCCATCAGTGCCGCCTTATCAGTGCCCATCAGTGTAGCCCCATCAGTGAAGGAGAAAACGTACTTATTACAAAGTTTTGAAACTGAAACAAAAAAAAACATTTTTTTTTTTCAAAATTTTCGGTAATTTTTTATTTGTAGCGCAAAAAATAAAAACCGTAGAGGTGATCAAATACCACCAAAAGAAAGCTCTATTTGTGGGAAAAAAATGATAAAAATTTCATTTGGGTACAGTGTAGCATGACCCCGCAATTGTCATTCAAAGTGCGACAGCGCTGAAAGCTCAAAATTGGTCTGGGCAGGAAGGTGTTTAAGTGCCCTGTATTGAAGTGGTTAAGACTCCTTTCACAGTGGTGTGCCTTGGGATCTGACTTGTGAGACACCAAGTCGCAGGTCCTATGAAATTCATTTTTTTTCTTTTTTTTTTGTGAGAGCCATTCCTACGGATGCTACAGAAGTTGCTGCAACTTCAGAAAAGGTTCCTGCACTACTTTGGTCCAATTTTGGATGTGACTTTGGTCCAGAGAATGTAAAGTCAAATCAAAGTAGCACCAAAAGTCACACTGGAAATCATGCGACTTTGAGATGTCCTTAATCTAAAAAGAGCCCAAAGCACAGCAATTAAGGCATTTGCAACCAATAATATCACAGTAGCTACAGATACGGCTTTTTTTTTCCCCCCAGCAGTAGGTCGAGACCAGGACCAGTTGGGGCTTTTGTATACCTAGTGCCCAACACTCAGAGGGCCACACACAGGCTGTGTCAGGCACCAGGAAAGTAAAGTATGAGATTTTGGGCACCTGCTGAAACTAGAGTTACCCCATATATAATTGCATCTTTGCACAGTTGCTATGAAATAGTTTGTCAGGTCATTATGAAGTCTTCTTGGAAGTCCTGAAAGAATACAAAGTGGAACAGAAACAGTTTGTAAACACCAATTCCTCTAAGTGCCAGTTGGAACCTCTGACTTCACCCCTGTATTGTGGGCACAGATTTTTGGCACGTACACATTCTTGTGTAATGTTTTCTGTGTACCAGCTAACTATGCCTGCAATTGTTGCTAGTGTAGACCTAACCACTGAATAATTTGTAGATGTTATCACTATGACTGACATTGGCTAAGGTTTTATCAGATAGTGTTTCAGGACGATTCTCTTCCAGTTTTGGTAGTTTCCTGATCGGGGATGAAGTAGGGTGGTTTTCTCCCCATGTCTGATACTACACAGCTCACATGAACAAGTAGGTATTCTTAAAGTGATACTAAAGTCTGTTTTTCTTGTATAAAAATAAGAAACCTGTTATACTCACCTCCACTGTGCAGTTGTTTTGCAAAGAGCAGCCCAGAACCTTCTCTTCTTGGGCCCCTCTTCGGTGTGCCTGGCCTCTCCCTTCTGTTGAGTTCCCCCACAGCAAGCAGCAGAGCCGCTGCTCCGTGTCTAGTCAGACATGGAGTTATGGCCCGGCCCCTCCCCCTTTCCCCCCCCGCCATTGCCTCACTGACTTTGACAGAGCGGAATCCAATGGTGCTGCTTTCTCAGCCAATGAGGGGAGTCTCGGACAGCCGTACAACATTGCTGGATCTAGATGAACCTCAGGTAAGTATTAGGGGGGCTGCTGCACACTGAAGGTTTTTTTTATCTCAATGCATTAAGATAAAAAACCTTCTGCCTTTACAACTACTTTAACTCAATGGACTCATCATGCAGACTAGGGATGGGCCAATCGTCCCCCTGTTGGGTTTGCCCCAGAACTTTAGAACATCGTAAAAATTTGGAACCAAATAACGAACCCCATTAAAGTCTATGGGACCTGGACTGGAAAAATCAAGTGCCCCTTTTTGAAGGCTTGTATGCAAGTAAATGGTCCAGGTACTGCCCTGGGGGCCATGTATAAATGGAAAAATTTTAAAGGAGCAGTGATTTACTGATGCTTAAAGTGAAAGCATAAAAATGAGAAATTACAAAAAAATGAAACATTTCTTGCAATGGGGGGTGTCCCCTTAGTGTACCTGTAAAGTGGCACATCTACTGTGCTGCAGCAATAATTGCATTTATTAAAAAAAAAAAATGAAGTTTTCCCTGCAAACTTTCTTTATTTTGTAAACCAGTCTGTATCATTAAGCCATTGTGCACTGGCAACAAGATTAGACTTTTTTTTAATATAAATTCTGGTGTCTCTTCTGCAGCCTTTGGATAGAAGTAACAGGTTTGGAAAAATTGGTATAAAATCATAGGTGCCTTCACACTCTAATCATATAGAGATACTCTTGATGAAAGCAAGAATTGCCCTTGCTGTCAAATTGAAATGATATGCACCTGTCAAACAGGTGTGGAAAAATTGTTTTTTGAGTGTTAATTGTGCCCATGAAACCTACTCCAGAAAAATTCTTCCAGATGAAATCAACACCCACAACGCTAGGCAGCCTCGAAGTCCTGCAGAGATTCCACATCCCAAAAACACTTAAGTAGGGACATCAGCATTGGGGGCTTCATAGCTGCTGGTAATCCAGGACTGATTCATTTTGATAAATCTCAGACAGTCCATGGAGTCTGTGGACAGACTCATTCTATTATCAGTAACAAAACCTCCAGCAGCACTGAATTCCTGTTCGAAAAACACTTTGGATGCACAGCAGCCCAACGACTCATTTACATACTGGTTTACATACATGTCATGTTCTGGCCAGTGGTTTATTCTCATTACCCAGTAACTCAGTGGACCACCAACTGGAAAGCTCCCCATCTCTTTTTTTATTTTTTTGTCCCTAGATAATCGTCCACCATATTATGCAGATGCTGCTGATGGGATGTGGAAGCTGACAGCCTTGGGTGGCGAGGACTAAAAAAAAAATTGTGAAATGCATCACATAGGTGGCCCCCTTCTCCACCACTCCTCTCTTGAACAGAACCCTCAAAAATCCCTTGTAATAGAAAAAAGCATGGCAGGTCCTCTTAAATATGAGATCTGGAGCTAAAAAGTCCCCAGATCTCATCTTTGGACTAAAATGCAATAAAAAATTTGTCTTTAAGAGTTATGGACGGAAGTGATTTTTTTTGACCATTATCGTAAATACGACCGGCTCCTAAAAAGATGGATATCTCGGTTGTGGCTGTTACTGTTACAGAGATATCCATCTTCAAAGTGCCGGAGTATATGTACAGGAGCCAGTCGGCAAGTGGTTAAGGTTTGACTTGGCTTCCTCTGCTTCAATACCTCCAAAACTACCAGAATTCTCCTCCCTCTCCTCTTGTTTGTTCTGTCGCGTAGGAAGAATGGTGTCTGCATAAAGCTCTCTGCTGCCTGTGCAGCTGCTGTAGCATTGCCAAAGTTAAGTTCCACCTGGTGGTCATGTCAAAAATCAGGCAGTTTATGGGCAGGTGGAATGCCCGCTTAATTTCAGCCAACTGGCTGAGTATGACCATCTGAAATAGCTGGAGACTGTTCTGGCCTGCTTTAGCAGATCTTCCAACCCTGGGTACCTATTTAAGAAACGCTGCACCACCAAATTGAGGACATGTGCCAGGCATGGCACATGTGTCAACATTCCCTGTCTAAGGGCGGACAGGAGGTTTGTGCCATTATCGCACACCACCATTCCTGGCTCCAGCTGGTGTGGGGTGAACCACCTCTGGGCCTGCCCCTGCATGAATCTCTGCTCTGGTGTGTTTCTGTCCTTTAGACGCACCAGCCGAAGCACTGCATGGCACCTTTTAACCTGACTCATTAAATAGCCCCTTGAATGATTAGGCGGGTACTTGCGGCACAATTCAGCAGAGGAGGGCATGGAGAAGGGGGTAGAGCTGACAGATCTCGCATCATCACCACTAGCTGTATGGAGATTGAAGCTGTAGCACTGAGCCGTGTCCTGCATCCTTCCAAGTTGCAAGCAGTAACCCAGTGTGCTGTAAACAAAATATATCGTCCCTGACAATGCTTGCTGGACCATGTGTCAGCAATAATGTGGACTTTGCAGCTGACTGCCTTGCCCAAAGAGGCCATAACATTATCTTCCATATGATGGTACGGAGCTGGAATGGCCTTACCTGAAAAGAAATAGCGACCGGGAACCGTCCATTGCAGTACAGCACATCCACCAGATGGAAAGGCAAAAGCCAGCAGCTTTGACAAGCTTACATTTAGACGCTGGGAATGTGGGTGGCAGAGAAATTTGTCAGCTATAGTCTACAGCTGGTGTTGTGCTACTGGCAGATTTGCTACAAGGAACTGGGACACCCTGTGCTATACCATTATCCCTGTCAGTGGAGGCTGCTGAGAGGTCATGAATTATAGCGGGGGTAGACCAAGGTGAGTAAGGATCAGGAACAGAATTGGGTACCTTTTGTCTGGCTTTCAGGTGCTCTTGCCAACGGGCTTCTTAGCGGGAGGTTAAATGCCTTGTCAAGCATGTGGTACAGAAACGGCTGGTGTTTTTGCCACACTTGATGTTCTTGAGACAAAGTTTACAAATTGCAACAGTGCGATTGGCTGCACATGTGCTAAATAAAGCCCAGGCAGCTGAGCTATGGGAAGCGGGCTGGGAGATAACAGCTCCACAATGTAATGGAATAGGGAGGCTGCTTTCTACTATTCCATTATAGCTGCCTCGTTGGGGTTGTACCTCACTTTCCTCCTCTGCTCTATTCGGCACCAAAGTCACGTCAGTGACCTCATCATCTCCTCCATGCTCATCACCACTGGAGACAATTCGCTGCGGCTGGGGGAACATGGCTGCCAGTTTGTGTACTAGTGTTTTCTCCTCTCTGTAGGCTCATGTTCCTCAACCTCAGACCCAGCATCTTAAGTTATGGCTGTGCATTGTCCTCTAATGTGTATGTGGATGCACTTTAATCAATAAAGTGGTGTGTGGTGCACTTTAACCTGAGTACTCAATAGACAGATACACTCCACTGACACACTACAATATACTGCAATAAAACTGCACTGACGCATTAAAATATACTGTGTTAAATGTGCACTAACGCACTGAAATATACTGCATTAAGCATGCAATAACGCACTGAAATATACTGGGTTAAACGTGCAGTAACAAACTGAAATTTACTGTGTTAAACGTACACTAGCGCACAGAAATATACTGCGTTAAGCGTGCAGTTACACAGTGAAATATACAGCATTAAACATGCACTAACACACAGAAATATACTGCATTAAACGTGCAGTAATGCACTGAAATCCACTGTGTTAAACATGCACTAACACACAGAAATATACTGTGTTAAACATGCAGTAACGCACAGAAATACTGTGTGTGTATGTGTATATATATATATATATATATATATATATACACATAGCATCCCTTTCCCCATCTATAAGCCATCACCTCTGTATATATACCTCCCCTCCCCATCTATATGCCATCACATTTGTATGTATATATATATATATATATATATATATATATATTCCTGTCCTCCACCACCTATATACCAGGAACTCTGTGTATATACCTTGACCTCTATATATACACATTCCCCACATCTACATGCCATAACCTCTGAATATATACCTCCCCATCTACATACCATCACCTCTGTATATATACCTCCCCATCTATATACATGACCTCTGTATATATACATCCCTACTCATCTACATACAATGACCTCTGTATATATACCTCCCCTCCCCATCTATATACCATTACCTCTATATATATCTCCACTCTCCTATCTATATCTACCATGACCTCTGTATGTATACATCCCCCCTCATCTACGTACCATGACCTCTATATATACCTCCCAATCTATATACCATGAGCTCTGTATATATACCTCCCCTCCTCATCTATATCCCATCACCTTTGTATATATACCTCCCCCCATCTATATACCATCACATCTGTATATATATATACCTCCCCTCCCCATCTATATAACATCACCTCTGTATATATACCTCCCTCCATCTATATACCATCACCTATGTATATATCTCTCCCCATCTTTATACCATCATCACTGTATATATACCTCCCCTCCCCATCTATATAACATCACCTCTGTATATATTAGGGTGTTTCATTTTTCCAAAGATGTGATTTTCATATGATTTTGCTTACGCCCCGAGTCTCAGTGATGAAAAATATATATATGCTAAATTTCAAGAAGATTAGATAATATTTAGGGGTTGCACACATTGATCACTTTTATCAAAGCAACGTCTGTGGGCCTCACTTGATAAGAAGTCATATACAACAATGCTGGATAAAGGGAGGCATGCGCACAGAAAAACCCCCCAAGAAAAGCTTTTTAGATGTGCCGTGCCCCAATATTTGAAGGACTTTTTCTATTTCTTTTTCTTTTGCCTTTTTTCCTCCCTTTCCTCTCTCTTTCTCCTCTTTTTTTTCATGGATTCTACTAGCCAGTATATGGTTAGTCTATTTGGAAGGCTTTAGTAGCGTCTCTCTTTCTCCTACTCAAAACATATTGGTTCACAATCAGATGAACAAACAATTAATAGTTGTGTCGCTATGCAATGGTTCTATCGTTTCTTTCTATATTAGGATCCTATTTCAGGATGTGCTTACGTTGTTATACTTTATATTATTGTTAAATATTTTATGGCACTTTATCAACAGCTATAAACAATTTTACCATTGACCATTGTAATGGAGAGGTGAAGCGTACGGACGGGACCCCCCTAGGTATGTATTAGCAATGGGAGTACTGACTCTCTTGGGCGGACATGCGCTGTTCCACTCGACTGGCCCCTCCCTTTTCTCCTCCTTCGGGTTGGTGGGAGGGGCAGACTGGGCGCCTTACCATCCACGGTTCATTGCGTGGTGGTTCAGGCAGTTACGCTGTCAGGTTGTGACACATGCGCAATAGGAGCGGCGGTCCCGGTGACGTCATCGGCTGGTGCCGTCGCCGGCCGTATGACGCACCGGGATGGAGGACAAAAGAGCGCCGCATCAGACAGCCTGCACACAGCGCTGGCTTTGGTCTGATGCGGACGTGATCCAGGCAACATACAGCTTACAGGTAACAGGGGACCTTTATCTTATGGGATCTATGAAGCCATACGGCCTCTTATACGTATATATTTCCTCACTCTGTCCACTTTTATGGCTTGTAGCTTTCCAAATTATTCTGTTTACTTCTAGGAACGGCAGTATTGACCCGCTCCAACACAGTTTTTGTACAGGCTACAAGCGATACACAGTGGGGATTTCCTCAACCCTCAAATCTATCTACCCATATAAATTTAAGTTCCCTGCCTTTATGACCTGGTAGGTTGTTTTTCAAATTTTATCAACTTCATAAAAACTTTTTTGTATCATTTTTTTTTTAACATAAGATTTTATAAAATTTTTACAGTACATGTCAGAACAGTGGTACAATCTCAGCAGTGATCATTATGGCAGTTTACAGCAGTAAATCAAAAAAAAAAGTTATTCAGAGAGAAAAGTCAAATCTGGGCTAAGCAGCATATAAACATATCGGGTTACAGCATACATCCATACAGTGTTTCCAGTGAGTCAGAATTGCACTCAGAGAGTAAGATCCGTGGACTACACATGATCTCGAGTGGGATACGATCATCTATACCAAACACAGATCATCCCCATGTGACTTAAAAGGGCAGACAAATTCCCCCGCCCTCCCTACCATTACCCCCTTCCCAGCTAAAGATTCTTACACCGTCTGGAGCTTAGTGATTAAGGGAATGGTCTCTTTTTGGTCCAAGGGCCCCATATCTTCTCAAATTTGTTGGAACAGTTTCTTCCTAGATGCGTCAATTTATAGAGCGGTAAGGCCGCATCGATCAGGGCTCTCCATTGGGAAACCGTTGGGGGACTAGGGTCCTGCCATTTGATTAGGATAGCTTTCCTAGCATAAAAGGCTGAATAGAATACAAATTGTTTTTTAGCCTGCGGGGCTGGGAGCGTGTCCACAATCCCCAATAGAAGGGGTAATGGATCACAGGGGACATCGAAGCGGCCTATAGAGCCGATCCCCGATGCCACCCCCCTCCAGAAGGTCTGTAAGTGCACACAGGACCAGACAATATGGAAGAACGTGCCAAAGGCCAAGCCACATATAGGGCACATACCAGTTCTGTTAGGGTAAATTTTGGCCAAGCGGTCTGGGGAGTAGTAGGCTCGGTGAATAAACCTAAGCTGGGTGTATCTGTCTCTGGAGGATATAATGAGGGGTAGATATTGCTGGACACCCTCCTCCCAATCATCCTCCGCTAATTCTGGTATATCTCGCTGCCATCTGGAGAACAGACGGGAGACAACAGATGTATCAATACTATTTAGAACAGCATATAGGGTTGACAGCGTTTTCTTTTCATTCGAGAGGGCCAGAATGGTCTCCACAGGGGTCGCCTCCAGAGCAATAGCACATGGAAACTGCACGATAGGCATGCCGGAGCTGTATGTACCTAAAAAACACGGAGTTAGGTAGCCCGTGCCTACGTTTCAGTAGGCCAAGGTTTTGATACCACTCCGGGCCCACAACATCGGGTCCGGAATGGTTCGAAAGTGGGGCAGCCGCGGGTTCCCCCACAGCGGAGTATCAGGGGACCAGCTGTGTGGTTTCCCTACTCTGGCCCTAACTACATCCCAAAGCCTCAGCATGGTCCGCATCGAGGGAGTAACCCCGGGATTGGACTTAGGGCCTCTGTGGACCAGATTCTGGAGTTCGGAGTAAGAGCCTAGGAGTGCCGCCTCAAGGGTAGCTGCAGGGTTTGCCGGCTCAGACGACAGCCACCACCGCACCATCACCAATACTGCGGCCCAGTAGTATTTTACAAAACACGGTAAAGCCAAACCCCTCAAGGAGAGCGGAAGCTGAAGCGTGCTCTGCGCTATCCTCGGGGTGCCGCTGTTCCAGATAAAGGAAATAATCAAACTATTTAACTTCCGAAAGAAGGCCTGGGGAATATGCACTGGAGTTTGCCAAAACAAATAGGTGAACTTGGGCAGGACCTTCATCTTAATCAAGTTAACTCTGCCCACTGGCGAAAGAGGCAAAGTCCTCCAACCCGAGCACTGTCACGTCAGTGAAGACAACCGGGTCAAGGTTAAGGGATATAAATCGGGGCAGGTCTCTGTGGATTATTACCCCCAAGTATTTAAACTGGGTGACCAGTTGAAGTGGGGCACTAATCGGGAGCCCAGCATCCGAGGGGTGAAGAGCAAACAGGACAGACTTGTCCCAGTTTACTCGGATCCCTGAGTACCTGCCAAAGTTATTGATAAGGGAGAGGGCTTCCTCTAGTGACGTGGACACCTCCCGGAGGTACAGAAGGGTGTCATCAGCATAAAGGGAAATTTTCTCCTCCACAGGGCCCAAAGGGATGCCACGGATCGCCGAGGAAGATCTAATCATGATAGCCATTGGTTCTATAGCTAACGCAAAAAGCGCCGGAGAGAGCGGGCATCCCTGTCGAGTACCCCTGCGGAGGAGAAAAGGGGGAGAGATGACCGATCCAGTGCGCACTCATGCCCTAGGGGCACCGTAGATAGCCCTCACCCAGGAAACAAATCTGGGGCCAAAGCGGAGCAGAACCCCCCAAAGATACTCCCACTCGACAGAGTCAAATGCTTTTTCAGCATCCAGGGAGGCCACTGCATCCGCCGGGGCCAAGTGGGCATCAGATCCCAGAACCGTGTATAACCTCCGAAGATTAATATCCGTACCCTTGCCTGGCATAAAACCCGACTGGTCTTCGTGAACCAGGGTAAGGATAACTTCATTTAATCTACCCGCCAAGATCTTAGTAAACACCTTGGCGTCGGCATTAAGTAAGGATATGGGTCGATAGGAGGAACACAGCTCCGGGTCCTTACCTGGTTTGGGTATAACCACTATAATCGCCTCCGCCATGGACAACGGTAGGGCCCCCCCCCGAAGAGACTGGACTATCATACAGTGCAGCCTGGGGACCAGCTCGTCCCCATACTGCCTATAAAATTCCGGAGGGATCCCATCGAGGCCCGGAGTTTTCCCCACCTGGCGTTCCCCCAGCGCCCGCCGAACCTCCTTCTCCGCTATGGGGGCCTCCAAGGAGTCTCGGTCCTCAGGAGAGAGTAGGGAACTGTATACAGTTCAGGAACCGGTCAAGGTCAGCTTCGGAGTAGTCTACTCGAGAGCTATAGAGATCACTATAGTAGGAGGCGAACCGGGCATTTATGAGTGAGGGGTCCACCAGCACCGTGCCATCCGAGCCCCGAATACGGGCAATAGAAGTGGTAGGCTGTTGCTCTCTAGCCAACCAGGCCAGCAAGCAGCCGATTTCCCCCCCCTGCTCAAAAATGCGGTGCGTCTGGGCCAGTTGTTTCTTGTTCGCCCCCGCCACCCTAATAAGCATCACCTCCCTGTAGGCCGTTTGCATGTCCAAGTAGGTAACGGGGTTCTGGGTGGAGGCGAAACGAGCCTCCAGCTCCCTGGCAGACGCCTCAGCCTCCACCAAGGTGATCGCCGAGTCGTGCCGGGCCCTAGCAATAGAGGATTGGAATGCCCCCCTAATATATGCCTTAAACGCATCCCACACATTAAGTGCTGAGGCCGAGCCCGCATTTCTCAGCCAGTAAGTCTGGATATGTTTAGAAATCTCTATCTCCACCAGTGGGTCAGAGATCCAGTACCTGGATAGTCGCCAGATTCTCTCTGTGGGGGGAGTCAGCATTTGAAAGGTGCAAAGCATGGGGGCATGATCCGAGATTCCCCTCGGGAGCATGTCCACCACCCGCACTCGTGAGAGCATCCCGCCACTAACCAACACCAGGTCAATCCGTGACATAGCTCTATATGATGTAGAGTGACATGTGTAGGCCCTTTCTCCCGGGTGTCGCCACCGCCAAACATCAGTAAGGCCATACAGGTCCGCCCATTTCGATAGCGGGGAGTCCACTCCACCCCTATAACAGCATGCAGGATCACATATCTGCCCCCCGGGTCTAGTTGAACATTTAATATTTCACACGTCAGGGATTTGTGTATCAATACGCTAACTCCTCGGGCATAACATGAATAAGTAGAGTGATAACCCCTGGCCACCTACTGCCTCCGCAGGCTTAAGATCCTTCCCCCCACAAGATGTGTCTCCTGCAGGATGCACACATGTGGGCTATGCTGCTTAAGATAGGTCCATACCAAGGAGCGTTTCAGTTTATCAATCAGTCCCCGGACGTTCCAGGACAGCAGCCTCATCTGAGTCATAAGTGTAAATTAAGCTTTGGCGCTAAAACCTTTTTTACGTGCACTGTGGGTGCCCAAATTATGTATATGTGTGAGGTGATCTATTATCTCTGCTGATGATCTAAAGAATTAATGTGAGCTAATGTGGAAATCTCCCAAAATCCACTATATGCGTGATATCTGCCAAAATGCGTGTGTTAAGTGTGTGTCTATTGACTTGTAACTCAAAAATGCACATGTGTTGCAAGAAAATAGTGAATAAATCGCATGGAAATAAACCATTAAAAATAATAGTACATGTGTGCTTAGTAAAAAAATCATATGCAAACCATAAACCAATATCTATAAATTATGCTCTATGTTCAGAATCCTCAAAAAGTGACAATCAAAAAGCGTTTGTGAGAGTACCAAGAAAAAATAACAAAAAATCTTTTAATGTCCAACAGAATTTTTTTTTAAAATCGCATCATTTAGTTGCTGGAAAACGCATGGAATTTTTGTCAAATGAGGGGGGTAGAGCAAGGTGACTAGTGCAGAAGGGTTAAATGCATTCCTCTCCGGTGCGCCACTCTGTGTTAGGAAAAAGGTATATATATGCGCTCACCAGACCAAAAACCCACAATGGGTTAACCGAGCAGTCACAGTATGAGCCACTGTGCAGCTTTCCTTGGGCTCTGCTTCTGCTGTGCTGGGGGAATGCTTTACACTTTTCCTTCCACAAATAGTCCGTTTAGCAATTACACATAGGAGGAAACAGAAGTACAACCATAGTGCAATACTGTTGTTGAACGATTTATTTATTTAAAAGTCAGGTTACTCACAATATCCAATAAAGACAAATCACCTTAAAAGTAACTGCGCCGGCGTTGCTGCTTGTATACCAATATGAGGTGCACGTCCTAGGCCACGCCCTACGCGTTTCGTCAGAGCGACGTCATCTGGAGCGGCCATGTTGGTGCACCCTCTCGTTTATGTAGGGTGCAGTGCTCTTCTGCGCTTGCGCGATGTATTAGCGCCATTTTTACTGTGGGAATGCCCTACCAGAGCCGCTGTGTGTCTATTACGTACTGTATGCTCCCTTGTAACAGCACAAACGTAGAAAAAAACGTTTTAGTTATTGCGGACACGGGATATAATGTATTGTTAAACTGTGGAGCATGCTGTATATTCCCTTATGCCAGTACCAATGTAAAAACCATTTTTGTTATTGCGGACTCAGGGCATAGTGAATTGTTAAGTTTTAGAGCACTGCAATCCACATGTTAAATTCCGGTATACTATAGGAGAATTGACAACAACTATGCACAGATATAATTAATAAAATGTATATAGAAAATGTGTATAAATTTTTTTTATAAAAAATGTGCATAAAAAGCTATGTAAAAACTACGTTAATAAAAATGGTAATTCATTAACCAACTACCTTATGCATATGACCCCTGCAGATCTATCAAAGTACAGGGTTTTATCTGTATTTTTGAATGTAAATTATAATTACAATTGCTAAAAAATTAAAACACAAGTTACATCAGACCATATAATCACTTCCCTAGTAAGTGAATGTACTTCGGAAGAAAGAAAATAAATAAAATAAAAGGAAAGGAAAGAAGGGGAAAATGAATGGAACAAACTGGAAACATGAGTGTATGTATACATATATATGCATTTATATCTACACATCCCTACATCAATCAGTTAACTCAGATCAATGGATATGAAGAGCAATTACAGGTGAGATAAAGGGAGTATGTTATAAGGAAGTGTCGGTATCTATTCATTTTTTTTAATTTTTTTTAAATCGTTTTTTTTAAAGGAATGGTGAAGATAAAAATATGCAGTAAAAGGAAACTATCAATAAGAATAAATATGAAACGAAGGCCAGTGTATACATATGTATACTGTTCTCATTTGAGGACATATATGTATAACCTTAGATGATGTATATGCACCCTCTTATAGGGGCCAGAGCTTTTAGGTGGGTCTTTTTACTATGATGCCACAACTTATTGGGAGAAACCTACTTGGTTACGGGTCGAATGTTATACTATGATTTTATGGGTATAAGCGGTCCTACCTTAGATAGGTAATGTATATTTTAGAGTTGAGACTGGGGGAGTTTTTAAAAATTGGTCAGAAAACAATTCAAGTCCAACTCCACATTCATTCCCTGTGGTTGGAGGGTGTCTAAGTTATATATCCATTTGGTCTCGTTTTTGGATATTTTGATTGTTTTGTCCTTTCCTCTCCAGTGGGCCCTTATTTTATCAATACCGTAAAACACCATCTGTCCTGGGTCACGATTGTGGAAATCCCTAAAATGTCTGGAGACACTGTGATTGGGATACCCTTTTTTGATGTTCCTAATATGTTCTCCGATTCTGGTTTGGAGTTCTCTCGTGGTTCGCCCTACATATTGTCTAGAACAGGGACACTCTATAATGTAGGTGACATGAGTGCTTTTGCATGTAATGAGCTCATTTATTCTATATTCTCTTTTGTTTGAGGATGACTGGAAGGTGGTTCTCTTCTTTTCCGTTCTTTTGCTGTTTTTACAAGGGAGGCATTTGCCACACTTGAAAAAACCTTTTAAGTTACCTGCTACTTTAATTTGTCTTGGGGGATCAATAGTGTTTTTAACTAGTTAATTTCTCAGTGTGGGTGCCCTTCTGTAAATAAACAGTGTTTTTTTTGGTAGGATGTCTTTGAGTGTATAATCAGCTTTCAGGATAGGCCAGTGTTTTTTAATAATGGATTCCACATCCTTATGTTGTCTGTTGTATCCTGTGAGGAAGGCAATTGGTAAATTGTTAACCTTATCTCGTTTTTTGTCTTCCAATAATTTATTCCGTTCCATTTGTTTTATTTCGTTTTTCAGCTTGCGCAAGCCCTTTTCGTCGTACCCCTTGTTTTTAAATCTTTCTATGATTATTTCCGCCTGTTGTTCATAATCAATGCTTCTGCTGCAATTTCTGTATAGTCGCATCAGCTGGCCCTTTGGTATGTTCCCCAGCCATTTAACATGATGGCAGCTATTTGTGGGGATGTAGCCATTGCGGTCGGTGGGTTTGAAAAAAGTGCGTGTGCCCAACCTGTTTCCTTCTTTATATATTTGTAGGTCTAAATAGTCCACACTGCTGTTATTATAATTACCGGTGAATTTTATATTATAGATGTTATTATTGATCTCATTGAAAAATTCTTGTAGTTGTTCCATTGTACCGCCCCATACTATAACGATATCATCTATATACCGCCGTTACATTTTCAGGTTCTCCCTGTGTATGCCATAGATTTGCTCTTCCTCCCATCTATTGAGAAATAAGTTCGCTACACTTGGGGCATATTTAGCCCCCATGGCTACGCCTTTGGTCTGATTGTAGTATGTTCCTTTATACCAAAAGTAATTGTGGTGCATTGCCATTTTTAGACCTTCCATTAGATATTTTATCTGCTCTTGTTTTAGGTCAGACATCTGTTGCAATGCCCACTCGACGCTACTGAGCCCATCATCCTGTTCTATGTTAGTATATAACGATTCCACGTCAATAGTGACCAATAGGTCTTTCTCTTCAATTGTCAAGTTTCTTAATTCCCCTATCAGTTGTTTGCTGTCACGTAAATAAGATTTTCCTTTAATTACCAATGGTTGTAGGAAACCATCAATGTAGGCCCCTAATCTGGAGAACAAGGAATCGATCCCACTTACAATTGGTCGCCCTGGTGGGTTGTTTTGATTTTTGTGTATTTTGGGGACGTAATATATGATCAGAGTTTTAGGTGCCTTCTGTATCAGATATCTAGATTCCTTTTTGTTTAAGATACCGAGGGTTTTCCCTTTTTCTACATACTTTTTAAGTTTCTTTTCATACTCGGCTTTGGGATTTTTCTTCAATTTCTTATAGGTGTTGGGGATGTTGAGTAAGTTCTCCATTTCTCTCTCATAGTCTTGCTTATTTAAAATTACCAGACCCCCCCCCTTTGTCCGCTGGTCTAATGACTATACCTTTCTGCTTCTCTATCCGTTTAATGGTTTCCCATATATTTTTTCCTTTAGTTCTTTTTACTTCTAAATTCTTCAGATCGTTCTCCACCATCTTCTTGAAGACTTTTATATTCTCATCCTGTGTTACCTTGGGGTTAAATGTGGAGTTATTCCTTAATTGGGAGTGTTTGTATAGAGTATTGTCATTATCCCTTGTGTTTGGCTTTGTTGGACCAAAGAACTTTTTAATGTTGAGTTTTCTCACGAATTTTTGAAGATCAATGTAGGTCTCAAATTTGTCCAGGCCCCTATCAGGGGCAAATTTCAACCCCATATCCAAAACTCTAAGTTCTTCCTCTGTAAATACGACCTGGCTAAGATTGTAAATGCCATCTCCTATTGTTCTCTTCTTCTTTTTCTGGAGGCCTCCTCTCTTCCCCCTTGTGCGTTTTCTGTTTGCCAGTCTGGTGGTCTGTACGGTTCTCTGTTGCCAGGGGCGTTCGTATTCTCCATGATTTCTCCTTGGGTTGTCTTGTCTGGTCCATCTCGGATTCCAACCTCCATTTCTGTAATGACCCCTTTGCTGATTTCTTCCCGGGTATCGGAAGGGTCTTCCTTCTCTCCGTGGGTCGTGATATGTATCCGGTATTCTGGGTGGTCTGCGTTCCTGCCCCCTGTGAAAAAAATCTCTGTTGTATCCCCTATTCCCATAGGGGGTGTGTTGAGGATATTCCCTCAGGGGCGAGTATCTATTGGAATGCCTTGGGATGTTTGGCGTATAGGGAGTGCGGTTGTCCCAATATCTATTCTGAGTTTGTTCCATAAAATTTCTACCTTCTGATCTTCTATGAGCTGGTGTGGCAGGGGTATCCAGTCTAATGGTGTTACTTTGTGTCTGTATGCCCCTTTCCCAATGTTGCTCTTCTTCTTGTGCTTCATTTTCTCCTGATTCTTCCATCAGGGAAGTTTCATTTTCTACATCGCTATAGTTGTTATCTGTCTGCCATTTGTAAACCTGCTGATTCTTGTAATCCAGTACGTCCCTTTTAAACTTCTTTTGTTTCTTCTGTTGCACTTCTTTGTCGTACTTCTTTATGGCTTCCTGTATTTTTCCTTATTTATGTATTCTTCTGTTTCTTTAAATGGTGTTAATTGGTCCCTGAGTTGTGTAATCTCCATTTCTATGTTTCTTAATTTATGCTGTCGCCTCACAACTATTTTTTGTAACAATTCTGTCTCACTTTGATTAAAAAATCTATACCATTCGTCCATCAGCTGTTTGTCATTGACTGCATCATTAGGAGAAACATCCCAACATAATCTTCTGGGAGTTATTTTCTCAGTTATGTACATCTCTAGTATGGCCACATCCCACCATACTCTCAATTGTTTTTCTAGGCAGTGTTTTAAGTGTTTGAATAAACTTTCTAAGTCCTGTCTGATAACCACATGTTCTTGATTGAACACCTCCATTAGGTTGACTTTTCTGCTGCTAACATATTTAAAAATGTCCATTGCTGCAACTTAGAGTGGAAACAATGTGTCTCACAGAAAGTAACAATAAAATAAATAAGATTGCGCTATGGACAAATTCTACCTGTTCACTCCACAGGTTGGGGGGAAAACTAAGTGAAATCAAATAAAGATGGATTAAAATGAACTCCAAAGGTTAAAGCTGCCTGTGCTTGAAACCTGTCCCTAAATGTAGGAGTAGGCTGAAAATCTGAAGTGTAAATTAAGCTTTGGCGCTAAAACCTTTTTTACGTGCACTGTGGGTGCCCAAATTATGTATATGTGTGAGGTGATCTATTATCTCTGCTGATGATCTAAAGAATTAATGTGAGCTAATGTGGAAATCTCCCAAAATCCACTTTATGCGTGATATCTGCCAAAATGCGTGTGTTAAGTGTGTGTCTATTGACTTGTAACTCAAAAATGCACATGTGTTGCAAGAAAATAGTGAATAAATCGCATGGAAATAAACCATTAAAAATAATAGTACATGTGTGCTTAGTAAAAAAATCATATGCAAACCATAAACCAATATCTATAAATTATGCTCTATGTTCAGAATCCTCAAAAAGTGACAATCAAAAAGCGTTTGTGAGAGTACCAAGAAAAAATAACAAAAAATCTTTTAATGTCCAACAGAATTTTTTTTTAAAATCGCATCATTTAGTTGCTGGAAAACGCATGGAATTTTTGTCAAATGAGGGGGGTAGAGCAAGGTGACTAGTGCAGAAGGGTTAAATGCATTCCTCTCCGGTGCGCCACTCTGTGTTAGGAAAAAGGTATATATATGCGCTCACCAGACCAAAAACCCACAATGGCATTTACAATCTTAGCCAGGTCGTATTTACAGAGGAAGAACTTAGAGTTTTGGATATGGGGTTGAAATTTGCCCCTGATAGGGGCCTGGACAAATTTGAGACCTACATTGATCTTCAAAAATTTGTGAGAAAACTCAACATTAAAAAGTTCTTTGGTCCAACAAAGCCAAACACAAGGGATAATGACAATACTCTATACAAACACTCCCAATTAAGGAATAACTCCACATTTAACCCCAAGGTAACACAGGATGAGAATATAAAAGTCTTCAAGAAGATGGTGGAGAACGATCTGAAGAATTTAGAAGTAAAAAGAACTAAAGGAAAAAATATATGGGAAACCATTAAACGGATAGAGAAGCAGAAAGGTATAGTCATTAGACCAGCGGACAAAGGGGGGGGGGGTCTGGTAATTTTAAATAAGCAAGACTATGAGAGAGAAATGGAGAACTTACTCAACATCCCCAACACCTATAAGAAATTGAAGAAAAATCCCAAAGCCGAGTATGAAAAGAAACTTAAAAAGTATGTAGAAAAAGGGAAAACCCTCGGTATCTTAAACAAAAAGGAATCTAGATATCTGATACAGAAGGCACCTAAAACTCCGATCATATATTACGTCCCCAAAATACACAAAAATCAAAACAACCCACCAGGGCGACCAATTGTAAGTGGGATCGATTCCTTGTTCTCCAGATTAGGGGCCTACATTGATGGTTTCCTACAACCATTGGTAATTAAAGGAAAATCTTATTTACGTGACAGCAAACAACTGATAGGGGAATTAAGAAACTTGACAATTGAAGAGAAAGACCTATTGGTCACTATTGACGTGGAATCGTTATATACTAACATAGAACAGGATGATGGGCTCAGTAGCGTCGAGTGGGCATTGCAACAGATGTCTGACCTAAAACAAGAGCAGATAAAATATCTAATGGAAGGTCTAAAAATGGCAATGCACCACAATTACTTTTGGTATAAAGGAACATACTACAATCAGACCAAAGGCGTAGCCATGGGGGCTAAATATGCCCTAAGTGTAGCGAACTTATTTCTCAATAGATGGGAGGAAGAGCAAATCTATGGCGTACACAGGGAGAACCTGAAAATGTACCGGCGGTATATAGATGATATCGTTATAGTATGGGGCGGTACAATGGAACAGCTACAAGAATTTTTCAATGAGATCAATAATAACATCTATAATATAAAATTCACCGGTAATTATAATAACAGCAGTGTGGACTATTTAGACCTACAAATATATAAAGAAGGAAACAGGTTGGGCACACGCACTTTTTTCAAACCCACCGACCGCAATGGCTACATCCCCACAAATAGCTGCCATCATGTTAAATGGCTGGGGAACATACCAAAGGGCCAGCTGATGCGACTATACAGAAATTGCAGCAGAAGCATTGATTATGAACAACAGGCGGAAATAATCATAGAAAGATTTAAAAACAAGGGGTACGACGAAAAGGGCTTGCGCAAGCTGAAAAACGAAATAAAACAAATGGAACGGAATAAATTATTGGAAGACAAAAAACGAGATAAGGTTAACAATTTACCAATTGCCTTCCTCACAGGATACAACAGACAACATAAGGATGTGGAATCCATTATTAAAAAACACTGGCCTATCCTGAAAGCTGATTATACAATCAAAGACATCCTACCAAAAAAACCACTGTTTATTTACAGAAGGGCACCCACACTGAGAAATAAACTAGTTAAAAACACTATTGATCCCCCAAGACAAATTAAAGTAGCAGGTAACTTAAAAGGTTTTTTCAAGTGTGGCAAATGCCTCCCTTGTAAAAACAGCAAAAGAACGGAAAAGAAGAGAACCACCTTCCAGTCATCCTCAAACAAAAGAGAATATAGAATAAATGAGCTCATTACATGCAAAAGCACTCATGTCACCTACATTATAGAGTGTCCCTGTTCTAGACAATATGTAGGGCCAACCACGAGAGAACTCCAAACCAGAATCGGAGAACATATTAGGAACATCAAAAAAGGGTATCCCAATCACAGTGTCTCCAGACATTTTAGGGATTTCCACAATCGTGACCCAGGACAGATGGTGTTTTACGGTATTGATAAAATAAGGGCCCACTGGAGAGGAGAGGACAAAACAATCAAAATATCCAAAAACGAGACCAAATGGATATATAACTTAGACACCCTCCAACCACAGGGAATGAATGTGGAGTTGGACTTGAATTGTTTTCTGACCAATTTTTAAAAACTCCCCCAGTCTCAACTCTAAAATATACATTACCTATCTAAGGTAGGACCGCTTATACCCATAAAATCATAGTATAACATTCGACCCGTAACCAAGTAGGTTTCTCCCAATAAGTTGTGGCATCATAGTAAAAAGACCCACCTAAAAGCTCTGGCCCCTATAAGAGGGTGCATATACATCATCTAAGGTTATACATATATGTCCTCAAATGAGAACAGTATACATATGTATACACTGGCCTTCGTTTCATATTTATTCTTATTGATAGTTTCCTTTTACTGCATATTTTTATCTTCACCATTCCTTTAAAAAAAACGATTTCAAAAAAATTAAAAAAAATGAATAGATACCGACACTTCCTTATAACATACTCCCTTTATCTCACCTGTAATTGCTCTTCATATCCATTGATCTGAGTTAACTGATTGATGTAGGGATGTGTAGATATAAATGCATATATATGTATACATACACTCATGTTTCCAGTTTGTTCCATTCATTTTCCCCTTCTTTCCTTTCCTTTTATTTTATTTATTTTCTTTCTTCCGAAGTACATTCACTTACTAGGGAAGTGATTATATGGTCTGATGTAACTTGTGTTTTAATTTTTTAGCAATTGTAATTATAATTTACATTCAAAAATACAGATAGAACCCTGTACTTTGATAGATCTGCAGGGGTCATATGCATAAGGTAGTTGGTTAATGAATTACCATTTTTATTAACGTAGTTTTTACATAGCTTTTTATGCACATTTTTTATAAAAAAATTTTATACACATTTTCTATATACATTTTATTAATTATATCTGTGCATAGTTGTTGTCAATTCTCCTATAGTATACCGGAATTTAACATGTGGATTGCAGTGCTCTAAAACTTAACAATTCACTATGCCCTGAGTCCGCAATAACAAAAATGTTTTTTACATTGGTACTGGCATAAGGGAATATACAGCATGCTCCACAGTTTAACAATACATTATATCCCGTGTCCGCAATAACTAAAAAGTTTTTTTCTACGTTTGTGCTGTTACAAGGGAGCATACAGTACGTAATAGACACACAGCGGCTCTGGTAGGGCATTCCCACAGTAAAAATGGTGCTAATACATCGCGCAAGCGCAGAAGAGCACTGCACCCTACATAAACGAGAGGGTGCACCAACATGGCCGCTCCAGATGACGTCGCTCTGACGAAACGCGTAGGGCGTGGCCTAGGACGTGCACCTCATATTGGTATACAAGCAGCAATGCCGGCGCAGTTACTTTTAAGACGATTTGTCTTTATTGGATATTGTGAGTAACCTGACTTTTAAATAAATAAATCGTTCAACAACAGTATTGCACTATGGTTGTACTTCTGTTTCCTCCTATGTGTAATTGCTAAACGGACTATTTGTGGAAGGAAAAGTGTAAAGCATTCCCCCAGCACAGCAGAAGCAGAGCCCAAGGAAAGCTGCACAGTGGCTCATACTGTGACTGCTCGGTTAACCCATTGTGGGTTTTTGGTCTGGTGAGCGCATATATATACCTTTTTCCTAACACAGAGTGGCGCACCGGAGAGGAATGCATTTAACCCTTCTGCACTAGTCACCTTGCTCTACCCCCCTCATTTGACAAAAATTCCATGCGTTTTCCAGCAACTAAATGATGCGATTTTAAAAAAAATTTCTGTTGGACATTAAAAGATTTTTTGTTATTTTTTCTTGGTACTCTCACAAACGCTTTTTGATTGTCACTTTTTGAGGATTCTGAACATAGAGCATAATTTATAGATATTGGTTTATGGTTTGCATATGATTTTTTTACTAAGCACACATGTACTATTATTTTTAATGGTTTATTTCCATGCGATTTATTCACTATTTTCTTGCAACACATGTGCATTTTTGAGTTACAAGTCAATAGACACACACTTAACACACGCATTTTGGCAGATATCACGCATATAGTGGATTTTGGGAGATTTCCACATTAGCTCACATTAATTCTTTAGATCATCAGCAGAGATAATAGATCACCTCACACATATACATAATTTGGGCACCCACAGTGCACGTAAAAAAGGTTTTAGCGCCAAAGCTTAATTTACACTTCAGATTTTCAGCCTACTCCTACATTTAGGGACAGGTTTCAAGCACAGGCAGCTTTAACCTTTGGAGTTCATTTTAATCCATCTTTATTTGATTTCACTTAGTTTTCCCCCCAACCTGTGGAGTGAACAGGTAGAATTTGTCCATAGCGCAATCTTATTTATTTTATTGTTACTTTCTGTGAGACACATTGTTTCCACTCTAAGTTGCAGCAATGGACATTTTTAAATATGTTAGCAGCAGAAAAGTCAACCTAATGGAGGTGTTCAATCAAGAACATGTGGTTATCAGACAGGACTTAGAAAGTTTATTCAAACACTTAAAACACTGCCTAGAAAAACAATTGAGAGTATGGTGGGATGTGGCCATACTAGAGATGTACATAACTGAGAAAATAACTCCCAGAAGATTACGTTGGGATGTTTCTCCTAATGATGCAGTCAATGACAAACAGCTGATGGACGAATGGTATAGATTTTTTAATCAAAGTGAGACAGAATTGTTACAAAAAATAGTTGTGAGGCGACAGCATAAATTAAGAAACATAGAAATGGAGATTACACAACTCAGGGACCAATTAACACCATTTAAAGAAACAGAAGAATACATAAATAAGGAAAAGGAACTACAGGAAGCCATAAAGAAGTACGACAAAGAAGTGCAACAGAAGAAACAAAAGAAGTTTAAAAGGGACGTACTGGATTACAAGAATCAGCAGGTTTACAAATGGCAGACAGATAACAACTATAGCGATGTAGAAAATGAAACTTCCCTGATGGAAGAATCAGGAGAAAATGAAGCACAAGAAGAAGAGCAACATTGGGAAAGGGGCATACAGACACAAAGTAACACCATTAGACTGGATACCCCTGCCACACCAGCTCATAGAAGATCAGAAGGTAGAAATTTTATGGAACAAACTCAGAATAGATATTGGGACAACCGCACTCCCTATACGCCAAACATCCCAAGGCATTCCAATAGATACTCGCCCCTGAGGGAATATCCTCAACACACCCCCTATGGGAATAGGATACAACAGAGATTTTTTTCACAGGGGGCAGGAACGCAGACCACCCAGAATACCGGATACATATCACGACCCACGGAGAGAAGGAAGACCCTTCCGATACCCGGGAAGAAATCAGCAAAGGGGTCATTACAGAAATGGAGGTTGGAATCCGAGATGGACCAGACAAGACAACCCAAGGAGAAATCATGGAGAATACGAACGCCCCTGGCAACAGAGGAGGGTAGAACCGTACAGACCACCAGACTGGCAAACAGAAAACGCACAAGGGGGAAGAGAGGAGGCCTCCAGAAAAAGAAGAAGAGAACAATAGGAGATGGCATTTACAATCTTAGCCAGGTCGTATTTACAGAGGAAGAACTTAGAGTTTTGGATATGGGGTTGAAATTTGCCCCTGATAGGGGCCTGGACAAATTTGAGACCTACATTGATCTTCAAAAATTCGTGAGAAAACTCAACATTAAAAAGTTCTTTGGTCCAACAAAGCCAAACACAAGGGATAATGACAATACTCTATACAAACACTCCCAATTAAGGAATAACTCCACATTTAACCCCAAGGTAACACAGGATGAGAATATAAAAGTCTTCAAGAAGATGGTGGAGAACGATCTGAAGAATTTAGAAGTAAAAAGAACTAAAGGAAAAAATATATGGGAAACCATTAAACGGATAGAGAAGCAGAAAGGTATAGTCATTAGACCAGCGGACAAAGGGGGGGGGGGGGTCTGGTAATTTTAAATAAGCAAGACTATGAGAGAGAAATGGAGAACTTACTCAACATCCCCAACACCTATAAGAAATTGAAGAAAAATCCCAAAGCCGAGTATGAAAAGAAACTTAAAAAGTATGTAGAAAAAGGGAAAACCCTCGGTATCTTAAACAAAAAGGAATCTAGATATCTGATACAGAAGGCACCTAAAACTCCGATCATATATTACGTCCCCAAAATACACAAAAATCAAAACAACCCACCAGGGCGACCAATTGTAAGTGGGATCGATTCCTTGTTCTCCAGATTAGGGGCCTACATTGATGGTTTCCTACAACCATTGGTAATTAAAGGAAAATCTTATTTACGTGACAGCAAACAACTGATAGGGGAATTAAGAAACTTGACAATTGAAGAGAAAGACCTATTGGTCACTATTGACGTGGAATCGTTATATACTAACATAGAACAGGATGATGGGCTCAGTAGCGTCGAGTGGGCATTGCAACAGATGTCTGACCTAAAACAAGAGCAGATAAAATATCTAATGGAAGGTCTAAAAATGGCAATGCACCACCATTACTTTTGGTATAAAGGAACATACTACAATCAGACCAAAGGCGTAGCCATGGGGGCTAAATATGCCCCAAGTGTAGCGAACTTATTTCTCAATAGATGGGAGGAAGAGCAAATCTATGGCGTACACAGGGAGAACCTGAAAATGTACCGGCGGTATATAGATGATATCGTTATAGTATGGGGCGGTACAATGGAACAACTACAAGAATTTTTCAATGAGATCAATAATAACATCTATAATATAAAATTCACCGGTAATTATAATAACAGCAGTGTGGACTATTTAGACCTACAAATATATAAAGAAGGAAACAGGTTGGGCACACGCACTTTTTTCAAACCCACCGACCGCAATGGCTACATCCCCACAAATAGCTGCCATCATGTTAAATGGCTGGGGAACATACCAAAGGGCCAGCTGATGCGACTATACAGAAATTGCAGCAGAAGCATTGATTATGAACAACAGGCGGAAATAATCATAGAAAGATTTAAAAACAAGGGGTACGACGAAAAGGGCTTGCACAAGCTGAAAAACGAAATAAAACAAATGGAACGGAATAAATTATTGGAAGACAAAAAACGAGATAAGGTTAACAATTTACCAATTGCCTTCCTCACAGGATACAACAGACAACATAAGGATGTGGAATCCATTATTAAAAAACACTGGCCTATCCTGAAAGCTGATTATACACTCAAAGACATCCTACCAAAAAAACCACTGTTTATTTACAGAAGGGCACCCACACTGAGAAATAAACTAGTTAAAAACACTATTGATCCCCCAAGACAAATTAAAGTAGCAGGTAACTTAAAAGGTTTTTTCAAGTGTGGCAAATGCCTCCCTTGTAAAAACAGCAAAAGAACGGAAAAGAAGAGAACCACCTTCCAGTCATCCTCAAACAAAAGAGAATATAGAATAAATGAGCTCATTACATGCAAAAGCACTCATGTCACCTACATTATAGAGTGTCCCTGTTCTAGACAATATGTAGGGCGAACCACGAGAGAACTCCAAACCAGAATCGGAGAACATATTAGGAACATCAAAAAAGGGTATCCCAATCACAGTGTCTCCAGACATTTTAGGGATTTCCACAATCGTGACCCAGGACAGATGGTGTTTTACGGTATTGATAAAATAAGGGCCCACTGGAGAGGAGAGGACAAAACAATCAAAATATCCAAAAACGAGACCAAATGGATATATAACTTAGACACCCTCCAACCACAGGGAATGAATGTGGAGTTGGACTTGAATTGTTTTCTGACCAATTTTTAAAAACTCCCCCAGTCTCAACTCTAAAATATACATTACCTATCTAAGGTAGGACCGCTTATACCCATAAAATCATAGTATAACATTCGACCCGTAACCAAGTAGGTTTCTCCCAATAAGTTGTGGCATCATAGTAAAAAGACCCACCTAAAAGCTCTGGCCCCTATAAGAGGGTGCATATACATCATCTAAGGTTATACATATATGTCCTCAAATGAGAACAGTATACATATGTATACACTGGCCTTCGTTTCATATTTATTCTTATTGATAGTTTCCTTTTACTGCATATTTTTATCTTCACCATTCCTTTAGAAAAAACGATTTCAAAAAAATTAAAAAAAATGAATAGATACCGACACTTCCTTATAACATACTCCCTTTATCTCACCTGTAATTGCTCTTCATATCCATTGATCTGAGTTAACTGATTGATGTAGGGATGTGTAGATATAAATGCATATATATGTATACATACACTCATGTTTCCAGTTTGTTCCATTCATTTTCCCCTTCTTTCCTTTCCTTTTATTTTATTTATTTTCTTTCTTCCGAAGTACATTCACTTACTAGGGAAGTGATTATATGGTCTGATGTAACTTGTGTTTTAATTTTTTAGCAATTGTAATTATAATTTACATTCAAAAATACAGATAGAACCCTGTACTTTGATAGATCTGCAGGGGTCATATGCATAAGGTAGTTGGTTAATGAATTACCATTTTTATTAACGTAGTTTTTACATAGCTTTTTATGCACATTTTTTATAAAAAAATTTTATACACATTTTCTATATACATTTTATTAATTATATCTGTGCATAGTTGTTGTCAATTCTCCTATAGTATACCGGAATTTAACATGTGGATTGCAGTGCTCTAAAACTTAACAATTCACTATGCCCTGAGTCCGCAATAACAAAAATGTTTTTTACATTGGTACTGGCATAAGGGAATATACAGCATGCTCCACAGTTTAACAATACATTATATCCCGTGTCCACAATAACTAAAAAGTTTTTTTCTACGTTTGTGCTGTTACAAGGGAGCATACAGTACGTAATAGACACACAGCGGCTCTGGTAGGGCATTCCCACAGTAAAAATGGCGCTAATACATCGCGCAAGCGCAGAAGAGCACTGCACCCTACATAAACGAGAGGGTGCACCAACATGGCCGCTCCAGATGACGTCGCTCTGACGAAACGCGTAGGGCGTGGCCTAGGACGTGCACCTCATATTGGTATACAAGCAGCAACGCCGGCGCAGTTACTTTTAAGGCGATTTGTCTTTAGTGGATATTGTGAGTAACCTGACTTTTAAATAAATAAATCGTTCAACAACAGTATTGCACTATGGTTGTACTTCTGTTTCCTCCTATGTGTAATTGCTAAACGGACTATTTGTGGAAGGAAAAGTGTAAAGCATTCCCTCAGCACAGCAGAAGCAGAGCCCAAGGAAAGCTGCACAGTGGCTCATACTGTGACTGCTCAGTTAACCCATTGTGGGTTTTTGGTCTGGTGAGCGCATATATATACCTTTTTCCTAACACAGAGTGGCGCACCGGAGAGGAATGCATTTAACCCTTCTGCACTAGTCACCTTGCTCTACCCCCCTCATTTGACAAAAATTCCATGCGTTTTCCAGCAACTAAATGATGCGATTTTAAAAAAAATTTCTGTTGGACATTAAAAGATTTTTTGTTATTTTTTCTTGGTACTCTCACAAACGCTTTTTGATTGTCACTTTTTGAGGATTCTGAACATAGAGCATAATTTATAGATATTGGTTTATGGTTTGCATATGATTTTTTTACTAAGCACACATGTACTATTATTTTTAATGGTTTATTTCCATGCGATTTATTCACTATTTTCTTGCAACACATGTGCATTTTTGAGTTACAAGTCAATAGACACACACTTAACACACGCATTTTGGCAGATATCACGCATATAGTGGATTTTGGGAGATTTCCACATTAGCTCACATTAATTCTTTAGATCATCAGCAGAGATAATAGATCACCTCACACATATACATAATTTGGGCACCCACAGTGCACGTAAAAAAGGTTTTAGCGCCAAAGCTTAATTTACACTTCAGATTTTCAGCCTACTCCTACATTTAGGGACAGGTTTCAAGCACAGGCAGCTTTAACCTTTGGAGTTCATTTTAATCCATCTTTATTTGATTTCACTTAGTTTTCCCCCCAACCTGTGGAGTGAACAGGTAGAATTTGTCCATAGCGCAATCTTATTTATTTTATTGTTACTTTCTGTGAGACACATTGTTTCCACTCTAAGTTGCAGCAATGGACATTTTTAAATATGTTAGCAGCAGAAAAGTCAACCTAATGGAGGTGTTCAATCAAGAACATGTGGTTATCAGACAGGACTTAGAAAGTTTATTCAAACACTTAAAACACTGCCTAGAAAAACAATTGAGAGTATGGTGGGATGTGGCCATACTAGAGATGTACATAACTGAGAAAATAACTCCCAGAAGATTACGTTGGGATGTTTCTCCTAATGATGCAGTCAATGACAAACAGCTGATGGACGAATGGTATAGATTTTTTAATCAAAGTGAGACAGAATTGTTACAAAAAATAGTTGTGAGGCGACAGCATAAATTAAGAAACATAGAAATGGAGATTACACAACTCAGGGACCAATTAACACCATTTAAAGAAACAGAAGAATACATAAATAAGGAAAAGGAACTACAGGAAGCCATAAAGAAGTACGACAAAGAAGTGCAACAGAAGAAACAAAAGAAGTTTAAAAGGGACGTACTGGATTACAAGAATCAGCAGGTTTACAAATGGCAGACAGATAACAACTATAGCGATGTAGAAAATGAAACTTCCCTGATGGAAGAATCAGGAGAAAATGAAGCACAAGAAGAAGAGCAACATTGGGAAAGGGGCATACAGACACAAAGTAACACCATTAGACTGGATACCCCTGCCACACCAGCTCATAGAAGATCAGAAGGTAGAAATTTTATGGAACAAACTCAGAATAGATATTGGGACAACCGCACTCCCTATACGCCAAACATCCCAAGGCATTCCAATAGATACTCGCCCCTGAGGGAATATCCTCAACACACCCCCTATGGGAATAGGATACAACAGAGATTTTTTTCACAGGGGGCAGGAACGCAGACCACCCAGAATACCGGATACATATCACGACCCACGGAGAGAAGGAAGACCCTTCCGATACCCGGGAAGAAATCAGCAAAGGGGTCATTACAGAAATGGAGGTTGGAATCCGAGATGGACCAGACAAGACAACCCAAGGAGAAATCATGGAGAATACGAACGCCCCTGGCAACAGAGGAGGGTAGAACCGTACAGACCACCAGACTGGCAAACAGAAAACGCACAAGGGGGAAGAGAGGAGGCCTCCAGAAAAAGAAGAAGAGAACAATAGGAGATGGCATTTACAATCTTAGCCAGGTCGTATTTACAGAGGAAGAACTTAGAGTTTTGGATATGGGGTTGAAATTTGCCCCTGATAGGGGCCTGGACAAATTTGAGACCTACATTGATCTTCAAAAATTCGTGAGAAAACTCAACATTAAAAAGTTCTTTGGTCCAACAAAGCCAAACACAAGGGATAATGACAATACTCTATACAAACACTCCCAATTAAGGAATAACTCCACATTTAACCCCAAGGTAACACAGGATGAGAATATAAAAGTCTTCAAGAAGATGGTGGAGAACGATCTGAAGAATTTAGAAGTAAAAAGAACTAAAGGAAAAAATATATGGGAAACCATTAAACGGATAGAGAAGCAGAAAGGTATAGTCATTAGACCAGCGGACAAAGGGGGGGGTCTGGTAATTTTAAATAAGCAAGACTATGAGAGAGAAATGGAGAACTTACTCAACATCCCCAACACCTATAAGAAATTGAAGAAAAATCCCAAAGCCGAGTATGAAAAGAAACTTAAAAAGTATGTAGAAAAAGGGAAAACCCTCGGTATCTTAAACAAAAAGGAATCTAGATATCTGATACAGAAGGCACCTAAAACTCCGATCATATATTACGTCCCCAAAATACACAAAAATCAAAACAACCCACCAGGGCGACCAATTGTAAGTGGGATCGATTCCTTGTTCTCCAGATTAGGGGCCTACATTGATGGTTTCCTACAACCATTGGTAATTAAAGGAAAATCTTATTTACGTGACAGCAAACAACTGATAGGGGAATTAAGAAACTTGACAATTGAAGAGAAAGACCTATTGGTCACTATTGACGTGGAATCGTTATATACTAACATAGAACAGGATGATGGGCTCAGTAGCGTCGAGTGGGCATTGCAACAGATGTCTGACCTAAAACAAGAGCAGATAAAATATCTAATGGAAGGTCTAAAAATGGCAATGCACCACCATTACTTTTGGTATAAAGGAACATACTACAATCAGACCAAAGGCGTAGCCATGGGGGCTAAATATGCCCCAAGTGTAGCGAACTTATTTCTCAATAGATGGGAGGAAGAGCAAATCTATGGCGTACACAGGGAGAACCTGAAAATGTACCGGCGGTATATAGATGATATCGTTATAGTATGGGGCGGTACAATGGAACAACTACAAGAATTTTTCAATGAGATCAATAATAACATCTATAATATAAAATTCACCGGTAATTATAATAACAGCAGTGTGG
Organism: Lithobates pipiens; assembly: GCF_037356315.1. Taxonomy (NCBI): domain Eukaryota; kingdom Metazoa; phylum Chordata; class Amphibia; order Anura; family Ranidae; genus Lithobates; species Lithobates pipiens. The sequence goes on from NW_027507748.1 coordinate 319,471,608, forward strand.
ACTATTTAGACCTACAAATATATAAAGAAGGAAACAGGTTGGGCACACGCACTTTTTTCAAACCCACCGACCGCAATGGCTACATCCCCACAAATAGCTGCCATCATGTTAAATGGCTGGGGAACATACCAAAGGGCCAGCTGATGCGACTATACAGAAATTGCAGCAGAAGCATTGATTATGAACAACAGGCGGAAATAATCATAGAAAGATTTAAAAACAAGGGGTACGACGAAAAGGGCTTGCGCAAGCTGAAAAACGAAATAAAACAAATGGAACGGAATAAATTATTGGAAGACAAAAAACGAGATAAGGTTAACAATTTACCAATTGCCTTCCTCACAGGATACAACAGACAACATAAGGATGTGGAATCCATTATTAAAAAACACTGGCCTATCCTGAAAGCTGATTATACACTCAAAGACATCCTACCAAAAAAACCACTGTTTATTTACAGAAGGGCACCCACACTGAGAAATAAACTAGTTAAAAACACTATTGATCCCCCAAGACAAATTAAAGTAGCAGGTAACTTAAAAGGTTTTTTCAAGTGTGGCAAATGCCTCCCTTGTAAAAACAGCAAAAGAACGGAAAAGAAGAGAACCACCTTCCAGTCATCCTCAAACAAAAGAGAATATAGAATAAATGAGCTCATTACATGCAAAAGCACTCATGTCACCTACATTATAGAGTGTCCCTGTTCTAGACAATATGTAGGGCGAACCACGAGAGAACTCCAAACCAGAATCGGAGAACATATTAGGAACATCAAAAAAGGGTATCCCAATCACAGTGTCTCCAGACATTTTAGGGATTTCCACAATCGTGACCCAGGACAGATGGTGTTTTACGGTATTGATAAAATAAGGGCCCACTGGAGAGGAGAGGACAAAACAATCAAAATATCCAAAAACGAGACCAAATGGATATATAACTTAGACACCCTCCAACCACAGGGAATGAATGTGGAGTTGGACTTGAATTGTTTTCTGACCAATTTTTAAAAACTCCCCCAGTCTCAACTCTAAAATATACATTACCTATCTAAGGTAGGACCGCTTATACCCATAAAATCATAGTATAACATTCGACCCGTAACCAAGTAGGTTTCTCCCAATAAGTTGTGGCATCATAGTAAAAAGACCCACCTAAAAGCTCTGGCCCCTATAAGAGGGTGCATATACATCATCTAAGGTTATACATATATGTCCTCAAATGAGAACAGTATACATATGTATACACTGGCCTTCGTTTCATATTTATTCTTATTGATAGTTTCCTTTTACTGCATATTTTTATCTTCACCATTCCTTTAAAAAAAACGATTTCAAAAAAATTAAAAAAAATGAATAGATACCGACACTTCCTTATAACATACTCCCTTTATCTCACCTGTAATTGCTCTTCATATCCATTGATCTGAGTTAACTGATTGATGTAGGGATGTGTAGATATAAATGCATATATATGTATACATACACTCATGTTTCCAGTTTGTTCCATTCATTTTCCCCTTCTTTCCTTTCCTTTTATTTTATTTATTTTCTTTCTTCCGAAGTACATTCACTTACTAGGGAAGTGATTATATGGTCTGATGTAACTTGTGTTTTAATTTTTTAGCAATTGTAATTATAATTTACATTCAAAAATACAGATAGAACCCTGTACTTTGATAGATCTGCAGGGGTCATATGCATAAGGTAGTTGGTTAATGAATTACCATTTTTATTAACGTAGTTTTTACATAGCTTTTTATGCACATTTTTTATAAAAAAATTTTATACACATTTTCTATATACATTTTATTAATTATATCTGTGCATAGTTGTTGTCAATTCTCCTATAGTATACCGGAATTTAACATGTGGATTGCAGTGCTCTAAAACTTAACAATTCACTATGCCCTGAGTCCGCAATAACAAAAATGTTTTTTACATTGGTACTGGCATAAGGGAATATACAGCATGCTCCACAGTTTAACAATACATTATATCCCGTGTCCACAATAACTAAAAAGTTTTTTTCTACGTTTGTGCTGTTACAAGGGAGCATACAGTACGTAATAGACACACAGCGGCTCTGGTAGGGCATTCCCACAGTAAAAATGGCGCTAATACATCGCGCAAGCGCAGAAGAGCACTGCACCCTACATAAACGAGAGGGTGCACCAACATGGCCGCTCCAGATGACGTCGCTCTGACGAAACGCGTAGGGCGTGGCCTAGGACGTGCACCTCATATTGGTATACAAGCAGCAACGCCGGCGCAGTTACTTTTAAGGCGATTTGTCTTTAGTGGATATTGTGAGTAACCTGACTTTTAAATAAATAAATCGTTCAACAACAGTATTGCACTATGGTTGTACTTCTGTTTCCTCCTATGTGTAATTGCTAAACGGACTATTTGTGGAAGGAAAAGTGTAAAGCATTCCCTCAGCACAGCAGAAGCAGAGCCCAAGGAAAGCTGCACAGTGGCTCATACTGTGACTGCTCAGTTAACCCATTGTGGGTTTTTGGTCTGGTGAGCGCATATATATACCTTTTTCCTAACACAGAGTGGCGCACCGGAGAGGAATGCATTTAACCCTTCTGCACTAGTCACCTTGCTCTACCCCCCTCATTTGACAAAAATTCCATGCGTTTTCCAGCAACTAAATGATGCGATTTTAAAAAAAATTTCTGTTGGACATTAAAAGATTTTTTGTTATTTTTTCTTGGTACTCTCACAAACGCTTTTTGATTGTCACTTTTTGAGGATTCTGAACATAGAGCATAATTTATAGATATTGGTTTATGGTTTGCATATGATTTTTTTACTAAGCACACATGTACTATTATTTTTAATGGTTTATTTCCATGCGATTTATTCACTATTTTCTTGCAACACATGTGCATTTTTGAGTTACAAGTCAATAGACACACACTTAACACACGCATTTTGGCAGATATCACGCATATAGTGGATTTTGGGAGATTTCCACATTAGCTCACATTAATTCTTTAGATCATCAGCAGAGATAATAGATCACCTCACACATATACATAATTTGGGCACCCACAGTGCACGTAAAAAAGGTTTTAGCGCCAAAGCTTAATTTACACTTCAGATTTTCAGCCTACTCCTACATTTAGGGACAGGTTTCAAGCACAGGCAGCTTTAACCTTTGGAGTTCATTTTAATCCATCTTTATTTGATTTCACTTAGTTTTCCCCCCAACCTGTGGAGTGAACAGGTAGAATTTGTCCATAGCGCAATCTTATTTATTTTATTGTTACTTTCTGTGAGACACATTGTTTCCACTCTAAGTTGCAGCAATGGACATTTTTAAATATGTTAGCAGCAGAAAAGTCAACCTAATGGAGGTGTTCAATCAAGAACATGTGGTTATCAGACAGGACTTAGAAAGTTTATTCAAACACTTAAAACACTGCCTAGAAAAACAATTGAGAGTATGGTGGGATGTGGCCATACTAGAGATGTACATAACTGAGAAAATAACTCCCAGAAGATTACGTTGGGATGTTTCTCCTAATGATGCAGTCAATGACAAACAGCTGATGGACGAATGGTATAGATTTTTTAATCAAAGTGAGACAGAATTGTTACAAAAAATAGTTGTGAGGCGACAGCATAAATTAAGAAACATAGAAATGGAGATTACACAACTCAGGGACCAATTAACACCATTTAAAGAAACAGAAGAATACATAAATAAGGAAAAGGAACTACAGGAAGCCATAAAGAAGTACGACAAAGAAGTGCAACAGAAGAAACAAAAGAAGTTTAAAAGGGACGTACTGGATTACAAGAATCAGCAGGTTTACAAATGGCAGACAGATAACAACTATAGCGATGTAGAAAATGAAACTTCCCTGATGGAAGAATCAGGAGAAAATGAAGCACAAGAAGAAGAGCAACATTGGGAAAGGGGCATACAGACACAAAGTAACACCATTAGACTGGATACCCCTGCCACACCAGCTCATAGAAGATCAGAAGGTAGAAATTTTATGGAACAAACTCAGAATAGATATTGGGACAACCGCACTCCCTATACGCCAAACATCCCAAGGCATTCCAATAGATACTCGCCCCTGAGGGAATATCCTCAACACACCCCCTATGGGAATAGGATACAACAGAGATTTTTTTCACAGGGGGCAGGAACGCAGACCACCCAGAATACCGGATACATATCACGACCCACGGAGAGAAGGAAGACCCTTCCGATACCCGGGAAGAAATCAGCAAAGGGGTCATTACAGAAATGGAGGTTGGAATCCGAGATGGACCAGACAAGACAACCCAAGGAGAAATCATGGAGAATACGAACGCCCCTGGCAACAGAGGAGGGTAGAACCGTACAGACCACCAGACTGGCAAACAGAAAACGCACAAGGGGGAAGAGAGGAGGCCTCCAGAAAAAGAAGAAGAGAACAATAGGAGATGGCATTTACAATCTTAGCCAGGTCGTATTTACAGAGGAAGAACTTAGAGTTTTGGATATGGGGTTGAAATTTGCCCCTGATAGGGGCCTGGACAAATTTGAGACCTACATTGATCTTCAAAAATTCGTGAGAAAACTCAACATTAAAAAGTTCTTTGGTCCAACAAAGCCAAACACAAGGGATAATGACAATACTCTATACAAACACTCCCAATTAAGGAATAACTCCACATTTAACCCCAAGGTAACACAGGATGAGAATATAAAAGTCTTCAAGAAGATGGTGGAGAACGATCTGAAGAATTTAGAAGTAAAAAGAACTAAAGGAAAAAATATATGGGAAACCATTAAACGGATAGAGAAGCAGAAAGGTATAGTCATTAGACCAGCGGACAAAGGGGGGGGTCTGGTAATTTTAAATAAGCAAGACTATGAGAGAGAAATGGAGAACTTACTCAACATCCCCAACACCTATAAGAAATTGAAGAAAAATCCCAAAGCCGAGTATGAAAAGAAACTTAAAAAGTATGTAGAAAAAGGGAAAACCCTCGGTATCTTAAACAAAAAGGAATCTAGATATCTGATACAGAAGGCACCTAAAACTCCGATCATATATTACGTCCCCAAAATACACAAAAATCAAAACAACCCACCAGGGCGACCAATTGTAAGTGGGATCGATTCCTTGTTCTCCAGATTAGGGGCCTACATTGATGGTTTCCTACAACCATTGGTAATTAAAGGAAAATCTTATTTACGTGACAGCAAACAACTGATAGGGGAATTAAGAAACTTGACAATTGAAGAGAAAGACCTATTGGTCACTATTGACGTGGAATCGTTATATACTAACATAGAACAGGATGATGGGCTCAGTAGCGTCGAGTGGGCATTGCAACAGATGTCTGACCTAAAACAAGAGCAGATAAAATATCTAATGGAAGGTCTAAAAATGGCAATGCACCACCATTACTTTTGGTATAAAGGAACATACTACAATCAGACCAAAGGCGTAGCCATGGGGGCTAAATATGCCCCAAGTGTAGCGAACTTATTTCTCAATAGATGGGAGGAAGAGCAAATCTATGGCGTACACAGGGAGAACCTGAAAATGTACCGGCGGTATATAGATGATATCGTTATAGTATGGGGCGGTACAATGGAACAACTACAAGAATTTTTCAATGAGATCAATAATAACATCTATAATATAAAATTCACCGGTAATTATAATAACAGCAGTGTGGACTATTTAGACCTACAAATATATAAAGAAGGAAACAGGTTGGGCACACGCACTTTTTTCAAACCCACCGACCGCAATGGCTACATCCCCACAAATAGCTGCCATCATGTTAAATGGCTGGGGAACATACCAAAGGGCCAGCTGATGCGACTATACAGAAATTGCAGCAGAAGCATTGATTATGAACAACAGGCGGAAATAATCATAGAAAGATTTAAAAACAAGGGGTACGACGAAAAGGGCTTGCGCAAGCTGAAAAACGAAATAAAACAAATGGAACGGAATAAATTATTGGAAGACAAAAAACGAGATAAGGTTAACAATTTACCAATTGCCTTCCTCACAGGATACAACAGACAACATAAGGATGTGGAATCCATTATTAAAAAACACTGGCCTATCCTGAAAGCTGATTATACACTCAAAGACATCCTACCAAAAAAAACACTGTTTATTTACAGAAGGGCACCCACACTGAGAAATAAACTAGTTAAAAACACTATTGATCCCCCAAGACAAATTAAAGTAGCAGGTAACTTAAAAGGTTTTTTCAAGTGTGGCAAATGCCTCCCTTGTAAAAACAGCAAAAGAACGGAAAAGAAGAGAACCACCTTCCAGTCATCCTCAAACAAAAGAGAATATAGAATAAATGAGCTCATTACATGCAAAAGCACTCATGTCACCTACATTATAGAGTGTCCCTGTTCTAGACAATATGTAGGGCCAACCACGAGAGAACTCCAAACCAGAATCGGAGAACATATTAGGAACATCAAAAAAGGGTATCCCAATCACAGTGTCTCCAGACATTTTAGGGATTTCCACAATCGTGACCCAGGACAGATGGTGTTTTACGGTATTGATAAAATAAGGGCCCACTGGAGAGGAGAGGACAAAACAATCAAAATATCCAAAAACGAGACCAAATGGATATATAACTTAGACACCCTCCAACCACAGGGAATGAATGTGGAGTTGGACTTGAATTGTTTTCTGACCAATTTTTAAAAACTCCCCCAGTCTCAACTCTAAAATATACATTACCTATCTAAGGTAGGACCGCTTATACCCATAAAATCATAGTATAACATTCGACCCGTAACCAAGTAGGTTTCTCCCAATAAGTTGTGGCATCATAGTAAAAAGACCCACCTAAAAGCTCTGGCCCCTATAAGAGGGTGCATATACATCATCTAAGGTTATACATATATGTCCTCAAATGAGAACAGTATACATATGTATACACTGGCCTTCGTTTCATATTTATTCTTATTGATAGTTTCCTTTTACTGCATATTTTTATCTTCACCATTCCTTTAAAAAAAACGATTTCAAAAAAATTAAAAAAAATGAATAGATACCGACACTTCCTTATAACATACTCCCTTTATCTCACCTGTAATTGCTCTTCATATCCATTGATCTGAGTTAACTGATTGATGTAGGGATGTGTAGATATAAATGCATATATATGTATACATACACTCATGTTTCCAGTTTGTTCCATTCATTTTCCCCTTCTTTCCTTTCCTTTTATTTTATTTATTTTCTTTCTTCCGAAGTACATTCACTTACTAGGGAAGTGATTATATGGTCTGATGTAACTTGTGTTTTAATTTTTTAGCAATTGTAATTATAATTTACATTCAAAAATACAGATAGAACCCTGTACTTTGATAGATCTGCAGGGGTCATATGCATAAGGTAGTTGGTTAATGAATTACCATTTTTATTAACGTAGTTTTTACATAGCTTTTTATGCACATTTTTTATAAAAAAATTTTATACACATTTTCTATATACATTTTATTAATTATATCTGTGCATAGTTGTTGTCAATTCTCCTATAGTATACCGGAATTTAACATGTGGATTGCAGTGCTCTAAAACTTAACAATTCACTATGCCCTGAGTCCGCAATAACAAAAATGTTTTTTACATTGGTACTGGCATAAGGGAATATACAGCATGCTCCACAGTTTAACAATACATTATATCCCGTGTCCACAATAACTAAAAAGTTTTTTTCTACGTTTGTGCTGTTACAAGGGAGCATACAGTACGTAATAGACACACAGCGGCTCTGGTAGGGCATTCCCACAGTAAAAATGGCGCTAATACATCGCGCAAGCGCAGAAGAGCACTGCACCCTACATAAACGAGAGGGTGCACCAACATGGCCGCTCCAGATGACGTCGCTCTGACGAAACGCGTAGGGCGTGGCCTAGGACGTGCACCTCATATTGGTATACAAGCAGCAACGCCGGCGCAGTTACTTTTAAGGCGATTTGTCTTTATTGGATATTGTGAGTAACCTGACTTTTAAATAAATAAATCGTTCAACAACAGTATTGCACTATGGTTGTACTTCTGTTTCCTCCTATGTGTAATTGCTAAACGGACTATTTGTGGAAGGAAAAGTGTAAAGCATTCCCTCAGCACAGCAGAAGCAGAGCCCAAGGAAAGCTGCACAGTGGCTCATACTGTGACTGCTCAGTTAACCCATTGTGGGTTTTTGGTCTGGTGAGCGCATATATATACCTTTTTCCTAACACAGAGTGGCGCACCGGAGAGGAATGCATTTAACCCTTCTGCACTAGTCACCTTGCTCTACCCCCCTCATTTGACAAAAATTCCATGCGTTTTCCAGCAACTAAATGATGCGATTTTAAAAAAAATTTCTGTTGGACATTAAAAGATTTTTTGTTATTTTTTCTTGGTACTCTCACAAACGCTTTTTGATTGTCACTTTTTGAGGATTCTGAACATAGAGCATAATTTATAGATATTGGTTTATGGTTTGCATATGATTTTTTTACTAAGCACACATGTACTATTATTTTTAATGGTTTATTTCCATGCGATTTATTCACTATTTTCTTGCAACACATGTGCATTTTTGAGTTACAAGTCAATAGACACACACTTAACACACGCATATTGGCAGATATCACGCATATAGTGGATTTTGGGAGATTTCCACATTAGCTCACATTAATTCTTTAGATCATCAGCAGAGATAATAGATCACCTCACACATATACATAATTTGGGCACCCACAGTGCACGTAAAAAAGGTTTTAGCGCCAAAGCTTAATTTACACTTCAGATTTTCAGCCTACTCCTACATTTAGGGACAGGTTTCAAGCACAGGCAGCTTTAACCTTTGGAGTTCATTTTAATCCATCTTTATTTGATTTCACTTAGTTTTCCCCCCAACCTGTGGAGTGAACAGGTAGAATTTGTCCATAGCGCAATCTTATTTATTTTATTGTTATCATCTGAGTCATAGCGAGGTCTCCCGCAAGTGAACGCTAGGGGAGCACCGCATCCAACATGTACATTAATGTAAAATAAAACACCCCTAAACCCCCACCCTGCACTGTCGTTGGGGAACTCGGAGTGCCCATTCCCAAAACCAAAACACAGCTCAACTGGAGCAAATCAGGTAGAACTCCTGCGGGGGCGCAGGGAGAACTAAGAGGGGTAGCCCGAGGTGGAGTTGTGAGCTGAAAATTGCACGGTCGCTGATGTCCGCGCGGCACCAACCCCAGCCCGGGAGAACAAGAATAGAAAACCAGCATAGACAGACTAATGGATCAGGATCACTTGACCGAGGTCAAGGGCACATACAAAAAACATTACTGTGAATTAAGACATAGAACAATGACTGCAGCATATCACTCCATTTGCATGAAGACTCTGTTGACGTTGAGTATTCCCCCCCCCCCACCCCCCAACAGTGTCCAGGACCCCAACTGGGCAATGAGTCCATACAGCTCCTAGGCCCAGCACTAGTAGAAGTCAGGATCTGGGGAGGGAGAAGGGGGATGAGCCGTGATGTCTCAGGCAGGGGGACAACTAGCCCAAGTAGTAGAGCTCGGGGCCCACACACACCTGGGCCTAAGGCACACAGTCCTCCTCAGTAGAGAGTTACATCAGGGGAGTCAGTAAACAAGGAGGGAGGGGAGAAAGAACAGGAGACATCAGGGAACAACAGTAGAAGCGTAGGTTGTAGAGGGCACCATAGTTACCGGGGCCTGGGTAGAGTGTCCAGCCATTGTGAAGCCTCTTCCGGCGAAGTAAAGTAGTGGGTGGACTCCCCATCCACCACCCGAAGGCGTGCAGGGAACAGCATACCGTAGTGGGGAGAGAACGCCGCTGCTGGTAAGAGAGTGCGGAGAAGATGCTCAGCAAAGGTCGCAGGGTCTTGTCCCTCCTCCCCCTCCGGTAGGCCCACCACGCGGAGGTTGTTCCTTCTGCTCCTATTTTCGCTGTCCTCCGCTCGGGACTCTAGTGCCCGCACCTGCACCTGAAGAGTATGGAGGGAGGCACGGTGGTCTCTAAGGGCATCTTCGGTGTCTCCCACCCGTCGCTCCACCTCCCCCACCCGCTCCCGGAACTTGTCCATATCGCAACGCACCATCCCCACATCTGTCTGCAAGAGGTCAATTTTTGCTGTCAGGACCGTTTTGCACCCTGAAATAGCCTGCATCAGCGCTTGAAATCTGTCCTCCTCCACAGTGGCTGGGTCCTGCGGCGGGGTTTGGGTCGCCATGTTGGCGCCAGCAGGCGGGGGCTGCTGCTGCTGCACGTGCTGCGGGGACGGTACCGGGGTAGAAGAAGTCTTCCGTCTGGAGTTATGTTTACCCCCTTTCATGCCCAAAAGGCCAGTTTAATGATGCCAGGACTCAGATGTGGACAGAGGAAGGCAGGTCAGCATTAGTGGAACACAAACGCCAGTATAGGGAGGCAGATCAATATCGCTATGTCACAGGCGATAGTGCAGGGAGGCAGCGCAGTACTGCTGTGGCACAAGTGGAGGCACTGAAAGGCAGTTCAGGATAGCTGCGGGACAAAGCCTAACTCAGGGAGGCAGATCAGCAGTGGTGAGGGACAGATGGTAGCCCAAGGAGGTAGGGTAGCGCTGTCATGGCATAGACGGTAGCTGGAGGATGCAGAGTGGCATGACGGCGGCACCGAGACTGGCACAGTGAGGCAGCAGAGCCACGTTGCAGCACAGATGCTAGCCCAGAGGGGTGGTTCAGTGTTGCTGTGACACATATAGCATCACAGGGGTGCAAAGCAGTAGTGCTACGACACAGATGGCATTACAGGGGGGCAGTTCAGTAAAGCTGTAGCATAGGGAGCAGTACAGGGGCGCAGTTCAGTAAAGCTGTAGCATAGATAGCAGTACAGGGAGGCAGTTCAGTATGGCTGTGCACAGATGCTGACACAAGGCAGGCAGCCCAGCACCACTGAAGCTCAGGGGGTGACACAGGAAAGGCAGCGCAGCTTGCTGTGGTTAGTGCAGAGGTGGTATCTTATGGGAAAGCAAGCCTGAGCAGCAGAGGCATATTACCTGAGGCTGTCCCGGTCACAGTAGGCTGCAAGATGGCGGCGGGCCTCGGACATGCAGAATCGGCTGCCACGGGGCCGCTAGCGGTCGATGGGGGCCCCCACAGCTCGCAGCACACTCCAGGGGGATTGCCACCAGGGAGATGCCGAGGATGGCGCCGCTCGGTCCGCTGATCGCGGCACGTGAGCCCGCGGATGGCGGAGGCCTTGTAGGCCTCAAGATGGCAGCGGGTCCCTGCCGTGTAGCCACTCTTCAGCGCGGCCGATCTGGCCAATTTCAGCTGGGACAGATGTCTGGTCCTTCTGGTAGCTGGTGTGGAGGGTGTGGAGGGTCTCCAGGCCAGCGGCGGTGAAGGATGGCGGTGGATGGATGGAGGATTGGCGGAGCTCCACAGCGGCACGTCTATCCCCTTCTACATCCGGACACTCCCCACTTTTTGTATCATTATTGTTTAAATTGGCGTCTACACCAACCTGTTGGGGTGCGCCTATATATACAGGCACATTATGCTGCCCCCCCTCCCCTCCCCCCCTTTTTTATGCATTTTTAATTCATTATATTGCTGACTGTGGCCCCTTTTAATTTCCATTACAGTTTAATCTGCCTAGACAACTCTTTTGTCCTCCCGTGTCCGCCCCCAAGGGTGGTTTACCCAGCTGACAGCTGGTCACCACCCTAGCAATGCGACCATTGTGGGGTCTCTGACCTGTAAGCCTCACTTCTCTATGTGTCAATGTATGTTAAAAACTCCCTATAATAAATATATGATTCATATGTTGTCATTGTAACTACTTTTTTCTTTTTTTTAACTCGAAATTATTATCTACCCAAAATAGACATGTTCCAAATATCTCCTGAAGAAGCGACTACTGTTTGCGAAACTAGTTGAGAGCAATTGAGCAATTTGGGCATCAATTTCCATTGTGGAGCATTGGCCTCTCCTGTACAACAAAGATTGGAGACGTCTCTGTATCATAGTTGTATACCTACATGAATGAGACAAAGCATTTTTTTAGGCTCTGTAATTTTAAATCTATTTTTTTTGTATTATATAATTTTGTTTCATTTTCTATGTAATAAAAATTTAAATCTTAATGTTCTTTGTGGTATCGAGATAGTCCTTCAAATATCGGGGCACGTAACATCTAAAAAGCTTTTTTTGGGGGGTTTTTCTGTGCACATGCCTCCCTTTCCTGATTTTATGCATTATAAGGATGAGGATACCCACCCCTAATGGATTAGTATAGCTTTGCACCCCAACACTATTATTAATGCCGGATGAAGAAAGTCCCCGTTCAAGGCTTTCTAGAAGAACAAGAGTGATGGAAGTTATCCAAGCAAAGACTACAAAGAGTTATTACAACGCTCACTCCTGTATCTAGGAGGTTGGTCTAAAAATTACTTTAGTTTCAGGGTCCCAAGGGACTGCAGCAAGAAAGGTGGATGGAAACGGCAATATATGCACTTAAAATTGCCCTCTTCACTAAACAGTTGAATATTCCTCAACCACAATTGGAAGGAATGGCTTTTTTGGACTAAGGTATTACTCAGGCTGTTAAGGAAAATATGACAAAAATTTTTTAAACCAAACCTGCAAAGAAAAAGGAAGTGAAATGATTAGAGGGTAAAAACATGTTTTTTTAAGGAAAAGACCTGAGCCATTTCGTTACTAATAAAAAAAGGACATTTTTTGAATTATTTGGGATCCACAACGTGATAGGGTACAAGGGATTGCATTGTTCAAAGTTGATTAATATAACACGTTTGCCTATCATATTATCTATTAATCTTAGTTTATTGTTTTAATAGTATTTTAAAGCGGTTCTTCACCCTAAAGGGGAAGTTCAGCTAATCTTATCCCTCCCCCCCTCCGGTGCCACAATCGGCACCTTTCAGGGGGGAGGGGGGTGCAGTTACCTGGATAATCCAGGTAACTGCACCCACTTCCAGCCAGACCGCCGCAGACGCTCCGCCCCCCCCCCCCCCCCCCGTTGTGTTCTGGGAAACACACAGTTCCCAGAGACACAGTGGGGGACAATAAGAGACGCGCAGCGCGACTCGCGCATGCGCAGTAGGGAACCGGGCAGTGAAGCCGTCATGCTTCACTTCCCGATTCCCTGACAGAGGATGGCGGCGGTGGCAGCAGCGAGACGAGCGATCGCTCGTCATCTGCCGCCGACATCGCTGGAACCTGGGACAGGTAAGTGTGATTTTATTAAAAGTCAGCAGCTGCAATATTAGTAGCTGCTGGCTTTTAATATTTTTTTTTTAGGTGCAGCTCCTCTTTAAGTTTGTGATTTGTAGTTTTCCCAATAAAAACAATTAACATTGAAAAATCATATTTTTTGCCTACCATATACCGTATTTATCGGGGTATAACACGCACCGGCGTATAACACGCACCCCAAGTTTAGGAGGGCATTTTAAGGAAAAAAGTTTTAGGAGGGAAGTTTAAGGAAAAAAAAACTTACATTTAAATACCCGTCAATGCAGCCTTATCAGTGTGCATCTGCAGCCTTGTCCATCATTGCAGAATGATCAGTGTCATTTGCAGCTTGCCCAGCGCTGTTTGCAGCTTTGCAGTGTCATTTGCAGCTTGGCCAGCACCGTTTGCAGTCTTGCCCATGTTTAAATTTCCCGCCGCAGAGACAGATCGAGCGAGCGCCCCTGAAAAAGACCGAGCCGACTTGCTCGGCTCCGCTCGTAGTCCCGCCTCCCTGCTGTTTCTCTAGCGAGCGCTGCCAAAAAAGACCGAGCCGTCTGTACTGTGTATTCGGCTGGGCTCCGCTCGCAGTCCCACCCAGTATGGGCGGGACTGCAATCCGAGCCGAGCCGAGTACACAGTACAGTCGGCTCGGTCTTTTTTGGCTGCGCTCGCTAAAGAAACAGCAGGGAGGCGGAACTACGAGCGGAGCCAAGCAATCGGCTCTGTCTTGTTCGGCTGTGCTCGGTATTTTTCGGCGGCGCTCGGTATTTTTCGGCGGCGCTCGGTATTTTAGACTCACAGACAGTGGGGATCGGCGTATAACACGCACCCACGACTTTCCCCCGATTTTAAGGGGGAAAAAGTGCGTGTTATACGCTGATAAATACGGTATATCTTTTACATCACTCAGACTCTGGGCATAAGCAAAGTCTGCAAAAAAATATTTTTTTGTTCCATTAGAAAATGAAACACCCTAGTATATATACCTCCACTCCCTCATCTATATACCATCCCCATCTATATCCCATCACCTCTGTATATATATATATATATATATATATATATATATATATATATACACCTCCCTGACTGTATACAATCACCTCTGTATATATACCTCCCCCCATCTATATACCATCACCTCTGTATATATACCTCCCCTACTATATACCATCACCTCTGTATATACCTCCCCATCTATATACTATACCTTCCTCATCTATATACCATCATCTCTGTATATATATACCTCCCCATCTATATACCATCGCCTCTGTGTATATATACCTCCCCATTTATATACCATCACCTTTGTATGTATATATACCTCCCCTCCCCATCTATATACCTCCCCGACTATACACCATCACCTCTGTATATATACCTCCCCTCCCCATCTATACCTCTCCTCCCCCATCTATATACCATCACCTCTGTATTTATACCTCTGTATCTATATACCTCACCACCTATATACCATCACCTCATTATATATACATCCCCTCCCTCATCTATATACCATCACCTCTATTTATACCTCTGTATCCATATACCTCCCCTCCCCATCTATATACCATCACCTCTGTATATATACATCCCCTCCCTCATCTATATACCATCACCTCTGTATCTATATACCTTCCCTCCCCTCTGTATATATACCATCCCCTCCCCATCTATATACCATGACCTCTGTATACATAGCTCCCCTCCTCCTATATACCATCACCTCTGTATATATACCTCCCCTCCCCATCTATATACCATCACCTCTTTATATATATATATATATATATATATATATACCCCCTCCAGGGCCGTCTTTAAGGCAGGGCAAAAGGGGCAGCTGCCCTGGGCCCTGTCATTGTTGTGGGGCCCAAAGCAGCAGCCTTATACTTGCCAACTTTCGCAGTTTAACCACTTTCAGACCGGACCATTTTGCTGGTAAATGACCAGAGGTCTTTTTACAATTTGGCACTGCGCTGCTTTAACTGGTAATTGCGCGGTCATGCAATGTTGTACCCAAACAAAATTTGCGTCCTTTTTTTCCCACAAATAGAGCTTTCTTTTGATGGTATTTGATTGCCTCTGCGATTTTTATTTTTTGCGATATAAATGGAAAAAGACCGCAAATTTTGAAAAAAAATGATATTTTCTACTTTTTGTTATTAGAAAAATCCAATAAATTCAATTTTAGTCATACATTTAGGCCAAAATGTATTCAGCCACATGTCTTTGGTAAAAAAAAAGTCAATAATTGTATATTTATTGGTTTGCGCAAAAGTTGTCACATCTACAAACTAAGGTACGTTTTCTGGAATTTACGCAGCTTTTAGTTTACGACTGCCTATCTCAGTTCTTGAGGTGCTAAAATGGCAGGGCAGTACAAAACCCCCCCAAATGACCCCATTTTGGAAAGTAGACCCCCTAAGGAAATTGATAAGTGGCATGTTGAGCCCATCGAATATTTTATTTTTTTGCCTCAAGCGATTGAATAATGACAAAAAAATAATTTTTTTTTTTTTTTACACAAAGTTGTCACTAAATGATATATTGCTCACACATGCTATGGGCATATGTGAAATGACACCCCAAAATAAATTCTGCTGCTTCTCCTGAGTACGGGGATACCACACGTGTGGGATTTTTTGGGAGCCTAGCCGCGTACGGGGCCCCGAAAGCCAAGAACCGCCTTCAGGTTTTCTAAGGGCGTAAATATTTGACTTCACTCCTCACTACCTATTACAGTTTTGAAGGCCATAAAATGCCAAGATGGCACAAAACCCCCACAAATGACCCCATTTTAGAAAGTAGACACCCCAAGCTATTTGCTGAGAGGCATTTTGAGTCCATGGAATATTTTATATTTTGCCACAAGTTGCGGGAAAATTACAAACTTTAATTTTTTTTTATTTTTTTTTCACAAAGTTGTCACTAAATGATATATTGCTCACACATGCTATGGGCATATGTGAAATGACACCCCAAAATAAATTCTGCTGCTTCTCCTGAGTACGGGGATACCACATATGTGGGACTTTTTGGGAGCCTAGCCACGTACGGGGCCCCGAAAACCAAGAACCGCCTTCAGGTTTTCTAAGGGCGTAAATATTTGACTTCACTCCTCACTACCTATTACAGTTTTGAAGGCCATAAAATGCCAAGATGGCACAAAACCCCCACAAATGACCCCATTTTAGAAAGTAGACACCCCAAGCTATTTGCTGAGAGGCATGTTGAGTCCATGGAATATTTTATATTTTGCCACAAGTTGCGGGAAAATTACAAACTTTTTTTTTTTTTTTTTTTTTCACAAAGTTGTCACTAAATGATATATTGCTCACGCATGCCATGGGCATATGTGAAATGACACCCCAAAATAAATTCTGCTGCTTCTCCTGAGTACGGGGATACCACATATGTGGGACTTTTTGGGAGCCTAGCCGCGTACGGGGCCCCGAAAACCAAGCACCGCCTTCAGGCTTTCTAAGGGCGTTACAGTTTTGAAGGCCATAAAATGCCAAGATGGCACAAACCCCCCCCAAATGACCCCATTTTGGAAAGTAGACACCCCTAAATTTAGGGGTACACTAGTGAGACTAGGTAATAAATGGCGGGTGCCCTGAAACTATAAAAAAAATAACTAACCAACCAGCGTCACCTGTAACAGTTATATGGTGATCACTGGTGAAAGGGTTAACTAGGGGGCAATCAGGGGGCTTTATGCGGTAGTATATGGGGGTCCCTGGCGCTATAAAAAGCTGCGGCGAACCTAAATACCTACCTGCCTAACTAGCGTCACCTGTGACACTAATACAGTGATCAGAAAAACGATCGCTTATTAGGCTGGGTTCACACTGGAGCGATGTGGGAACGCCACGAATGCGCGGCGGGTTCCCGCATCACATGCCTCCCGGCGGCAGTTCACACTGCCCTATGCGAACTGCTGGGAGTGTCAGTGAAATGTTAATGACACCCCCAGATCAGTTCGCATATCGCAGTGCGATCTGCAAACTCGGATCGCATGGTGTGAACACCCATGCGATCCGATTCTGCTGCGGACCAAAAAAAGGGTCCCGTGCGAGTTTGCGGCGGGTGCGACACGAATTCAGCCATACTATCTGTATGGCTGAACTCGAATCGCACAGAGATCGGATGTGATTTGCACTGCAGTGCGGTGCGAATCACATCCGTTCTCATAAACCACTGCAATGTGAACCCAGCCTTAGTGACACTGGCGACGGGGGGTGATCACGGGGTTAAACCTTTATTGGGGGGGTTAGGGGGTACCTTAGAACTAAAGGGGGCTAACCCTAACTGCCCTAACAGTTATTACAGTCACAAATGACACCCGCCGGGTGATCAGGGGGTTAAACCTTTATTAGGTAATAAATGGCGGGTGCCCTGAAACTATAAAAAAATAACTAACCAACCAGCGTCACCTGTAACAGTTATATGGTGATCACTGGTGAAAGGGTTAACTAGGGGGCAATCAGGGGGCTTTATGCGGTAGTATATGGGGGTCCCTGGCGCTATAAAAAGTTGCGGCGAACCTAAATACCTACCTGCCTAACTAGCGTCACCTGTGACACTAATACAGCGATCAGAAAAATGATCGCTTATTAGGCTGGGTTCACACTGGAGCGATGCGGGAACGCCACGAATCCGCGGCGGGTTCCCGCATCGCATGCCTCCCGGCGGCAGTTCACACTGCCCTATGCGAACTGCTGGGAGTGTCAGTGAAATGTTACTGACACCCCCAGATCAGTTTGCATATCGCAGTGCGATCTGCAAACTCGGATCGCATGGTGTGAACACCCATGCGATCCGATTCTGCTGCGGGCCAAAAAAAGGGTCCCGTGCGAATTTGCGGCGGGTGCGGCGGGTGTGGCGGGTGCGGCGAATGGCTGAACTCGAATCGCACAGAGATCGGATGTGATTTGCACTGCAGTGTGGTGCGAATCACATTCGTTCTCATAAACCGCTGCAATGTGAACCCAGCCTTAGTGACACTGGCGACGGGGGGTGATCACGGGGTTAAACCTTTATTGGAGGGGTTAGGGGGGCACATTAGAACTAAAGGGGGCTAACCCTAACTGCCCTAACAGTTATTACAGTCACAAATGACACCAATGCAAAAAAAAAAAAAAAAAAAAAAAAAAAAAAAAGCAATTGGTGTCACTGTGACTGGGGGGGCAGGGGTAATTGGAGGGGTGATCGGGGGGTAAAGGGGGGGTGTGAGTGTGCCTGGCATGTTCTACTGTATGTGTGGTGTGTTGGTGCAACTCACCGAACCTCTCTCCTCGGTGCCGGAACGAAAAATACCGACACGGAGGAGAGAATACATCACTTCCTCTCCTGTGTTTACATTACAGGAGAGGAAGTGATGTCACGGAGGATTTCCATTCGTTGAGAGCGATCGCGAGGGGGTGGCCATGAATGAATGGCCGCCCCCTCATCCCGGATCGCTCTCGAAGGAATGCCGACCGCCGCAGGCACCGGGGGGGGGCCCGATCGGGCCCCCCACCCGCGGGCAGGCAGGGACTTATATATATGCCTGCCCGTGCCATTCTGCCGACGTATATCGTCGTGCGGCGGTCGGCAAGTGGTTAAATTCCCTTGCCCCTTGAAGTTTTAGTCCTGTGCTGTGTCCCAATATATGCTGGTACTAATGATGCCCAGCTCTGTCCTATTGTTGCGTACCAATGACTCACCTGCAGACCCTGTGTTTACATGTAAATAACCAGCTTTCATATGTAAATAGCGGCTGCATTACTAAGTAAATAGCTGCAGCCAGCGGCATTGATATGTAAATAAAGGCGGCATTCATATGTATATCATGCCCCCTGCAGTGAGGAGAAGATGTGCTGTAACCTATAGCAACCAATGAGTGAGCAGTATTACTGTACAGTAATCTCTAGCAACCAATAAACCAGCAGAAATCATTTGCTGTAAGTTCTAGCAACTAATCAGTGAGCCGTAATGTGTACTGTAACCTCTAGCAACCAGTCAGTAAGCAGTAATGTAACCAATTGCTGCCTGATCTCATACAGTAAACTGATTTTAAGTCTAGCAGCTATTTATTGTATGCCTCAGAGCAGGTGGAGAGTAAAATTACAGGGGGGGGGGGGGCCCAAGAAAATTTTTGCCCAGGGTCGAATCAATATTAAAGACGGCCCTGACCTCCTCTACTATATACATCATCTGTGTATATATACCATCCCCTCCCTATTAGAGATGAGCCAAAAACTCCCCGGTTCGGTTCACAGCAGAACATGCGATCAGGCAAAAAATTTGTTCGAACACTGTTAAAGTCTATGGAACACAAACATAAATAATCAAAAGTGCTAATTTTAAAGGATTATATGCAAGTTATTGTCATAAAAAGTGTTTGGGGACTTGGATCCTGCCCCAGGGGACATGTATCAATGCAAAAAAAGTTTTAAAAACTGACGTTTTTTGCGAGAGCAGTGATTTTAATAATGCTCAAAGTGAAGCAATTAAAGTGAAATATTCCTTTACATTTTGTACCAGGGGCATGTCTATAGTATGCCTGTAAAGTGTTGCATGTTTCCCATGTTTAGAACAGTCCCTGCACAAAATGACATTTCTAAAGGAAAAAAAGTCATTTAAAACTACTCATGGCTATAATGAATTGTCGGTCCCGGCAATACAGATAAAAGAAATATCTGGATCTCAAATTTTCCCACAACAAAATCTGTTCTCGTAAATTCCGATCATGTGTACACAATTCCGACGCACAAACTTCCAGGCATGGTCTGAATCAATTACGACATGGAAGCACTCGGTCTGGTAAAACTAGTGTGCGTAATGGAGATAGCACATTCGTCACGCTGCAAATTTTGAAATCTTTTAATGCAGCGCATTCTCTTGTTTATAATGCTAGAACAATGAAGTTGTTTTGCTGCTCATATTCACACAGTGTTGAGAGTTCTGAAAAAATAATTTCTTTATTATTTCTTGTGATCCCCTGAATAAATTTTTTTCATCAGATCTACATAATAATGTTTTTAATTTTTGTTTATTTTTTTATTTTATTTTTATCAAGATCCCCTGATTTTTTTTTTTTTTCTAGTGCTCTGTTGTTTTTCGTTTTGTGTGTCAAGTTACCACAACAAAAAAGAACCCCTTTCCTCAGAGCCTAGACGGGCAATGGTTTCTCACTAGAGAACAGCGCTATATATACGCGTGTGTCTCTGTGTGTGTGTGGCCGCACAACCCCAAGCTCCACCCAAACCACCCCTGCAGACCACACCCAAAAAAAAAAACACCACCACTGTAAGTCCTTATTATTATCATTAGTATTATTACTATCAATACTCCCAAGCATATCACTATAGAAATCTATTAGCTGCGCTGAAAAAGTGTTTCTTACATAACTAATCACACACAAAAAATTTGTATACAAATATGGATAATTGTAACCAATCAGTGAAATGACACAATCCCCAAAGTGATTAATAATTTGGGAAATAGCTATATACACAAATTCCCAAAACATCCAATCAAACAGATGAAAAAAATAATAAATGAAAAGAGTCCTCCAAATGTGCTTATATCTTTAAAAGTCTATTCCCCGTGACATCACATAAAAAATGTGCACCCGAAAAGTGGTGACCCGTTCCAAGAAAGAAATCCTCCACCTCTGCTCACACTGTCGCTTACCAGATTTTATGATCTCTTTTTAGGGAGATCTACACAGGCATGTAATCCTTTCACAGGCAGGGGTTCACTTTAAGGATCTCAAGAGTGGCTCTCACAGAAATGTCACAGATGGCACTGAGGTATTCTAGGCAATATTCCTCCCCTGTCCAGGGATCCCGCAGTGTCGTCACCCCTACCGATTCATCAGTTGGCTTTGGATGCAAGCGCCGGAATCTGTAGTAAGGGAAACAGGCTGTGAAGGCCTTGCAGCTTTACAAGCGGTCTCTTACTGCACATGCACAGGTCGGCTTGTAAAGCTGCAAGGCCTTCACAGCCTGTTTCCCTTACTACAGATTCCGGCGCCTGCACCCAAAGCCAACTGATGAATCGGATAGGGGTGCTGACATTGCGGGATCCCTGGACAGGGGAGGAATATTAAAAGAAAAAATGGTAGTGCTGCTCTTCCAGAGAGGTGGAACCTTACAGAAGAGCCAGAGAGAACTGATTTGTTCAGATGGGGGTATACCTGATAGTATGTACTCACCCCAAACAGATTAGAATTGAAAAAAATATAATAGAAGAAATCTCCTCACAGTATAGGAATTACTCTATCCCCTAATGAATGTGCTCATATAAATTAAACTGTGTATGCATAATAATGGAGTATCACAGTACAAAGTGCAACTTATAACTCCATAGCATGACAAAAAGTGCTGAGTGCAATAGTAAACATAGAAATATAAAAACACGCACACTAGTTAAAACTATAAGTCAGACTTATATAACAAAAGTGCTGAGTGCATATAGTAACCAAAGGAACTGAAATATGCGTAACAACTACCTAGGGGAGCACAGTCTAGTGACGATAATTGAGTGCAAAAATGCAACTTATAACTCCATGAAAAAAGTGCTGAGTGCAATAGTAGACATAAAATATTGAAACACACACAGTAGTCAAGCTATAAACCAAACTTATATAACAAAAGTGCTGAGTGCATGTAGTAAACAAAAAGATTGGAAAATACACAGCGGCTAACTGAGTGAACACAGTCCGGTGACAGTATCACATATACATATAAAGTGATTCAGTGCTCATAAAGTGCATCAAAGGATCTTCCTCCACACAGGTGATTCCACGCATAAGTGTACACACTGGGTAATAGGGATGGTCGAACGGTTCGCCCGGCGGTCGGTTCGTGGCGAATTTCGGCTGTTCGCGGTCCGCCGGATCGGCGGACTATTGCCGCTGTTCGCCCGGCGGACTTACGTGTTTACTGTGTAAAAAAGCTTTGACCTATGATGACACATTCATCACGTGGTACAGGACAGCCAATTGAGACATTACAGCACATGGACACTTGGACATTCCCCCTAACTTATAAATAGACCCGATCCGGCGGCCATTTTACATTCTTTCTACTGTCACTATAGGGAGAGGTTGCTCTGTGGAGCAGGGAGAGACTGCAGTGACCCAAATCGCTAGCTATTAGGTCCACAAAAGTTCTTTTAAGGACTGGTATGGTATAGGTGTAGTTCAGGATATAGGTTTGAGGCACTGCTATTCAAGTCATTGTTGCAGCAGATTGTCTTTTGTCAGTGCTGAGAGAGGGACAGATAGGACGCTGTGTGTTGCAGAGAGGGACAGTCAGTTTAATCATTAGCTGTTACTATTAGGTCCACAAAAGTCCTTTTCAGGACTGGTATGGTGTAGTAGTACAGGATATAGTTTTGAGTGCTATTCAAGTTATTGTTGCAGCAGCCTGTGTTTTGTCAGTTTAAATAGGGACAGACAGGAAGCTGTGTGTGGCAGTGAGGGACAGTCAGTTTAATCAGTAGCTGTTACTATTAGGTCCACAGAGGTCCTTTTCAGGACCGGTAAGGTAATAGGGTTGTACACGTATAATATTATTTCTTCCAAATATAGAAAGAATATTATACTTGACTGCTGCCCTTCTGCTGCAGTAGTCCTTTATGAGTATAGGGACTGAGGTACAGTCTGCTAATCACAACCTACTAGTTGCACAAAGGTCCTTCTAAGGACTGGTAAGGTATAGCGTACTAGAGTATATAGGGTTGAGTGAGGTACAGTCTGCTAATCCTTAAGGACTGGTATAGGTCCACAATATATAGGGTTGAGGGGCACTACTGCTGACTGCTGCCCTATTCTGCAGCAGTCCTTTATCAGTATAGGGACTGAGGTACAGTCTGCTAATCACAACCTACTAGTTCCACAAAGATCCTTCTAAGGACTGGTAAGGTATAGTGTACTATAGTATATAGAGTTGAGTGAGGTACAGTCTACTAATCACAACCTACTAGTTGCACAAAGGTCCTTCTAAGGACTGGTAAGGTATAGCGTACTAGAGTATATAGGGTTGAGTGAGGTACAGTCTGCTAATCCTTAAGGACTGGTATAGGTCCACAATATATAGGGTTGAGGTGCACTACTGCTAACTGCTGCCCTATTCTGTAGCAGTCCTTTATCAGTATAGGGACTGAGGTACAGTCTGCTAATCACAACCTACTAGTTCCACAAAGGTCCTTCTAAGGACTGGTAAGGTATAGTGTACTACAGTATATAGGGTTGAGTGAGGTACAGTCTGCTAATCACAACCTACTAGTTGCACAAAGGTCCTTCTAAGGACTGGTAAGGTATAGCGCACTAGAGTATATAGGGTTTAGTGAGGTACAGTCTGCTAATCCTTAAGGACTGGTATAGGTCCACAATATATTGGGTTGAGGTGCACTACTGCTGACTGCTGCCCTATTCTGCAGCAGTCCTTTATCAGTATAGGGACTGAGGTACAGTCTGCTAATCACAACCTACTAGTTCCACAAAGGTCCTTCTAAGGACTGGTAAGGTATAGTGTACTACAGTATATAGGGTTGAGTGAGGTACAGTCTGCTAATCACAACCTACTAGTTGCACAAAGGTCCTTCTAAGGACTGGCAAGGTATAGCGTACTAGAGTATATAGGGTTGAGTGAGGTACAGTCTGCTAATCCTTAAGGACTGGTATAGGTCCACAATATATAGGGTTGAGGTGCACTACTGCTGACTGCTGCCCTATTCTGCAGCAGTCCTTTATCAGTATAGGGACTGAGGTACAGTCTGCTAATCACAACCTACTAGTTCCACAAATGTCCTTCTAAGGACTGGTAAGGTATAGTGTACTACAGTATATAGGGTTGAGTGAGGTACAGTCTGCTAATCACAACCTACTAGTTGCACAAAGGTCCTTCTAAGGACTGGTAAGGTATAGCGTACTAGAGTATATAGGGTTGAGTGAGGTACAGTCTGCTAATCCTTAAGGACTGGTATGGGTCCACAATATATAGGGTTGAGGTGCACTACTGCTGACTGCTGCCCTATTCTGCAGCAGTCCTTTATCAGTATAGGGACTGAGGTACAGTCTGCTAATCACAACCTACTAGTGGCAGAAAGGTCCTTCTAAGGACTGGTAAGGTATAGCGTACTAGAGTATATAGGGTTGAGTGAGGTACAGTCTGCTAATCCTTAAGGACTGGTATAGGTCCACAATATATAGGGTTGAGGTGCACTACTGCCCTATTCTGCAGCAGTCCTTTATCAGTATAGGGACTAAGGGTACAGTCTGCTAATCACAACCTACTAGTTCCACAAAGGTCCTTCTAAGGACTGGTAAGGTATAGTGTACTACAGTATATAGGGTTGAGTGAGGTACAGTCTGCTAATCCTTAAGGACTGGTATAGGTCCACAATATATAGGGTTGAGGTGCACTACTGCTGACTGCTGCCCTATTCTGCAGCAGTCCTTTATCAGTATAGGAACTGAGAGTTTTGTCACAGGGTCATTTAAAAAATGACAGGCAGAGGAAGAGGCAGGCCCTTCCGCAGGGGTGGTATGGGTAGGGCAGGAGCAACAGGCTTGAGCTAAAGTGGGAAATTGCAGAAGGTGCGTGCGATTACATCAAAGGAAGCACCAGAATTGGTTGACTGGCTCACTCAGCCTTACGCTTCTGCACCCTCCTCATCCTCTCGATCTGCACCCTCTTCTTCACTCTCTGCTATGTGCACCCCCAAAGACACTACCACCAACAACACTACCACCACCACATACCTTCCGCTTGAGTCACAGGAATTATTTTCCAATCCATATCAAGACATTTCTGATGCGCAGCCACTCTTGGCATTGGATCAGGAAGAGGAGGTAGCAACAACCGCCACTCAGCAGTCTGACGACAGTACCCAGATCAGCCCAAGGAGGAGGTTGGTCACCGGTGTTGCTGTCTACTCCGAGATCTCTAATTATAGCGGTGGGGAAGGTGACGTAGATGATGAAGTGTCTAGTGATGTCACGTGGGTGCCCACAAGAGAGGAAGAGGAGGGGAGTTCAGAGGGAGATATGGACCAGCAGATAGGGAGGAGAAGCAGTAATAACTTACATTGCACAGGAGGGACAAAGCAGACTGCTAATGTATCAGGAGCGAGTCATCGACCATGTACAGTCACATCTGGCGCTCCCAGGACGCCGGCACATGGCTCTGCAGTGTGAGCTTTTTTTAATGTGTCCGCTGCTGACAATAGTGTTGCCATCTGTAATCTTTGCACTCAACGCATTAGTCGCGGTAAGCCCAACACTCACCTAGGGACGACCGCCTTAAGAAGGCACATGAGCAGCCATCACCGAGCCCAGTGGGAGCAATGGAACACAAAAAGCCACACTCCAGGTTCTCACCATCCAGCCTCGTCTTCTACTTCTCCTTCTCCTCTCTCCTCACAATTGTCCTCCACTCCACCTTCCATCACGCCAAGCTCACGTTTTTCTGCAAAAAGGCAGTCTTCCGTGGGCCTAATGTTCGAGCGTAAAAAAATGATGACGCCGGATAACCCTCTTGCCCAACGGTTGACGGCTGGCTTGTCAGAACTGATAGCCCGCCAACTACTGCCATATAAACTGGTGGACTCGGGGGCCTTTCGAAAATTTGTGGCCATTGGAACACCACAATGGAAGGTCCCAGGAAGGAAGTATTTCTCAGAGAAGGGCATCCCAGAGCTATATGGCCATGTTCAGCGGCAAGTGAATGTATCTCTGGCACACAGTGTCGATGCCAAGATACATCTGACCACAGACACGTGGTCTAGCAAACACGGGCAGGGAAGGTATATCACTTTTACTGCCCACTGGGTGAACCTTCTGATGGCCGTCAAGCATGTAACCCGTGGCACCCGTGTAGATTTGGTTTTACCGCCACAGATTGCATGCAAGCCTGGCTCTTCTTCTCCTCCTCCTCCTACTCCATCCTCCTCCCTCTCCTCCTCGGCTGACTCCTCCTTTTCCGCTGCTAGCATCTCTTCCGCTGCGCCGCCCAAGCTCTCCAGAACCTATTTGACATTCCAGGTGAGGCGTTGCCATGCCGTGCTGCGTCTGTTGTGCCTGGAAGCCAAGAGCCACACTGGCCCGGCACTCCTTTCAGCTTTGCGTTCACAGGCAGATCAGTGGCTAACACCGCTCAATTTGACAGTTGGTAAAGTGGTGTGTGACAACGGTGCCAATCTGCTTAGCGCATGGAAACAGGGCAAAATTAAGCACGTGCCATGCATGGCACACGTCTTAAACTTGGTCGTGCAACGATTCCTTGTCAAATACCCTGTGGTCCAGGACATCTTGCGGCAGGCAAGGAAAATCTCGGCCCATTTCAGAAGATATTACACGGCCATGGCTCGCCTTGCTGACATTCAGCGGCGACACAATCTGCCGGTCAGACGTCTTATTTGCAATTGCCCGACGCGATGGAACTCAACCTTCTATATGCTTGAGAGGCTGCTCCAGCAGAAACGTGCAGTTAACGTCTACCTGTATGAACTCTGCGGCAGAACAGGTTCTGGGGAGCTGTTTTTTTTTTCACTGCACCAGTGGCTGCTCATGCGCGACGCATGCAGACTTCTGCGCCCATTTGAGGAGATCACCAAACTGGTCAGTCGCAGCCATGGCGCCATCAGTGACATGGTACCTTATGCCTTCTTTATGGAGCATGCATTGCGTCGTGTCATTGATCAAGCTGTGGAGGAGCAGGAGCGAGAAGATGAGGAAGATGCAATGCTGGATGAATTCCCAGGGGGGCTACTCTATCTGAGACAAGTGAACAACAGGAGTCTGAAGAGGAGTCAGAGGAGGATGGTGCCGGGGCGGATGAGGAGGAGCAAGAAGAGCATGCTTTAAACCTTTCTGGGATCCCTGTTGTGCGTGGATGGGGAGAGGAGAATGAAGAGGACAACATTAAAGCAGCCCTCTGTGACGGTGGTAACATTTCCACCATTTTGTGTTTGTACCGGGGGTCTAAGTACGTTGCCACCCAGTACTGGTCCTTGACCCTTATGCTTTTTATACGGGGGTCCCTATTAAAACACTGGAGCATGAAGGCCCCCATTTGCACTAAAGTGGAAGCAGTGTGGTGGCCTGGCTCCTGCTCATCATCCAGGATAATGTCGTCCTGTTCATTCTCCTCTCCCCATCCATGCACAACAGGGATCCCAGAAAGGTTTAAAGCATGCTCTTCTTGCTCCTCCTCATCCGCCCCGGCACCATCCTCCTCTGACTCCTCTTCAGACTCCTGTTGTTCACTTGTCTCAGATAGAGTAGCCCCCCTGGGAATTCATCCAGCATTCCGACTTCCTCATCTTCTCGCTCCTGCTCCTCCACAGCTTGATCAATGACACGACGCAATGCACACTCCATAAAGAAGGCATAAGGTACCATGTCACTGATGGCGCCATGGCTGCGACTGACCAGTTTGGTGATCTCCTCAAATGATCAGTTTGGTGATCTCCTCAAAGGAATCGCTGCACGACCAAGTTTAAGACGTGTGCCATGCATGGCACGTGCGTGATTTTGCCCTGTTTCAATGCGCTAAGCAGATTGGCACCGTTGTCACACACCACTTTACCAACTGTCAAATTGAGCGGTGTTAGCCACTGATCTGCCTGTGAACGCAAAGCTGAAAGGAGTGCCGGGCCAGTGTGGCTCTTGGCTTCCAGGCACAACAGACGCAGCACGGCATGGCAACGTCTCAACTGGCATGTCGAATAGGTTCTGGGGAGCTTGGGTGGCGCAGCGGAAGAGACGCTAGCAGCGGAAAAGGAGGAGTCAGCTGAGGAGGAGAGGGAGGAGGATGGAGTAGGAGGAGGAGGAGAAGAAGAGTCAGCCCTGCATGCAATCCGTGGCGGTAAAACCAAATCTACAAGGGTGCCACGGGTTACATGCTTGACGGCCGTCAGAAGGTTCACCCAACGACGCAATGCACACTCCATAAAGAAGGCATAAGGTACCATGTCACTGATGGCGCCATGGCTGCGACTGACCAGTTTGGTGATCTCCTCAAATGGGCGCAGAAGTCTGCATGCGTCGTGCATGAGCAGCCACTGGCGCAGTGAAAAAAAACCCAGCTCCCAGAACCGGTTCTGCCGTAGAGTTCATACAGGTAGACGTTAACTGCAGGTTTCTGCTGGAGAAGCCTCTCAAGCATATAGAAGGTTGAGTTCCATCGCGTCGGGCAATTGCAAATAAGACGTCTGACCGGCAGATTGTGTCGCCACTGTCAGCAAGGCGAGCCATGGCCGTGTAAGATCTTCTGAAATGGGCCGAGATTTTCCTTGCCTGCTGCAAGATGTCCTGGACCCCAGGGTATTTGACAAGGAATCGCTGCACGACCAAGTTTAAGACGTGTGCCATGCATGGCACGTGTGTGATTTTGCCCTATTTCAATGCGCTAAGCAGATTGGCACCGTTGTCACACACCACTTTACCAACTGTCAAATTGAGCGGTGTTAGCCACTGATCTGCCTGTGAACGCAAAGCTGAAAGGAGTGCCGGGCCAGTGTGGCTCTTGGCTTCCAGGCACAACAGACGCAGCACGGCATGGCAACGTCTCAACTGGCATGTCGAATAGGTTCTGGGGAGCTTGGGTGGCGCAGCGGAAGAGACGCTAGCAGCGGAAAAGGAGGAGTCAGCTGAGGAGGAGAGGGAGGAGGATGGAGTAGGAGGAGGAGGAGAAGAAGAGTCAGCCCTGCATGCAATCCGTGGCGGTAAAACCAAATCTACAAGGGTGCCACGGGTTACATGCTTGACGGCCGTCAGAAGGTTCACCCAGTGGGCAGTAAAAGTGATATAGCTTCCCTGCCCGTGTTTGCTAGACCACGTGTCTGTGGTCAGATGTATCTTGGTACCGACACTGTGTGCCAGAGATACATTCACTTGCCGCTGAACATGGCCATATAGCTCTGGGATGCCCTTCTCTGAGAAATACTTCCTTCCTGGGACCTTCCATTGTGGTGTTCCAATGGCCACAAATTTGCGAAAGGCCTAAGAGTCCACCAGTTTATATGGCAGTAGTTGGCGGGCTATGAGTTCTGACAAGCCAGCCGTCAACCGTTGGGCAAGAGGGTTATCCGGCGTCATCATTTTTTTACGCTTGAACATTAGGCCCACGGAAGCCTGCCTTTTTGCAGAAAAACGTGAGCTTGGCGTGATGGAAAGTGGAGTGGAGGACAATTGTGAGGAGAGAGGAGAAGGAGAAGTAGAAGACGAGACTGGACGGTGAGAGCCTGCAGTGTGGCTTTGTCTGTTCCGTTGCTCCCACTCGGCTCGGTGATGGCTGCTCATGTGCCTTCTTAAGGCGGTCGTCCCTAGGTGAGTGTTGGGCTTACCGCGACTAATGCGTTGACTGCAAAGATTGCAGATGGCAACGCTATTGTCAGCAGCGGACACGTAAAAAAAAGCCCACACTGCGGAGCCATGTGCCGGTGTCCTGGGAGCGCCAGATGTGACCGTACATAGTCGATGACTCGCTCCTGATACATTTGCAGTCTGCTTTGTCCCTGCTGTGCAATGTAAGTTATTCCTGCTTCTCCTCCCTATCTGCTGGTCCATATCTTCCTCTGAACTCCCCTCCTCTTCCTCTCTTGTGGGCACCCACGTGATATCACTAGACACGTCATCATCAACGTCACCTTCCCCACCGCTATAAGTAGAGATCTCGGAGTAGGCAGCAACACCGGGGACCAACCTCCTCCTTGGGCTGATCTGGGTACTGTCGTCAGACTGCTGAGTAGCGGTTGTTGCTGCCTCCTCTTCCTGATCCAATGCCAAGAGTGGCTGCGCATCAGAAATGTCTTGATATGGATCGGAAAATAATTCCTGTGACTCAAGCGGAAGGTATGTGGTGGTGGTGGTGTTATTGGTGGTAGTGTCTTTGGGGGTGCACATAGCAGAGAGTGAAGAAGAGGGTGCAGATCAAGAGGATGAGGAGGGTGCAGAAGAGTAAGGCTGAGCAAGCCACTCAACCAAGTCTGGTGCGTCCTTTAAAGTAATTGAACGCACCTTCTGCAACTTCCCACTTTGGCTCAAGCCTGTTGCTCCTGCCCTACCCCTACCACCCCTGCGGAAGGGCCTGCCTCTTCCTCTGCCTGTCATTTTTTAAATGATCCTGTGACAAAACTCTCAGTCCCTATACCGATGAAGGACTACTGCAGTATAGGGCAGTGGTCAGCAGTAGTGCACCTCAACCCTATGTATTGTGGACCGATACCAGTCCTTATAGAATGGCAGACTGTACCTCACTCAACCCTATGTATTGTAGTACCCTATACCTTACCAGTCCTTATAAGGACCTTTGTGGACCAAGTAGGTTGTGTGTGAGTGATTAGCAGACTGTACGTCAGTCCCTATACCGATGAAGGACTGCTGCAGTATAGGGCAGCGGTCAGCAGTAGTGCACCTCAACCCTATGTATTGTGGACCGATACCAGTCCTTATAGAATGGCAGACTGTACCTCACTCAACCCTATGTATTGTAGTACCCTATACCTTACCAGTCCTTATAAGGACCTTTGTGGACCAAGTAGGTTGTGTGTGAGTGATTAGCAGACTGTACGTCAGCCCCTCTACCGATGAAGGACTGCTGCAGTATAGGGCAGCGGTCAGCAGTAGTGCACCTCAACCCTATGTATTGTGGACCGATACCAGTCCTTATAGAATGGCAGACTGTACCTCACTCAACCCTATGTACTGTAGCACCCTAGACAGACCAAGTTACCAGTCCTTATAAGGACTTTTGTGGACCAAGTAGGTTGTGTGTGAGTGATTAGCAGACTGTACGTCAGTCCCTATACCGATTAAGGACTGCTGCAGTATAGGGCAACGGTCAGCAGTAGTGCACCTCAACCCTATGTATTGTGGACCTATACCAGTCCTTATAGAATGGCAGACTGTACCTTACTCAACCCTATGTACTGTAGCACCCTAGACAGACCAAGTTACCAGTCCTTATAAGGAGCTTTGTGGAACAAGTGGGTTGTGAATGATTAGCAGACTGCAGCAGAAGGGCAGCAGTCAAGTATAATATTCTTTCTATATTTGGAAGAAAGAATATTATACGTGTACAAGCCTATTACCATACCACTGATACCAGTCCTGAAAAGAACCTTTGTGGAACTAATAGTAACAGCTACTGATTAAACTGACCCTCACTGCCTCACACACTGCTTCCTGCCTGTCCCTATATAAACTGACAAAACAGAGGCTACTGGAGCAATAATTGAAATAGCACTTTTGTGGAACTGATAGTAACAGCTAATGACTAAACTGGCTGTCCCTGCAGCACACACCGTCCTGTCCCTTTCTCTAAACTGACAAAAGACACTCAGGCTGCTGCAACAATCACTAGCACAGCACTGCCTATCCTGAACTACACCTAACACCTATACCAGTCCTGAAAAGAACTTTTGTGTACCAAATAGCTAGCGATTTGGGTCACTGTAATCTCTCCCTGCTCCACACAGCAACCTCTCCCTATAGTGACAGAAGAAAGAATGTAAAATGTCCGTCGGATCGGGTGTATTTATAAGTTAGGGGGAATGTCCAAGTGTCCATGTGCTGTAATGTCTCAATTGGCTGTCCTGTACCCCATGATGGATGTGTCATCATAGGTCAAAGTTCTTTTACACAGTAAACACGGAAGTCCGCCGGGCGAATGGCGCCAATAGTCCGCCGAACGGGCGGACCGCGAACAGCCGAAATTCGCCGCAAAACGACCGCCGGGCGAACCGTTCGGCCATCACTATTCTGGTGCACTGCGGCTGACTGCTGTGCTGCTGAGTGCACTGCTGACCGATTCTGCAGCTGTCTTTTGTCAGTGTAGGGAAAGGACACTGTGTGGAGCAGGGACAGTCAGTTTAATCACTAGCTATTACTATTAGGTCCACAAAGGTCCTTTTAAGGACTGGTATAGGTGTACAGTATATAGGGTTGTACACGTATAATATACTTTCTTTCAAATATACAAAGTATATTATGGTGCACTGCTGACTGCTGTGCTGCTGAGTGGTGACCGATTCCGCAGCTGTCTTTTATCAGTGTAGGGACTGAGGGACAGTTTGGAGCAGGGACAGTCTGCAAATCACTAGCTACTAGATCCACAAAGGTCCTTTTAAAGAGGAAGTAAACCCTGATGGGTTTACTTCCTCTTTCATTCCCTGCAAAGGTAAAGCATAATGGACTACTATGCGTCACCTAACACAGGAGCCAGCAAAGTCACTGCTGTCCCCTGTAGTCTGGCGCATCTATCTTCTCGGTGGGTCTCGCTGCTCCGTCGCTATCATTCGGCGAAGCCACGATGACGTCACTCCCGCACATGCGCACGGGAGCCGCCACTCGCGGAATATCGCCGTTGACCGTGGCGCGCTCATTGCGCCTGCGCGCCGCTGTCTACGGCGCATGCGCCGTAGACAACGGTGCCTGTCTTTCGGCAAATATATCCTAAACCGTGTAGGTTTGGTGTTTGGAGCAGGGACAGTCTGCAATTCACTAGCTACTAGCTAGCTACTATTAGGTCCACAAAGGTCCTTTTAAGGACTGGTATAGGTGTACTATTTGGTGTGCAGTATATAGGGGTGTAATACACATATAAAATACTTGCAAATATAGAAAGCATAGTATAGTGCATTTCCACTGTGCAGCATTGTGACTGCTGAGCGGTTCTGCAGCGATACTACAAAGAGTGACACAGTTTTAACGCAGTTAAAAAAAAAGTATTATAACTGGTGTGATAGACCAGTGGCCTCCAAAAATGACAGATTGAAGCGGGGTGTTATATACTCTCTTCCCTCCTTTCCCTATCACGGTGCTGGTGTCAGTGCTCAGTCTCTATCGCGGTGCTGGTTTCAGACAGTGAGGGAGATAGCAGCGGAGAAGCCAATCAGCAGGCAGTGCCAGCACCGTGGCTGAGGATCAACACTGGACTGGCACCTCCGGACCACCGCAGTGGAGCCCTGCATAGGTGGGGGTAAGGGCTGGGCAGAGGGAGGGGCTCAAGCACAGGTTGGCACACTGGGACACTGGCACAGGACTGCGCTGCCCTGACTGTGGCACTGATCATCTCCCCCCCCCTTCATAGCCTGGCCTGACCTTGCCTCTCCTCTATGGCCTTCATGCGCTCCAGAATTGTCAAAATTTCACAGATAAAAAAATAATGCTGTCGTTGTCGATCCCAGATTAACTTAATACTTTTGTTATGTCAGTGTCCATGTTGTGGGACTGTGCGTGCACAGCTAGTATTTTGTGGCTGAAAATATGACCTGGAGGTTTCTAAGGTTCGCCTGCCATTAAAGTCAATGGGGTCCACCGCAAACCTTGCGGTTCGCAAACTTTTGGCCGCGTTCGCGGTTCACATTCGCGAAACGTCCTGTCGGAAGTTCATCCATCACTATTCTCTGTTATGGTGCATTCTTCTCGGACACCTAGTGCGTCTTGGACCTTCTGTTTTCAGGCGTTCGTGGCTCATTTTTCACAAGTTCTATGAAGTGGATGGCTCGGCATCTGCGGGTGCCTTTTTTGGCTGCAAACTTTTTGCAGGCTGCTGTTAAGAGGGTTTAATCCCTCTTGAATGGGTATCGTTCAGGTTGGGTTCCAGCTTGTCCTGTGTGAAGCTCCTGTTACTTGGTTAGCTTTTGTGTTAGCCTTGGTCAATGAACAAATAAGAAAATAAGATTTTTTACATGCCATAAAATCCATTTCTCCGAGTTCATTGACAGATACAGCACCCACCACTCTATGGAGTTTTTTGATAATTCTATTACTGCTTGCTACTAAACTGAATATCTAGAGCAGAGGTCTCAAACTGGTGGCCCTCCAGCTGTTGAAAAACTACAAGTCCCATGAGGCATTGCAAGGCTGACAGTTAAGAGCAAGACTCCCAAAGGCAATGGCATGATGGGACTTGTAGTTTCGCAACATCTGGATACAGTCACCATTACTTTCTCCAATCATACTCTCTGCCCTGATTGGGCAAAACTTTAATTTGCTCTTCAGCCAATCAGGGCTTCCAATGCACTGTGTAGTGGTGCAGTACATTGTGATCATTCAGCGGACCGAACAAATGGTTGAACACCCCGATGATTTGGGTGTTCGTCGAGCGGGCGAACAGCCAATGTTCGGCTTGAACCTTTTCAGGCATTTAGGCTTTTATTTCAGCTTGAAGAAGCTTGTGCTCCTTTGAGATTTTTTGAGCATAAGGTTTTTTTTTTTTTTTTACAAACCCACCCCTCAGCTAATTTTTCCCCTTTTTTGTGTGCGTGTTTGAGCTTTTTTGAGCTTTGTCATGCTTTTTCATGCATTTTTGGGCTCTTATGCATCTTTTCTGCTTGAAATCTGCCCTCAAAAATGCAAGTTTAGTGTGGGGGGGGGGGGGGGGGAGGGGGGTCTGCCTGTAAGACCTCTTTCACACTGAGGCAATTTTCAAGTGTTTTTTAGCGCTAGAAATAGTGCCTGAAAACCGCCTCCTATTAATTTCACACTGGGGCAGTGCTCTTGCGGGATTTTAGGAAAAGACCTGCCAGCAGCATCTTTGGGGTGGTTTAGGAGCGCTGTATACAGCACTCCCAAATGCCCTGCCCATTGAAATGAATGGCCAGCGCTGCCAAAGTGACTAAGAGCTCTTCAGGAAGCGCCGCAACACGGGCACTTTTAACCCCTTCTTCAGCTAGCAGGGGTTAAAAAACGCCCCACTAGTTGACAAAAACCGCCTCTTAAACAGCGGTGAAGCGCCGCTAAAACGAGCGGCGCTTTACCGCAAAGGCTTGGGCAGCCCCAGCGTGAAAGGGGTCTAAGAGCATATGCCTGTAAACGCCTGATAAAGCCATAGTATATATGGACACATTGGCTAACATAGAGGGGAGTTTCCAGCCAAAAAAAGAGAGCTCAAAAGCCTGTAGGAGCCGCATCTTTGAGATGCAGTGTGTAGGAGCCCAAACAGTACCATCTATTGCCCTAGCCTTATCCCAATCCCTTTTTATTCTTTTTTTTTTTTGTGCTGCTGAATTCCTGTTAGAGGGTGCATACATTCATTTCCCATGGTCACACTGTCTGAATGTAGCCACCTTCTCTGCTTACTCCCAAAATAGATTAGAGGCTATGTACTATGGGGTTTTTAGTGTGCACAGAGCAGTGCACATAACCATGCTTGTTCTTTTCAAAGAAAATTAGAGGTTCGGGAGCTCAAAGGGGACATTGCAAGGGGGCAGAAAAAGACAGTAATGCTGCGTACACACAATCGGACTTTTCAACGGACTAGGTCAGACGGAATGAATCTGTTGGATATTACGATCGTGAATGGGCTCCAGCTGACTTTTTTCCCCAAAAGTCCAACGGACCTAGAAATAAAACATGTTTGAGTCCGGTCGACTGCATGCTAGTCTGACGGACGAAAACCAACGCTAGGACAGCTATTGGCTACTGGCTATGAACTTCCTTATTCTAGTCCGGTCATACGTCATCACGTTCAAATCCGTCGGACTTTGGTGTGCTTGTGTGTGGCCAAGTCCGGTCGTTCAGAAATTCCATCCGAACTTTGCCGAAAATCCCTTGGGAAGACCGTCGGACCTAGTCTGTCGAAAAGTCCGGTCGTGTGTATGCGGCATAAGAAATGATTTCATGAAAAAAAGATGATATGAAAGATGAACCATTAAGTAGTGGATGTGCATGAACTGAATTGAAGATATTGTTTAACCACTTGAGATCCGCGCTATAGCCAAATGACGGCTACAGCACGGATCTCCTTTTCCGGGACTACGTCTATTGACGTAGTCCCGTGTACGAGCGGCCTGCAAGCCCCCTGAGGGGCGCGCGCGGCGCGCTCTGTGATCGGCGAGTCCATGAGACTCGCCTGATCACCGATCCGTGCAAGGGGTCGATCCCGACCCCTTATCACGTGATCAGCTGTCAGCCAATGACAGCTGATCAGGTGATATAACGGAGCCGGTAATCGGCTAGTATTCCTCCTCGCGCTGACAGCGCGAGGAGAAAAAAAAAAGCCGATCACCGGCGGCCGTGATCGGGACATCAGTCACCTGCCCCCTGCCAGTGCCCACCTGCCCCCTGCACTGCCACCCTAATAAAAAGTAAGTGCCCCCCGTCAGTGCCACCCAGCAGTGCCCACAGTGCCACCCAGCAGTGCCCACAGTGCCACCCAGCAGTGCCACCCACAGTGCCACTCACAGTGCCCACAATCTGCCTCAAAGGTGCTGCACCCCAGTGCCGCCCATCAGTGCCCAGCAGTGCCGCCCATCAGTGCCCAGCAGTGCCGCCCATCAGTGCCCAGCAGTGCCACCTATCAGTGCCCATCAGTCCCATCTATCAGTGGTACCTATCAGTGCCCATCCGTGCCACCCATCCGTGCCACCCATCCGTGCCATCTTATCTGTGCCCATCTTTGCCCATCAGTGCCGCCTTATCTGTGCCCATCGGTGCCGCCTTATCTGTGCCTATTAGTGACGCCTTAACTATGCCTATCAGTGCCCACCAGTGCAGCCTATCAGTGCCCACCAATGCAGCCTATCAGTGCCCACCAATGCAGCCCATCAGTGCCCACCAATGCAGCCTATCAGTGCCGCCTAATCAGCACACTTCAATGAAGGAGAAAAAGGACCTGTTTGCAAAATTTTATAACAAACTATTAAAACATGATTTTTTTTTTGCATCTTTTTTTGTTTGTTTAGCAAAAAATAAAACTCCGAGCTGTAACTAAATACCACCAAAAGAAAGCTCTATTTGTGGGAAATAAATGATAAAAATTTCATTTGGGTACAGTGTTGTATGCCCGCGCAATTGTCATTCAAAGTGCATCAGCGCTGAAAGCTGAAAATTGGTCTGGGACTGCGGGGGGTTTAAGTGCCCAGTAAGCAAGTGGTTAATGTCACTTTAAGCACGTTCTGTGCAGGCATAGAAAATACAAATGTCAGTTGTTGGAAACTAGGCTGAATAAATATAGCCTCATGCCTAGGGTTGCCACCTTTTCTTCAAGCCAAACCCGAACACTTATGGATGTGGAGCACCTTTGGGTGCCCCCAACGAGAGTAGTAATACGGGGCACATAGTATGCCACAGCAAACGGTGAGTGTGGCCATATTGCTCTTGCTGACATCATCGCCCTGGCCAACCTGTGATGCCTAACCTGCCCTCAGACAGCAGCTTACAGCTCCTGGATGGAAATAGATTAGTGTGTTACTATCTTGGTTACTTGGGGAACCACAGCCCATTCTAAATAATGTGTCCAGGTTTCAGTCCCCCTGAAACCTGGACACATGATTCAAAACCCAGACTGTCCGTGTGGATCATTACATTTCTTAGCCGATTTGTCTAGCTCTGGTAAATACGTGTATATTGTTTGTATATAAAAGTGAGGGGGAAAATGAGTAGGAAATATAGATGGTATGTTTAGCCACATTTATATATATATATATATATATATATATATATATATATATATATATATATATATCTTAATGGTGTGCTGGCTTATTTCTGGTCCAAGTTAGTTTATAGTGTGTGTGTGTGTGTGTATATACTGTATATGTATATACATATCAGTTCCGTAGGTAACTAATGTTCAGACCTTGATGAGCAATCTTATGTTTAGCAAATGAGTCATCCTGCTGACTTGCAATCCAAGCCACGTCAGCTCTCGCAAATACCACACTGAAAAAACATCTGTGACACATCAACTTCTTTATTCGTGGGAACCTATTTGCTTTGTTGGGTGGAATAACTTTCCTCTAATAAACAAGATTGTCCAATTAGTATTCATTATTTCAGGGTAAATTAATAGTTTTGAGGAAGGCCTATATGGATGAGTGTTGATCGTGAGTCAATCAATTCTGATGAAGCAGTTATCAGCCTTAAAAATAAAGAATTACAAAGATTTCAGATGGTGAAGGAAATGCGCGCAAACCACCCTTTTCAAATGGACTAATAGTTAAATGCTCTTGTTGTGTGATAGGTCTTTAAAATGTAAATCCTATTCACGGGCATTTTAAAGTTAATTTGTCATGAAAGTTATATGGTGGCTGCCATCACTAAACTCTTAAAGTGGTTGTAAACCCATCTGGAAAAAAAAAAAAAAAAGCAACCTGCAAGGCAAAGGCATAACGAGCTAGTATGCATAGTATACTAGCTCATTATGAATAACTTACCTGAGAACGATGCCCCCGAAGCGGTCCTCCGTCTTCATGTCTGCCGCTGCCATGGATCCCAGAGTGACTTCCGGGTATCGCTGCTCCGGCGCTGTGATCCGCCGGAGCAGCGATGATGTCACTCCCGCACATGCGCATGGGAGCCGACACTCGTGGCATATCACCGCGATCTGCGGCCTGCCCAGTGCGCCTGCGCGCCGCTGTCTACGGTGCATGCGTCGTAGACAGCGGTGGCTGTCTTTTTGGAAATATCTCCTAAACCATATAGGTTTAGGAGATATTTCTTGGACCTACAGGTAAGCCTTAATCTAGGCTTACCTGTAGGTCAAAGTGGTTTGTAAGGGTTTACAACCACTTTAAAGAGGAACTAAAGTCTCCATGCTTATCTGACCCAACGGTCCTGTGCCGGCATCTAAGTGCCAGTCTTCAGGCCCCTTTTTTGGCTGGCAGGGAATGATGTAATTCCTGCACATGTGCAGGAGGCTGTCATCCCGGCACTTGGCGCATTTGCAGCTCTGTTTACAGAGCCAGAGGAGATGGCGAGCAGGGAAGTAGGGGGATTTTATTGCAGCAAGAGACAGCGCATGTCTCTTTTGCAGTAAAAGCCTGCCTACTCACAGTTTTTTACAGTGGGACTTTAGTTCAGTTTTAAATAAAGATACATATTGCCTGGCTGTTATGCTGACCCTTTAACTTCAAGCCTAACTAAACTCACTCCAGCGATATAGTGTCCCAGAGCTCCCTCATCGGCCACTGACAGCTATGGCTGGTTTTCCAGGTTCCAGTCCAGTCTTCAGCCATTTTGATTGGCAGGGCTGCAATGATGTCACTTTTGTGCATGCAAAATACTAAAATATACACTGTGCAGCTCTGTGTACAGTCTGGACAGGCAGATAAAAAACGTGACTATAGTATAACTGATGCTGCACTGCTGCTAGAAAGACCACCCAACTCCATACCTTGCCCCTTCCCATTAAAGGTGACCACACCTTCTTTTGGAAAACCTTATCCTTGAGAGCACCTCCACACCCTCAAGGCTCGCTCAATCCCATCCTGTATGCCTAAAGCCCAGAGATTAATGCTCACGGCATTGAGGTGCACCCCATCATCTTTCAGGTACCGCCATGTGTCCACCTCAAACTCCAAATGTCTAACCGCTAAACCCCCAGTACGCACCACAAAACGGCTGATCTCCTAATTCACCTTACTCCTGGCCTTGCTAACCTTGTCCACTGACCGTGCAAACCTCCACTTGGTCCTGGCAACTATATCTGACCACACTATGATCATTCCCAGAAAGGCCGCACAAAGGCGCAAGAAATCATATTTGATGTCCCATCCAACTTGGTTGCGGAGGCCCAAATCATTACCCCCCACGTGTAGAACTAGAACATCCGGGGCCCTATCAAACCCCGCAAAACCCTGCAAAACGGTGCACCTCGTGCACCATCCTGCTCCAGAGCATGCCTGAAAAGCCAAACCATTTGACGCACGCCTCTAGCCTGGAAATGCCTAGCTGTCTGCCCTTCGGCCTAACATCACCCCTCCTGGCTCCCCAGCAGACGTATGAGTGACCCATTATCCAGACCAACCCTGGCGAAGCACCTGAAAGAAAGAAAAAACACATACCCAAATAACAGTAACTGTACATGTGTAACACAAACCCATGCCAACACTTCTAGCCCCCCAGCTAAACGCCCACCAATTCCGACCGAACGTACGATTTAAACCTCCGAGACTCCCAGCGGCCAATCCTCTTCACCGACTCATCATCCAACCCCCACCTTACCGCCTCTGTTGCGGCCCCAATCCTGAAAGAATGCGAGGAAAACTTTTCCCCTTCCAAACCCAATGCCTTCAGGCACTTTTAAAAAAAACCCTATAAACTGATATCTCGATACAAACTCTCCATGTATCAACAATGGGCCCGGACCCGCCGGCCGAACATTCAAGAATTCACGTAATACTAGAACCGGGCAAAGCTTGCTGCCAGGAATTGCGAACACCCCAACTTCCTTTCCCTTGCCATCCTGATCATCTTCGATCTCCGGATCAGCATGCGCACACGGTCGCCCATACTGTCCACCTCCTCAAAAAACAAACCCCCCTGCCCCTTCTTAGAAGGGCTGACCAATTCTCCTATCCGGAAAGCGCCAAAAAACGCCAAAACAAACGCAGCTTTGAACAAAATTCTTTCGTATACCGAAAAACACACCACCCCCAGCCGATCACAAAGCCTACCCAACAGATCCAAAGACACCAGTCTCCTGTCATCTTTCACCTTTCGTCCCCTCCGATAACCCTTCATCTCTTGCCGCACCCAGAAATCTTTGGTGTAGTCTAGCTCCCCCCTCAGTTTGAACCAAAAGGCCAAACCGGCCAATTTTTTCCCCATTCGGGAAATTGAAACGCTCTTCTCCAAGTTCCTTGACACAAAGTATATTACCATCAAACGCCGGTCTCGCACATCTGCCCCCACCTGCAACCCCAACGCCTCCCATTCCGCCCAGGTTTTCTCATAGGCCGACCAAGTGCCCCCACTCACCAACCGCTTGATCCAGTCGGAGGCTCGTCCAACGCAATCGTCCACAATTCCTCTGGGCAGGGGACCCCGTAAGCGACCGCTGACGGTGCCAACTTCCGGAACTTGTCCCACTGAAAGCGAGACAGTGCATCAGCTACAACATTCTCCACCCCAGGCAAGTGCACCGCATGTATAAAGATGTTCAATTGCATGCATCGTAGTACCAAATGCCTCAGCAACCTCACCACCGGTGGGGACGCCGCCGATACCCGGTTAAGGACCTGCACCACACCCAAATTGTCCCCATGGAAACAAACCTTCCGGTCCCGGAAGGATTCCCCCCAAAGCTCCCCTGCCAGCACCACCGGAAAGAGCTCCAGCAGAACCATGTTCCTCAGCAACCCACCAGCTCTCCAGGAGTCGGGCCAGGGGCCCGCACTCCACTTTCCCTGGAAAAAGGCCCCGAACCCTGTGGACCCCGCCGCATCCGTATAGAGCTCCAAATCAAAGTTGCTCACCGGCCCAGCCTTCCACAACGCCCTCCCGTTGAAACGTTCCAAGAACACATGCCAAATCCGTAGATCCTCACGATGATCCTTCGACAATCTCACGAAGTGTCTCGGGGAATCCACCCCCCCCCCCCCCGTACTGGCCGCTAGCCGCCGACTGAAGACCCTACCCATGGGTATTATCCGGCATGCGAAATTCAATTTAGACTGAAGAGTCCTGAGCTGTACCTTCCGCATGCCCACTAACCCACGTATGTCCGCTTTCAACGCTTCCAACTTATCTTCAAGCAAACGACACTCCATCGCCTCCGAATCCAGCACGATGCCCAAAAAACTGATCACCGTAGTCGGCCTTTCGGTCTTCTCAGGGGCCGGCGGGATACCAAAACCCTCTGCCACTCATTCCAGCGTCATCAACAGCACCGCACAGATCGCTGATGAGGCTGGACCTACGCACAGGAGATCATCCAGATAGTGGATGACCGAATTCACTCCCACGATGTCCCGGACCACCCATTCCACGAAGGAGCTGAAGCGCTCAAACAATGCACATGAGATGGAGCATCCCATGGGCAAGCACCTGTCGACATAGTACGCGTCCTGCTAACGGCAGCCTAAGAGCCGAAAACTCTCGGGGTGAACCGGAAGCAAGCGAAAAGCCACCTCGATGTCTGTTTTGGCCATCAACGCCCCCCGACCATAGCGCTTTACCCAAAACACCGCCGCATCAAAGGACGTGTAGGACACTGCACTCAGCCAGGGGTCGATGGCATCGTTCACTGATCCCCCCTTCGGATAGGACAGATGATGGATTAAACGATACTTACCCGGTTCTTTCTTGGGTACCACCCCCAAAGGCGACACCACCAGATCCGGCAGGGGCATATCTGAAAACGGGCCCGCGATCCTCCCCAATGCTACCTAATTCCGCAGCTTCTCCGAAACCACCTCCGGATGTAGCATGGCGGACCGCAAATTCTTGGACACCGGGGGGGTCATCCCAAGGACTGAAGGGATCCAAAATCCGTCCACAAACCCCAAACCCAGGATCAATGCTGCCTCCCTATCCGGATATTGATCTAGAAAAGGACGCATCCTTTCCAGCCTCACTGGTGTCGTCTCTCTTGTTTGAAGGCTCTCCCGCCCTGCCTTTTCCTTGCTTGAAACACGAGAAACCGGGTGGGCTCCCCCACGAACTCGTGTTTGTATTTGCAACTCCCGGAAAACCTACAACTCCCTTCATTGTATTGCCAACAGACTCCCTTTTTTCTAGCGGCCGATTGACCGAAAGCCCCTGATCCACCGCCCCCCCCCCCCCCCCCCCCGAAAAAACTGATTCGGCATCTGCGACGACGACATGAGGCGCATCCACAGGCTGATGTCCTTATGATCCCAGCGAAGAGCAGGTCGAATCGACCTCCGTTGCCGAAATTGTTCATCATATCTCAGCCAGGCCAATCCCCCGTAGACTCTGTGTGCTTCCCCAATCGCGTCCAAGTAGCAAAAAAGTGCTGAACAGTACTCCGGATTCTTTTCCCCTATCACGCTGGCGAGAATCGCAAACGCCAGTAGCCAGTTCGGGAATGTCCTCGGGATCAACCGGTGCTGTCTCCTCTCCTCGTCCTTCTTCTTGTTGTCCTCCGGCTTAACTCTGTCTAGATTGAACTTTTCCAGGGGCAACAGAGAAAATATCTCCATGTATTCCCCTTTCCAGATATTTTCCCTAACCTCCTGTTTCAGATGCGCGCCCAGCGGCCCCTTTGAAGCACACATACACTTCGCACCGCGCCGCATCCACCAATCTGACCAGATCTTGTTTTTTGCCCGCATCCCCCCGCCTTGTCCCCCGATGACC
Organism: Lithobates pipiens; assembly: GCF_037356315.1. NCBI lineage: Eukaryota > Metazoa > Chordata > Amphibia > Anura > Ranidae > Lithobates > Lithobates pipiens. The sequence goes on from NW_027507748.1 coordinate 319,514,923, forward strand.
CCGGTGGCACTGTGGGCATAGCAGCCACCACCGAGTCCCCCGTGCCTTGACCCGAGACCTCCCCGGATGCAGCTGGCGGAGTCGCCACCACTGTGTCCCCACCAGCTACCAGCAGCGCCGCACCCACTGCCCCGGACCCGCCGTGTGACCCCACTTGACCCCCTGCGCGGTCCCCCGGAGCTACCCACGCAGCCCCCAGCTCCTTCAATCCTGCCAGGAAGCCCGCTGGCCCCCGCCAACCAGCTCCTTCAACCCTGCCAGGAAGCCCGCTAGCCCCCCATCCGCCGGGGAGCGGTCACTGACCCGCTGGGCCAGAGGGAGGGCGGACGGGGTGGGATCCCCCCGCCGCGGGCAACCACTGAGTACCACTCCCCCCCTTCACTACCTGACCCTTCCCGCCCCTCCCGCCCCAATGACCCCTGAAGAAAAATCGACTTACCGGGCCGCCTGGAAGAATCGCCTCCAGCCGCCGATCCTCCTCCAACCGCTGACGGAACGCCACTTGGCCCCTCCTCCTCTGACAGTTCTCCTTCCAACCGGTCTGGGCTCTCCTCTCCATCCCCACGCGTCATCCGTCCTGGTGGCCCCGACTGGGCTGCAGGCGAGCTGCGCTTGGGCCGTCCTCTTCTCTGCCCCGTGGCCGATTTCCGCACCACCTTTCCCCGTCCCTTGCTTCCGACCTCTTCCGCTGGTGATGGTGCGCTGTGTGCCGCCTGCCGCCCCTCCGGAAGCCTGGCAGCCATCCCAGGTGCATTCAGAGTCCCATCAGCGGCATCTGCGTGCCTCCTCCGGTGTGACCCCGCCCCAGCTGCGGCCGCGCCAGGAGCAGGGCCCGAATCATCCCCCCTGCGCACTGCCACTCCACCCGAAGCCACCGCCGGTCCGACGGCCAGCCTTGCATTGCTGCGCCCACCGCCCCAGCTGCGCCCTGAGGCCGCCTCTGCCCTTACGGCCAGCCGTTTCGCGGGCAGCTCGTGGGAGGCGGTGCCAGCGTTCCCCGCATGGCGATTAGGAGGAGCCCTGGGGAAGTCTGGAGAGAAACGGGCCGGAGGGCGGGTGCGCCGTGCCCGGGCTGATCCCTCCACTGCTGACCTCGCGCTGACTCCGCCCCCTAACTTTCCTATCCAATCCCTGCTGCAGTTCACTATCTTCATGCCAGCCCTCCACCTACCCTTCGGTCCCGGCTCCGTGCTATTCTTTAAGGCAAAAGACACAGGGAGGTTGATTTACTAAAGGCAAATAAACTGTGCACTGTGGAAACTGCTGATTGCTATCATCCAATCATGTACAAGCAAAAATGCTGTTTTTTCCTTTCCTTGCATGTTATTAAATATTCTTTGCAAAGTGAAGCTTTACCTCATTTACTAAGCTCTGTAGCAAGTACACAGTTTATTTTCCTTTAGTAAATCAACCCCATAGCATGTTTTCAGTTCAAGCTCTACTTTTAGGCTGGTTTCACAGCATTGTGAATTGGATGTTGATTCTCTGCATCCAATTCGCAATAGCAGGAGATTTTTACCAGCTCTCTATGGAGCCGGTTCACACATCTTTGCTGTGGCTTCAGTGCAAATTTGCACAGGAGCCCTGGGTGTATTTTAGGTCAGTTTCAGGTCTAAATTTAGCCCAAAATTTGGGCTGAAATCAGACCTAAAATGGTGAACCAGGACGCACCGGACCCCTGCTGTGAGCCACATGCGGCGATGGTGTGAACGCAGCCTTTTCAATCACTGACCAGGAACAATAATTGTGGAGATAAGGATCTCTGATCCTGCATACTTATTCCTGTTTAGAAAGGACTAAAGCAGGATGGTTAGTATGGTAGGTAGGCAACTAGCACTGCAGGAGGAGAGGCCAGCAATAAATCTTTGCTAGATTCACAGTTTCTATTTAAAGTGTTACTAAAACCCCAACCATAAAATCAGTCTGGATATGCATTAAAACATGCTTGTTATATTCACTGTGGATCTTAAGGGGTTAATGCTCTGCATTGTGTACAAAACTGTTTGTTCCTGTCTTCTCTAATCCTACCCTTCTCCCACAGTCCCCAAACCATCTCCTGATAAAACAGAGCCATGGGGACACTTTGCACATGCTCAGTTTTTCTGTGTATTGTTAGAGTTTTATTTTGGAAGAGTGATATGTTCAGCACAGGGCCAATCAACACTGTCCAGAGAGAGAGTCAGGGGTCCTGCAGCCTTATAGGACAATCTGGGGAGAAAGAAAACTCCTCCTAGAAGCTTTAACCAGACACTGATAGAAGCTACAAGACTGCTCAAACTGCTGATGAGAAATGGTATTTAGCAGTTTATATTTACTAAAACTATTGTATTTCCAGTGAATACAGGGTCCTGGGTTTAGTAACACTTTAAACACGAGTGTTCTTGTCCATTTTTGTCCTGAATTTGTCAATATTCAATGGGAATACCTTACCCTAGTGTATTGCTGATTCAACAGAACTCTGAATACGTCTGTCCTTTGATGTGAAACAGAGCTGACATATTATGTGAACAGGAGTCATATTTACAACTGTCATTTCTGTACTAAACCTTCCATTCAGTCACATTTGGAACTTTCCAGTGAGTGTTACAACAAGCATATGATTGGTACTGTCTGGGGGTAGACCTGATAAATAATAGCTTATGGTTAAATTGGGCCAGGCGCCAGCCCCCAGGCCCTTAATGGGATGTATTTGGTCTGCAGATGTTTGATGTGGGCTGACTCATATTGGGTGTAGTTTGTGGTAACAATATCATGCTCCAGCCCACACACATACAGCAAGAGAAACATTGTGTATATTATAAATGACTGCTTTGCTTCAGATAATGCTAACACCGTGTACTGCAAATTAAAGTGTACCTGAAGTCTAAAGTAGACATTCACAATCGCGTGGTTGGACACAAAACATTGGCAGATCTTTCCAATCATGTGTCTTATGCCCCATACACACTATCAGATTTTCTGCTGATTTTTTCCTTCAGATTTACCAAAACCATATAATATAAGGTCAAACCTTAGGAGTTTCAATTTGTATGCCATCAGGCAGGCCCTTGGACTACATGGTTTTGGTAAATCTGAAGGAAAAAATCAGCAAAAAATCTGATAGTGTGTATGGGGCTTAAGGCAGCTAACTGTCTTCTAGTGCATTCTGGAAGATAAATATCTGCATGCTAACCTGTGATTTCCTCTTGCTTTGCTTCAAAGAAAACCATCTTTCATAAAATTCTAATTTGTCTGATCCAACAATTTTCGCTATTGGCCTTCCTAAAATGCTCAGTTTGAATGTTGTCAGTAACAAATAAGATGACAGAAATGTATGTTGTAAAACGTCTGGCCTCCCAACAACCAATTTTAAATACTCCTATATCATCTGAGAAATTTGTGTGGGTTATAAAGTCTCATAAGCAGTGTTTTTTTTTTCTGCCTCATAGTACAATGTGTTTCTCTTCTTGTCCCATGTTTGTTATCTTTGTGTAATTCTATTGTTCAAAACCTAGTGGAGTTGATTTACTAAAACTGGAGAGTGCAAAATCTGGTGCAGCTCTGCATAGAAACCAATCACCTTCCAGGTTTTTTTGTCAAAGCTTAACCACTTGCCAACCAGGCAATGGCAAAAAATGGCTACAGCGGGGTTGGATAACGCGGTCAGATAACTCTAGTTACTCTAATATAGTGTCCTCCCAGAATCACGCTCCCGTGCGCCCCCTGGGTCACGCACCTGGGAATGTCCGTGGTTGTTGGGTCTCCCAGACCCGTCGTGACACAGATCGGGGTAAAGGGCCAATGACAGCGGCCCTTTACTACATGATCACTCCGTCTAATGACGGAATGATCACTTGTAAACTCCTCTCCTCACCCCGATCAGTACAGCATATGAGAAGAGAAGGGAGCATGTGCAGCAGCGCTGTAGGCTGGATCTGCAGTGCCCACATGGCTGATCTGTGCCCATCCCTGGTTCATTCATCCATCCATCCCTGGCTCATCCATCCACATTCATGCTGCTTGCTGTGGGGGGCACCTGACAGGAGGGAGGGGCCAAAAGCCGCGAAGTGGGTCCCAAGAAGAGGAGGATCTAGGCTGCCCTGTGCAAATCCATTGTATAACATGTTTGCTATTATTTTTATTTTTTTTAAATGAGACTTTACAATCACTTTAATGTAAGTGATCTCCCACCTAATTTATTCCAGGACAACAATTGATAGATAATGTTTTGGGAATAATCAATATCATAGTTCATGCTAAAACCAAACACACTGGACTACACTGGGCTCCATTCACATTAGCTTGTCTCCAAAGTCGCACGATTTCCACTGTGACTTTGGAGCGTGTTTTTGATGTGACCTTTGGTGCAACTTCGATCCAACTTTACATTTTCTGTACTAAAGTCACATCAAAGTCACACTATCATAGTGGAGGCACCTTTTCAAAGTCACACCGATTAGAACAGGTGCCGTTAAAAAAAATGGGATGCAACATTAATGTCTAAAGTCACATGACAAGTTGCACAAGTGTGAATAGAGCCCATTTGATACAATTAGATGAAAATATGTGCACGCTATCTTTTTGTGCATTGAGCTCATGGGCACATTTCACAATGCTTTAATGGTATATATATATATATATGGTAGTTTGAGGTAGTATGCTGAGCCATGTAACTTATTTTATTATGCCCCACTGGCTAGCTGTCCATCTGGCTAGCTGTCCATCTGGCTAGCTGTCCATCTAGAACAACATTATTGCACAGGAGAAATTTGGATTTGGGATTTATAAGGGAAGTGAAATGAATATATTTCCATTAAAAAAAATTTAAATAAGAGAAATTAGAGACAATCCCCACTTTGTAACCAAATTAAAATGTCCTCTGTGTCCAATCTTTTTTTCTTTTTTTTATTCTTATATTCTATTCATTTCTTCTCTCCTTTTTTTCATTATTCCTTCCTTGTCCATATTACTTGTTCTCCTCAACCAAGCAGTGATTTATTACAGTTACTATACACCTTATATTTCTAGTGGTTGGGTAGAGTACTAATCCACATGCCCATTGTATGCCCCTGTGTCCCATGGGGGATATTTTTTGGTGCTTCCGTCCTGGCCATCGAACGCTGATCCTAATTCTAATCCTGTATCACTGTTACTGCCACATTCTTTGTCAATTATGTACTTTTAGTTGACCATTATTATGTTTCTGTTACAGATAGTACTTTTTTTCCTCCTGAAGAAGCGGAATAGTCTGCAAAACATGTATAGGACTTAGGCTGACCATACATGGAGAAATGTGCACGATTTTCCCATTAACATGGATAGTTCCTCAAAACAAATCCCTCCTGCCGAGCGGGGGCAGGCAGGGGGAACCGTCCCCACTGGGAGAAGACAGTGATTATCACTAGCATTTAGGCTGGATTCACATCTATGCAGTTTTAGTGCTTTTTGCATTTTGCAGATTTGCAAATCTGCAAAATGCAAAAAGCACTAAAAATGCATAGGTGTGAATCAGGCCTTAGCAGTCCCTAGCGATAATCGTAAGGGAATCCATCAGTTTAATCGATTGATCATCTTGATACATAATTTAGCCTGCCCATTAACAGTTCAAATCCCAGCCAAGTCCTGCTGAACTGACCGATATTCGAACAGTGTATGGCCGGCCTTACTGTTCACTGAGGATTAACTGCATCCTTTACTCCCAGTATAACTCTAAAGGTATTACATTACCAGTGTAACACAATTTTTTTTGTCCAACAACACATGGTTTGAATATGAGATGGTTGCTTTTTTTTCTGTATCTGGATACTTGACTTTTATATTTTGTACCAATAAAAATGTACTTTTTAATATGATTTTGGAATTGTTGGGTACTGAGATAGTCCATCTTTTTTAATTCTCATCTGGGACACAGTGGGGATTGTCTCTAGTTTCTCTTAATTGTCATTGTAAGGATGATGGTACCCCCTTTTTTCTAATTAATTTTACCTAACAGAGGCCCATCTTTTTTTTTTCCATTAAAAAGTGCTGTATGGCTTTTATTTGACAAAATCTGGGATATCCTATGCTTTTTCACTTAGACCCCTTTCACACTGAGGTGCTTTACAGGCACTATAGCGCTAAAAATAGCGCCTGTAAAGAGCCTCTCCTGTCTCTCCAGTGTGAAAGCCTGAGTGCTTTCACACTGGAGCGGTGCGCTTGGCGGACGGTTAAAAAAAGTCCTGTAAGCAGCATCTTTGGAGCGGGGAAGGAGCAGTGTATACACCGCTCCTGCCCATTGAACTGAATGGGCACCACTGCCGAACCAATGGCAAAGCGCCGCTGTATTGGTGTTTTGCGGGTCGTTTTAACCCTTTTTTGGCCGCTAGCGGGAGGTTAAAACCGCCCCGCTAGCGGCCCAAAACCCCATAAAAACGATGGTAAAGCGAGGCTAAAAATAGCAGCGCTTTAGCGCCGACATCCCAGTGTGAAAGGGGCCTTTGGGTTCATTCACATTTGTGTGGAGACCTGCATTTTTTGTTCCCACATCTCCATAAAGGCATACAGAAAGAAATTGTCTTGGCTTGTCTGTGGGTTTGTATGCACTGCACATTTAAAAGAAAAACAAAGGACACACTACATTATAGTGCATCCTGAAAGTATTCACAGTGCCTCACTTTGTCCACATTTTGTTATGTTACAGCCTTATTCCAAAAGGGATTAAACTATTATTATTATTATACATGACACAGCGCTTTACAACTTGACTATAGATAGTACAACTACAATACACTAATATAGTAGGAATGCCCTGCTCATTAGAGCTTACAATCTAAGAGGGGGTCAAGAGATACAAGAGGTAATAACTGTGGGGAATATGCTATTGGCAAAACTGAATGTGGACAAAGTAGGAGATAGACAGACAGATTGGGGTAGAGCATTACAGAGGATGGGAGAGGCTCGGGAGAAGTCCTGGAGACGAGCATGGGATGCGGTGACAGAGTAGCTAGATTAAATTCATTATTTTCCTCAAAATTCTACAAACAATACCCCATAATGACAATGTGAAAGACGTTTGAAATCTTTGCAAATTTATTTAAAAAAAGCAAAAAAATGTGCTTGTCGGTGCCCATCCATTTCCAGATCTCTCCAGAGATGTCCAATTCGGGTTCAAGTCCGGGCTCTGGTTGGGCCACTCAAGGACATTCACAGAGTTGTCCCATAGCCATTCCTTTGTTATCTTGGCTGTGTGCTTAGAATTGTTGTCCTATTGGAAGAGGAACCTTCACCCCAGTCTGAGGTTCAGAGCGCTCTGGAGAAGGTTTTTCTCAAGGATGTCTCTGTACATTGCTGCATTCATCTTTCCCTCGATCCTGACTAGTCTCCTAGTTCCTGCTGCTGAAAAACATCTCCCCAGCAATAGGGATGGTATTGGCAAGCTGATGAGCGGCGATTGGTTTCCTCCAGACAGGATGCTTGTTATTCAGGCCAAAGAGTTCAATCTTTGTTTCATCATACCAGAGAATTTTGTTTCTCATGGTCTGAGAGTCCTTCAGGTGCCTTTTGGCAAACTACAGGTGGGTTGTCATGTGCCTTTTACTGAGAAGTGGCTCCTGCCTGGTCACTCTACCATACAGGTCCGATTGGTGGAGTGCTGCAGAGATGGTTGTTTTTCTGGAAGATTCTCCTCTCTCCATAGAGAAACGCTGGAGCTCTGTCAGTGTGACCATCGGGTTCTTAACCACTTCAGCCCCGGAAGAATTTACCCCCTTCCTGACCAGAGCACTTTTTGCGATTCGGCACTGTGTCGTTTAACTGACAATTGCGACGTGGCTCCCAAACAAAATTGACGTCCTTTTTTTTCCCCACAAATAGAGCTTTCTTTTGGTGGTATTTGATCACCTCTGCGGTTTTTATTCTTTGCGCTATAAACAAAAAAAGAGCGACAATTTTGAAAAAAATGAATTTTCTCTTACGTTTACCGACACAGCTCCTCTCTTAGTCCTTGTACACACAGTTGGACATTCTGACCACTTTGTCTGTCAGAGTAGGCTACACATGATCGGAGTATGTCCGATCAGAGCATTTTGTTGGAAAATTTTATAGACAAGTTGGAAAACTTGGTCCGTCGGATATTCTGACGGAAACAGTCCAATGGAGACCACACACAGTCGGATTATCCGACAATACGGTCCAATCGGACACATTCCGTCAGAATCTCCGACCGTGTGTACAAGGGCTTAGACCATTGGGTTGTTACGCCATCTTCAGGAGAGGACTAGGCATAACATATTAACATGTAATATAAAAACTAGAACTTTCTAGTTCTGTCCAAGGGGCGGTCCCTTAGGTAACAACCCCACAGCCTGCCTTGCAGCTTCAGTTTTTTTCTGCCTAGTGAAGGAAAACTAGGCAAACTGCGGGCCCATCGGTCCGTGGATTTTTTCGCAGAAGCTTTGCTTTCTGCACATGATTAAAGATCCTTTGATCTGCTATCAACAGCCGGCTGGGTGACAGGCTGGGAACTCTTATCCTTATAGTCTCCCCAGCCTGGCCAGCAAGCGTGTGCAGACCTGAGCTCTGCGCTGGGTCGGCCATGACATGCCTCAGCTTCAGAGCCGGTCGGTGAGCGTAAATGCTCTGGGGCAGACATATAACCGGGCTACTGATGCCTGCGTCACAGTGTGCCGGGCCATCAGCCACCCCGTACTGATCGGAGAGTGGGTCTGTGATGGAATGTCTCCCAGCTCTTCAGGACTGATAAGTACAGCTCTCCCTGCCTCGGTGGGGTTGAGCAGCTGGGCATTCCCTGGGGGGGTCGATTCGGGGGTCCCTCACCTCCCTATCTTCTCTCCCTGTCTCTATCTTCCCTCCCCCTCTTCCCTGTGGTCGATGATGCATGGGCTGCTGAGCGGTGTGTGTGTCATATACAGGGGCTCTGCGGGGGGGCTCTCACCTGGGGGGGACTGTGCTGGCTGGCTGTGCCCTGGATGTGTGTAGGTCTCTCCCTGGAGGTGTCTGGAGGCTGTGTCTGTTGATCGCTGTAGCGCTGTTTCACTGCCATTTATCTGCCTGTTTGTTTCACTGTCCCTCATGGTATACAGTGGTCGGTGGTCATCTTTGGTAGGGCAAGGAGCAGCATGCTCTCTGGCCATTTTCCTGTAGTTCACCGGTCATTTTCCCTGTGATTATGTCCTTTATACTGGACGCTCTGTGGCCATTTTCCTGAACCATTCAGCACCATTCAGAGCAGCTCTGCATAGCGCGGTGTGGTCTCCTATGCATCTGGGAGCTAGCACAGGACACAGGCACTACTAGCTGGACATCACAGAACCAGTCAGGGTGGTGAGTCCTGCGAGAAAGGGCCCCTCAGCCAGCAGCAGTTAGGAGGGTGGGACCATCTCTGTCCTAAGTCCCCATCAGGTGGCAGACAGGGTAGGGTCAGCATAGCTTCAGAAACTGGTGTTTCTTCCCCCGAAATCCAGGCAATTGCAACTGGTTCACCTGCAGACAGTGCAGTGCCTCTGGACGCTTTGTCGGCGGTCCTCAATTTGTTCGCTGCCAAGATGGAGGTGGTGCGTGGGCGCAAAGGTGGTAAAAAATGGCCCCTGCCCCCCGTACTCCAGGGAGAGATCTGACGCAGACTCGGGCCCTGCTGAATCTGGTGACCCCTGTTCTGTCATTTCAGATGACGCTGTCCAGGACCGATCGGACAGCGAGGATGAGTCCCCGTCCGGGTCCGTGTGCGACAAAACGCTTGTTGGAGAACTTATCACAGCTGTGTGTGATACCCTGAAAATTCAGGAGCCAGCAGATCCCTCCGCTGATGTATCGGTCCCTTTTGGGTCCCTTAAGCCAGCTCGTTCACCGTATCTGACGTATTTCGATAAGGTCATTTACAAGGAATGGGGTTGACCGCAACGGACCTTTTCGGTGCATTACCCTTTTGAGGAGAGCCTTCTCAAATAGTGGTCAGCTCCTCCGGTCGTGGACCCCCCAGTATCCCCCCAGTATCCAGGTTAAACAAAGTAACCACAATCCCGGTAGAGGGGACTCCTGCCTTTAAGGATCCCAGGGACAGGAAGGCCGAGGCAGTGGCTCATTCCTTGTTTACGGTTGTGGGGTCAACTATGTGACCAGTACTGGCATCCACACTTGTGTCGCAGACACTGACCGAGTAAGCAAAACTTTTGCACCACGAATTGGGGGAGCAACAGGCTTCGCCTATCTGCGTGGAACTAGCAGACCAACTAGTGCAAGGCCTGAAGTACATTTGTGATGCAGCCCTGGATACTCTCCCTCTGTTATCCAGGGCTTCAGTGTCAGCAGTGGTGCTGAGGCACCTGATTTGGCTAAAATGCTGGTCTGCTGACCGGGCATCCAAAAAAGCCCTGACAAATCTTCCCTTCCTTGGCGACCGGCTCTTTGGAGCCTCATTGGATGATATTATTAAAAATGCCACAGGTGGTAAGAGTACACTACTCCCACAGGCCATGAAGGCAAAGGAGCCACGCCGTAGGCAAGGGCCCTCATTCTCCGCTCACAAACGGCTTTTTCGTCCGCCCGGGGCTTCGGCCAAGCTTCCCCAGCCAGACAGGACGACCTCTTAAGGACAAAAGCGTCCCTGGAACCGCAAGCCTAACAAGCCTGCGAGCAAAAGTGCTACCGCATGAAGGTTTGCCCCCGCCCGCAACACGGGTTGGGGGTCGCCTTCGGGAGTTTGCAGCCCGGTGGGCCTCCCGGCTGTTCGACCAATGGGTCTGCGATCTTATTTCCTCAGGCTACAAGATAGAGTCCCTCTCTTGGCCGCAAAACAGATTCTTCCCCTCCAGCATACCCGCACTCCCGGCTCGCCGGGAGGCCCTATTGGGGGCGGGACCTGCTGAGTCGTGGGGTGATAGTACCTGTTCCGGAATCGGAATGTTTCCAGGGGTTCTACTCAAACCTGTTTGTAAAAAGGAAGGGGTATGTCCAATCTTGGACCTGAAAGCCCTCAACTACTTAAAGTACAGAGGTTCAGAATGGAATCAGTTCGCTCAGTGGTCTCTGCACTCCATCAAGGGGACTTCCTGGCGTCTTTGGACATCCAGGATGCGTACCTGCACATACTCATATGCCTTTGGCATCAGAGGTTTCTGCGATTTGCAGTTGGGGAAGCACACTACCAGTTTGTGGCTCTCCCCTTTGGTTTGACATCAGCCCCCCAAGTCATTACCAAGGTATTGGCTCCTGTTTTGGCGTTGCTACGGCAACGCGGGATTGCAATTGTGGGATACCTAGACATTCTCCTCCTGAGAGCATCTTCCACCTCAGAGTTAGAGGAGGATGTGGTGATCACCATGCAGACCCTGCAGAAATTTGGGTGGCTGTTGAACCTAAAGAAGTCGGCGATTGTTCTGACTCAGCGTTTGGAGTACCTAGGCTTACTGCTGGACTCCATGGAAGCAAGAGTGTTTCTTCCTTCAGACAAGCTGCAGTCTCTCAGAGCCATGGTAAAACTGTTGATGAACCGCAGGTTGTCGTTGCTACGCTTCTGCATTGGAGTCTTGGGACTCATGGTGGCCTCCTTCGAGGCAGTACCGTATGCCCAGTTTCACACCAGAGTCCTGCAGAAGGAGATTTTGACAAAATGGGACAAAGCTCCATTGTCCCTGGATCGACAGATTCAGGTGAGCCAGTTAGTCAGGGGCTCCCTGCTCTGGTGGCTGAGGTTCCCGGCACTTCGGTCCGGGAAGTCATTCCTACCTCTGAAATGGACAGTGATCACAATGGACACCAGCCTAACCAGCTGGGGTGGAGTAATGGGAGTTCAGTCGACCCAGGGCCTCTGGTCGGTGGAGGAATCCAAGTTGCTGATCAATCTGCTCGAGCTGAGAGCAATCAGGCTATGCCTCTCCACATGGTCGATAAGACTTTGAGGGCGTTCGATCAGGATCCAGTCAGACAACACCACGATGGTGGCATACGTCAATCATCAAGGAGGAACAAGAAGCTCGGCCGCCACACGGGAGGTCGCTCACATCCTTCAGCGGCCATTTACATCCTAGGAGTGGAGAACTGGCAGACGGACTACCTAAGTCGCCAGATGCTGGACCTAGGAGAATGGGCATTGCAGACGTGGATCTTCTGGCCTCCCATCTCAATCCGAAGGTGCCGAGATTTGTGCCCAGGACGAGATCCTTGGGCAGACACGCTGGTGGCTCTGTGGGATCAGTACCAGATGATCTATGCCTTTCCTCTCCTAAAACTGTTACCACATCTGCTCCGCAGAGTGGGGGCCGAGGGGATCCCAGTAATACTGATTGCCTCAGAATGGCCCCAGCATCCTTGGTACGCAGACCTAGTGCGCCTGGTGGCGGACGCCCTATGGCGACTGCCCTTACAAGAGGACCTTCTGTCTCAAGGTCCAATTCTCCATCCTGCTTTACCATCGCTGGTTTTAACAGCATAGCTATTGAGAGTCAGGTGTTGAGGAACCAGGTTCTTTCAGACTCGGTGATTCCAACTATGCTGAGAGGACGGAAATCTTCTTGTCGGAAGATATATCATTGTACCTGGAAGGCCTACATCTCCATGTGTGAGGACAAAGGATGTCGTCCGTGCTCTTATTCTATATCCAGGATCTTGCTATTCCTACAGCAAGGAGTAGACCAGAAATTGTCTTTAAGCACCATTAAGGGACAAATATCAGCTTTGGCTGTCTTTTTTCAGTGACCCCTGGCGTCTCACTCTCTAGTGAGCACCTTTGTTCAAGGGGTCTGACATGTAGTTCTTCCGGTGCGTCCACCGTTATCCCTGTGGGATCTGAACCTGGTGTTATCGGTGCTTCAAAAACTGCCATTTGAAAATATCAGAGAGATCCCTCTGTTGACTCGTTCCCAGAAAGGGGTCTTTCTAGTGGCCATTACTTCAGCCAGGAGGGTTTTGGAACTGGCAGCCTTGTCTTGCAAGTCGCTCCTATCTGGTTATCCACAAGGATAAGGTGGTGTTGCGGCTGCAACCTTCTTTTCAGCCGAAGGTGGTTTCGGCATTCCACATCAATGAAAACATTGTGTTACCATCTCTGTGTCCTAAACCGACACATCCTAAGAAGGTGGCCCTTCATTCCCTGGACGTGGTTTGAGCTCTGAGGGTGTATTTGTCTGCTACAGCTCCCTTTCGGAAGTCAGACTCCTTGTTTGTTTCGGTGACTGGTCCGAAAAAAGGCATGGCAGTCTCCTCGGCCACCATTTCCAGGTGGATCAGACAGATTGTAGTACAGGCCTATGCCTTGAAGGGGCAGGTGTCCCCCTTTCCGGTCACGGCCCACTCCACAAGGGCAATTGGAACATCTTGGGCCTTTCGACATCAATCGTCTTTCGCTCAAGTGTGTAAAGCTTGGTCGTCTGTTCACACCTACAAAATTCTACAAGGTAGATGTCAGTGCATCGGCTGATGCCTGTTTTGGCTGCAAAGTTTTGCAAGCGGCTGTGTAATTGCAACTGCGCTTATATTTTTTCCTGGTTTTTGGTAAAAACACAGTACCTTAAGTAAATGCACTGTTGCATTTGTTACCACAGTTCTGATGCCGTTTGGAGGTAGTGACTCCCAGATGAGGAGCACTCTGTTTTTTTGTGGGTAAAAAAGTTTTGATTTCCCACACACTGTTGTTTTTTGTGGGTAAAGTTCTATACTAGTTCCCACATGCCATGGTGGGTGAAGTTTTTTATGCTGTTTACCCACCTCTCATTTTGGCACTGCTTGGGGATGTCCCAATGGTCTAAGAGAGGAGCTGTGTCAGTCGGTGAACGTAAGGGAAAATAGGATTTTTTGTATTCACCGTATAATCCTTTTCTCTGTAGTTCAGAGCACCCGCCTCCTCCTATTTTTCTCTACGTTATACTGCTTGTTGACGTTCTGAAGCTGCAAGGCAGAAGTTGTTACCTAAGGGACCGCCCCTTGGGCGGAACCAGAAAGTTCTAGTTTTTATATTACATGTTAACATGTTATGCCTAGTCCTCTCCTGAAGGTGGCGTAACAACCCAGTGGTCTAAGAGAGGAGCTGTGTCAGCCGGTGAACTACAGAGAAAAGGATTTTATGGTGAGTACAAAAAATCCTGTTATTTTTAACATTTTGCTATAATAAATATCCCACAAAAATATATAAAAAAACATATTTTTTTCTCAGTTTAGGCCGATACATATTCTTCTACATATTTTTGGTAAAAAAAAAAAATCACAATAAGCATTTATTGATTGGTTTGCGCAAAAGTTATAGTGTTTACAAAACAGGGGATAGTTTTATGGCATTTTTATTCATTTTATTATTTTTTTCTTACTAGTAATGGTCACGATCAGCGATTTTTATCGTGACTGCGACATTATGGCGGACACATCGGACATTTTTGAAACATTTTTGGGACCATTGTCATTTATACAGCAATCAGTGCTATACAGATGCACTGATTCCTGTGTAAATTACACTGGCAGTGAAGGGGTTAACCACTAGGGGGCAGTGTAAGGGTTAAGTGTGTCCTGGGGAGTGTTTCCAACTGTGGGGGGCGTGGCTATGTGTGACATGTCACTGATCTCTGCTCCCGATCACAGGGAGCAGAGATCAGTGACACTGCCACTAGGCAGAACGGGGAGATGCTTGTTTACATTAGCATCTCCCCATTCTTTCTCTCCTTGAGGGGATGACAGGTATCCCCACTGCGATCGAGTTCACGGGACTCAACTCACGGAGCTTACTTTGAGCTCATGTGCGCGCCCGCTGCCGCCTCTTAAAGGGCCACGCACAGGCACGTTAGTTTGCCTGTACAAGCCCTTCTGCCGACGTATATCAGCGTGGGGCGGTCGGCAAGCAGTTACTCTCCTCCCCGAGTAAGGCACTTCTCCCCCAGTTGCTTAGTATGGCTGGGCAGCCCGCTCTAGGAAGAGTCCTGGTGGTTCCAAACTTCTTCCATTTACAAATGATGGAGGCCAATGTGCTCATTGGGACCTTCAATGCTGCAGAAAATTTTCTGTACCCCACCTAACCTAAAGCTCCGGAACGCTGTTTGCGATCGAGTTTTCAGATCACGTGACCGCCAATCATGGCATCATCAACCCCTTAAAGGGCCGGGAGGCGCCAACGTGAAAAGGTTAAGCACTGACCGTGAAACAGGTTGACCTTTCCTCTGTCCCTATAGTGTTACAGTGCAATTTTCTAATGCTTTTATCACTACAATAAAGTTGGATGTCTTTTCGGAGTGCAGCCATCTGGATCTGTGGATTGTGCCCTATATACATGTAGCACCCTCTAGGCTGTTAGAAGTATGTATGTAGGTTTTTGGCAGAGTAGGTACATTTAGGCAGGCCTGGGTAGCAGCCAGGCCTGTTTGTTTTGATCTGGGATGGGAGTGGCTCAGGGTAGTGCTGGGTGACTCACAGGCAGCACCACCAGGACCTCCTACTTCTTTCCAGAACATTCTGGTGTTTCCTGGAAAGAGAGGTAGAGAGGGGATGTGAAGTTGCCTGGGGTGTTCTGGGGAGCACTGACCAATTCCCAATTTGGATTGGCAGGGGGCAAGCCTCCTTAAATACCCAGGATCAGCCCAGCTGGGGGAGGAGTAGTTCCTTGTAAGTTGGAGATGGAGTGCTAGGCTGTCGGTAGCCTTGGAGTGGGCCCCTCAGTCTGAGGGGGGGTGGGCTTGGGTGCAGACGGGACCCTCCTACAACACACAGAGGTGTCCTGGCCAAGGGGAGCAAGGGGAGGACAACGGGAGAAAGAACACTGCCATGCAAGTCTCCAAGGAGTAAAAGGTCGCAGCCAGGAATGCTGGTAAATCGAGCACAGTTGAGAGGACTGGGGAGACATGCCTGAGAAGACTGATAGAGAGCAGTCTGAGATGGGTGTAGAACCAGAAGAGAGGACTGGGGAGGCACGCCTGAGGGGACTGGGAGATTGCAGTCTGATATGGGTGCAGAACCAGGTGAGAGAACTGTGGAAACATGGGCAGTGGAGAGAGGCAGCTGCAGCCATGAGGGCTGGTAGGGCCTGAAGATGTGGTACTGGGCTCAGTAGCCACGCGGTCAGCTAGCACTAAAGAACTACCTTATTGTTGTTGCTACACTAAAAGAGGCCACAGGTCTCTGCCTGCAAAGGGCATCCACCATAGGCCTGGTTGAGTCAGTTCCGACCTTCAAACCAGTGCTAGCTGGTCCTGAGAATACAAGCAAGTGAAGTGCTGGAGGTATTGAGGAGTAATAGTGGAGTGTATATACAGAGAGTATATATAGTTTGTCATGTAATTTTTTTTCAGTCAACTGGGCATCCCATATACCCTTACCCTATCCAAGTTAATTCCCCTCAAAAATACAAAAGAAAGTGCATGGACTGTTTTCTGTCTAAAGGCCCATACACACTATCAGAAAATCGTAAGTAAAATTTTGTCCGATAAACGATCTGGCGATTTTCGGATCGTTAGTACGGTGCTTTAAACAGCCGATTCTGAATTTTCGGACGGCAAAAACTGGATGCGCAGTTCTTTTAAACCGGACCTCCGCTTTAAAAGAGAAGTATGAGGTTTTTATTCTATTTACCCATCATACTTACCTAGGTGGATGCAGCATTGGTCCATTGTGCCCTGCTGCCTCTGCACTGAGAACCAAGCGATTGAACACAGCAGATGGCTCGGTTCTTACCTAAGCAGAGAGCTGCCGACTGTCAATCAGCAGCTCTCCTCTCTGCTCCTCCATGCTCACTGGAGTGCTGAGCTGTGGAGGGGCGGAGCGGTTGTCTCAGTCTCTCAGGGGCTCGCCGAAAGAAGGAGACAGGCATCAGTCCAGGCACTTGGTGGATCCAGACTTTAATGTCGGGATGATGTGGAGCCTGGACTGATTCCTGTGATGTTAGCAGAGAGTGGACTTCAGACTGCTCTCTGCTGAAAATGAGTCACTGGAATGCAAAATGAATTGCACTCCTGTGACCCATAGGAGAAGTCCAGCCAAACAAGCTCAGGCTGGACTTCTCTTTTAAGGGAGAGAGGGAAGGAAGATGGAAGTTGGGAGGGGAGAGAGAGAGGGAAGTAGGAGAGGATAGAAAATGAGGGGGGAGGGGGGAAGATAAGGGGAGGGATGAAAGAAAAAAGGGAGAAAGGGGGAGGGAAAGAGAGAGGAGAGTGAGATATAGAAGGGAGAGAGGGAATGGGTAACAGAGAGGAGAGCTAGAGAGGGGAGGGAGAGAGGGAAGTCAGAGAGGGGAAAGGGAAGGGAGGGGGGGAGAAAGGTGAGAGAAGGAAGGAGAAGAGAAAAATAGAGGAAATGGAGTCGGGATGGGGAGAGGGAAGTGGAGGAGGGAAGGGAGAGAGAGGGGATGGAAAGAGAAGGGAAGGGGAATGGAGAGGGGATGGAGAGAGAAAAATGGGGGGGGGGGGTGGAGAGTGAGGTTGTAAGAGAGAGACAGGGTGGGGAGAGATAGACCGGAAAGGGAGAGAGAAAGGGAAAATGGAAGTGGGGAGGGAGGAAAGAGAGGGAAGTAGGAGTGGAGGAGAAAGAGGGGAGAGGAAGGGGGGAAGAGATAAACAGAGGGGGGAGAGAGAGGGAAGGGAGAGATAGTGGGAAGGGAGAAACAGGGAAAGAAGAGAAAAGGGGAGAGGAAGGGAGAAAGGGGAAGGGGAAAGAGAGGAGAGTGAGATATAGAGGGGAGAGAGGGAAAGGGTAAAAGAGGGGAGGGCTAGAGAGAGAAGGAGAGAGCGAGAGGAGGTGAAATAAAAGGGAAGGGAGAGAGAGGGAAGTCAGAGAGGAGGGAGGAAGGGAGAGAGAGGGAAGTCAGAGAGGAGGGAGGAAGGGAGAGAGAGGGAAGTCAGAGAGGAGGGAGGAAGGGAGAGAGAAGGAAGTCAGAGAGGAGGGAGGAAGGGAGAGAGAAGGAATTCAGAGAGGAGGGAGGAAGGGAGAGAGAAGGAATTCAGAGAGGAGGGAGGAAGGGAGAGAGAGGGAAGTCAGAGAGGAGGGAGGGAGAGAGAAGGGGGGGGGGGGTGAGAGAAGAAAGCAGAAGAGGAAAGGGAGAGAGAGGGGATGTGGAGAGAAGGAAGGGGAGGGGTGGAGAGATATTGGGGAAGGGGGGAGAGGGTGGTGGAGGAGGGAAGGAAGAGAGAGGGAAGGGTGAGAGAGGGGATGGAGAGAGAAGAATGGGGGAGGAGGAGGGGAGGGAGAGAGAGATAGAGGTAGACAGGGCCGGGAGAGATAGAAGGGAAGGGGGGGGAGAGGGATGCCAGGGTGGGGTGGAAAAATCCAAATGCCCAGCCACATTCTTATTTGTAACCCCTTTCCTTTGCCTATACACACTAGTGTTTAACCACTTGCTTACTGGGCACTTAAACCCCCCTCAGTCCCAGACCAATTTTCAGCTTTCAGCGCTGATGCACTTTGAGTGACAATTACGCGGGCATACAACACTGTACCCAAATGAAATTTTTATCATTTTTTTCCCACAAATAGAGCTTTCTTTTGGTGGTATTTAGTTACAGCTCGGAGTTTTATTTTTTGCTAAACAAACAAAAAAAGATGCAAAAAAAAAAAAATCATGTTTTAATAGTTTGTTATAAAATTTTGCAAACGGGTCATTTTTCTCCTTCATTGAAGTGCGCTGATTAGGCGGCACTGATAGGCTGCATTGGTGGGCACTGATGGGCTGCATTGGTGGGCACTGATGGGCTGCATTGGTGGGCACTGATAGGCTGCACTGGTGGGCACTGATAGGCATAGTTAAGGCGGCACTAATAGGCACAGATAAGGCGGCACCGATGGGCACAGATAAGGCGGCACTGATGGGCAAAGATGGGCACAGATAAGATGGCACGGATGGGTGGCACGGATAAGTGGCACGGATGGGCACTGATAGGTACCACAGATAGATGGGACTGATGGGCACTGATAGGTGGCACTGATAGGTGGCTCTGATAGGTGGCACTGCTGGGCACTGATGGGCGGCACTGCTGGGCACTGATGGGCGGCACTGCTGGGCACTGATGGGCGGCACTGAGGTGCAGCACCTTGAGGCAGATTTTGGGTGGCACTGTGGGTGGCACTGTGGGTGCACTGTGGGCACTGCTGGGTGGCACTGTGGGCACTGCTGGGTGGCACTGTGGGCACTATGGGCACTGCTGGGTGGCACTGACAGGGGGGCACTTACTTTATTTCAGGATGGCACTGCGGGTGGCAGGTGGGCACTGGCAGGGGGCAGGTGTCCGCTTGAATTGCTGGCCGTGATCGGGACTGATGTCCCGAACACGGCCGCCGGCGATCGGCTTTTTTTTTTCTCCTCGCGCTGACAGCGCGAGGAGGAATACTAGCCGATTACCGGCTCCGTTTTATCACATGATCAGCTGTCATTGGCTGACAGCTGATCACGTGATAAGGGGTCGGGATCGACCCCTTACACGGATCGGTGATCAGGCGAGTCTCACGGACTCGCCGATCACAGAGCGCGCCGCGCGCGCCCCTCAGGGGGCGCGCAGGCCGCTCGTAACCGGGACTACGTCAATAGACGTAGTCCCGGCAATCTAGGTCCGCGCTAATGCCGTCATTCGGCAATAGCGCGGATCCCAAGTGGTTAAACACTTCAGCCGGAAGATTTTACCCCCTTCATGAACAGGCCATTTTTTGCTATTTGACACTGTGCTATTTAACTTTGGGATTATGTGGTTATGCAACACTGTACCCAAATTAAATTGATATATTTTTTCCCACACAAATAGAGCTTTATTTTGGTGGTATTTGATCACCACAGGGTTTTTTTTGTTTTGTTTTTTTGTGATACAAATGAAAAAATATATATATTTTTTTTAAATAAGATTTTTTACTTTCTGCTTTAACACATATCCAATAAAAAGTAAAATATCTTCATAGCTTTTGGCCAAAATGTATTCTGCTACATTTTTGATAAAAAAAAAATCCTGATAAGTGTATATTGATTGGTTTGCGTGAACGTTATAGTGCCTACAAACTATGCTATATACCAGTGATGGTGAACTTTGGCACCCCAGATGTTTTGGAACTACATTTCTCATGAAGCTCAAATACACTGCAGTGTAGTTCCAAAACATCTGGGGTGCCAAGGTTCGCCATCACTGGTATATACTGTAATTTTTTTATACTACTAATGGCGGCGATCAACGACTTACAATGGGACAGCGATATTGCGGCGAACAATCTGACACTGACGAGGGAGGGGCTGACTAACGGCCATTGACATCACCAGTGATATTAATACAGTCATCAGTGATAATACTATACACTATCACTGTACTAATTACAATCAGTGGGAGCAGACTGGGCAGAGGGTGCGCATGTGCGCGCCCTAAACCCGGAAGTAGGCAACATATACGGGTACATCACTTTCCCTACAGCAGCTGCTTGCCAGCAGTACATTGCGGGTGGGCGGACTGCAAGTGGTTAAAGTGTTACTAAACAACAACAACAACAGTTTTGGGCTGTTGGCCCTCTCTTTCTCCAAATATTTGTTTCTATATGCATTAAACCTGATTCAGAGGAACATACCTAATTCTATCCAATTTATATATAATCTAAAAGGGGGTAAAACGTTCTTACTAATTATTTACTCATCCTACCCAAGTCTTTATATTAGGGTGATACTTCATGACAATTTTTTCAGTTTTTTTGCAACAACAGTAAAATCAGTCTGTATATGCGGTAAAGCATGCTTGTTACACTGTGGAGCCTAAATGTTTAATCCTCTGCATTGTGTAAAAAGGCTGCTTGATCCTGCCTTCTCTAATCCTTCCCTTCTTCCACAGTCCCCAATCTATCTGCTGATAGAACAGAGCCTTGGGGGCAAGCTGCACATGCTCAGTTTAATGTGTATTGCTAGAGTTTTCTATTTTTCTTGGTAGAGTGCATGTGATTAGCCAATCAGCACTGTCCAGACAGAGGGTCAGGGGTCCTGCAGCCCCATAGGACAAGGGGAGAATGAAAACTCCTCCTACAAGCTTTAACCAGACTCTGATAGAAGCCACAAGACTGCTCTAACTGCTAATGAGAAAAGGTATTTAGCAGTTTATATTTACTAAAATAATTGCATTTCTATGTTCTGTGTATTGTAGGAGACCGGATATAGTGAATGCAAGGTCCTGGGTTTAGTAACACTTTAAGCTGGGAACAAGCTCCCAGCACAGAGACCAGACTGGGCTCTCACCAAAAGCTCCAGGTCTCTTACTAACAATTGTAAACCATGACTCTCAATTCTCCATCACTAGATCTTTGCGATAGCCTCTGATTGGCTATCATAGTGATTGGTCACTGTGCAGCCCTCCACTGTTTTTTCTTCTTCTCTGAATGGAGAGAACGCTACATTGTATTTTTTTTTCTCCTTGCCAGGGAAGAAAAAAGTAAAACATACAAAAGTGTGTAAAATAGTTAATACATTTAAAAATAAAAATAAATAGCTAAATACGGGCTCGATCTGAGTCAGGGTTAGTGTAAGGGGCAGTGGTGGCCTGTCCATTTAGGGGCCCGACCCCCCTAATTCATGTGCCTGGCCCCTAATCTACATGCAGGGCACCGAACACAAAACTTTCAATAGGGTTTTTTCTTTTTTAACCACCTCAATACAGTGCACTTCCTGTCCAGACCAATTTTCAGCGCTCTCACAGTTTGAATGACAATTACTCAGTCATGCAACACTGTACCCATATGAAACTTGCCTCTTTTTTCCACACAAATAGAGCTTTCTTTTAGTTTTATTTAATCACTAGTGGGTTTTTTTTTATTTTTTGTGCTATAAATAAAAAAAAAACTTAAATTTTGTGAAAAAATGCCTTTTCTTTGTTTCTGTCATAACATTTTGCTAATTAGCAATTTTGCTTCATACATTTTGGCCAAAATTTATACTGCTACACATCTTTGGTAAAAATAACCCACATTAGTGCATATTATTTGGTCTTTGTGAAAGTTATAGAGTCTACAAACTATGGTGCCAATCACTGAAAATTGATCACATCTGATCAGGACTTCAGTACATCAGGTGTATCTCATTTCTTGAGACACTAACAAGTCAGGAAAGTACAAATACCCCCAAATGACCCCTTTTTACAAAGTAGACATTCCAAGGTATTAAGTAAGTAGCATGGTGAGCTTTTTTAAGTTGTCATTTTTTTCCCACAATTCTTTGCAAAATTAAGTTTTTGTTTATTTTTTTTTACAAAATTGTCATATTATCAGGTTATTGCTCACACACAGCATATGCATACAACAAATTACACTTCAAAATACATTCTGCTACTCTTCCTGAGTATGGCGATACCACACGTGTGAGACTTTTACACAGCCTGGCCACATACAGAACACCAACATTGATGTAGTACCTTCAGACGTTCTACGAGCAAAAATGACGCATCTCATTTCACAGCCACTTATTACACGTTTGAAGGCCCTGGAGTACCAGGACAATGGAATTCTCCATAAAATGACCCCATTTTAGAAAGCAAACACCCCAACGTATAATCTGTGAGGCATAAAGAGTCTTTTGAACGGTTCATTTTTTTCCAGAAGTTTTTGGAATATGTTAACGCATTTTTTTTTTTTTTACACAAAGTTGTCCATTTATAAGATATTTCTAACACATAGCATGTATATAGCAAAAATTACACCTCAAAATACATTCTGCTACTCCTCCTGAGTATGGGATACTTTTACACAGCCTGGTCACATAGAGAGGCCGAACATTGAAGTAATACCTTCAGGCGAGCTAGGAGCATAAATTGCTTCTCATTTCATTCCTACCCATCACACTTTTGAAGGTCCAGGAGCACCAGGACAATGGAATTACCCACAAAATGACTCCATTTTGGAAAGCAAACACCGCAACGTATATTCTATGAGGCACGGGCTGCAAATAGGTACTCGGGTACTCTGATGTGCTGGTGACAGGTGCTTGGGTACTCTGGTGACAGGTACTTGGGTACTCTGGTGGCCTGGTGACAGGTACTTGGGTACTCTGGTGGCCTGGTGACAGGTACTTGGGTACTCTGGTGGCCTGGTGACAGGTACTTGGGTACTCTGGTGGCCTGGTGACAGGTACTTGGGTACTCTGGTGGCCTGGTGACAGGTACTTGGGTACTCTGGTGGCCTGGTGACAGGTACTTGGGTACTCTGGTGGCCTGGTGACAGATACTCGGGTACTCTGATGGCCTGGTGACAGGTACTCAGGTACACTGATGGCCTGGTGAAAGGGACTCTGATGGCCTGGTGACTGGTATTTGCGTACTCTGAAGGGCGGTGATAGGTACTCAGGTACTAATATGGCCTGTGACAGGTACTCAGATGAACTGAGACAAGTACGCAGGTACTCTGATGGACTGGGACAGGTACTCGGGTACTCTGATGGACTGGGACAGGTACTCGGGTACTCTGATGGACTGGGACAGGTACTCGGGTACTCTGATGGACTGGGACAGGTACTCGGGTACTCTGATGGACTGGGACAGGTACTCGGGTACTCTGATGGACTGGGACAGGTACTCGGGTACTCTGATGGACTGGGACAGGTACTCGGGTACTCTGATGGACTGTGACGGGTACTTGGGTACTCTGATGGACTGTGAGTGACAGGTACTATGATGGGTGGTAACAGGTCCTCTTTATTGGGGGGGGTGTGTGTTGGTGTACACTGTAGGTGGTAACGAGATGTTACTGCAATCTCCTTCTCACACACGATCAGTGTGTGAGGACTCTGAGGAGGACAACCCGATAACATCTTGTTACCGCGGTTTGTTTACATTTAGTGATCGGCTGTGAAAGGATCACAGCCGATCACCTGGGTAAACAGCCGGCCAATGGCTGTTTACCACCGTTGGTGACGAGCAGTGTTCCCGGGAACACGCCGCCACTGGCGTGCATCCGCCATACACAGTGGAGGTGGAACTATCTGTGTTCGTAAACAGCCATACCAAATGGCTGTTCACCTCCCTCGGTGACGAGCGGTGTCTCCGTGACACGCCGCCAACGAAGGAACAGGGATGTGCGCACACGATCGTGCGCATTCCCTGTTTAATTGGGAAGACGCCATATGATGCCCTCCCACCACAAGAGCTGCGCCGCCTGGCCATCATTTGATGGCCGGCGGTCGGCAACTAGTTAAGCACACGATTGGAGCCTGAGGCTCTAATTGGCTTAAAAAATGGGTGGTATGGGGGCGCAGAACACTGCGTCCTGAGCCCACCCAGTTGTGTGACAATAGTGAATTAATATCCGCTATTGTCTTCCAGATGCTCCTCCCTGCCAATCAGGAAGCAGGTCCTGAGACCCAATTGGCCAGGGAGTCTTAGGACAATGGGGGGTGGGCACTGATCGCCGCCGCCCGTCTCCTGCACACAAGTTTGTTTGCTGCCCCTCCAAAATATTAAGCACCAGACACCACTGGTAAGGGGTCAACAGCGTAAGGTATCAATTGCAGGTCACCTGTGTAGGTAAAAATCCTTTTGCCACCCTGTGTACAGGACAGGTAAATCATAAACGTTATTTTGCTTGGGCTACAAGGAAATATTGCAGATTTTATTCTGCACACAAGGCCAGAAGCTGCCATGTGGATGGTTACCATCTCATTGTACTGTGGAGTTATTGTACCACGTTGGCTGTGTACACAATAGTGCTCTAAGGGCACGCCTACACGAGCACGCTGTACATACCTACCTGCGCGGCATCCAGTTCACACAACACTTTTGTTAACAACGCGAGTACAATAATTCCACTACGGGAACTTTAAATCATTATCTCCTTTTATCCAATCACAGCAGCCTCCATTCACAGGCAGCGACCAATCACAGCGCCGCCTCTCGGAGCGACAGCATTACTCTTGTTATACCAGGCGGAGCTACAGGCTACTGATACTTTAATGGAATAAACCAATGGACAGCAGCTTTATTTTAAACGGATAGGGAGTCGCGCTTTGCTACACGGACTGTGATTGGACGCTAGCGCTTTGCGTCATTTCCGTTGTCAAGTGCGCAGGGATGGAGAGCCGGGGTTGGTAGGCGAGAGAGGCCTCCCGGTGTATCGCGAACTACCCCGGGGCATGAGCTCGGCTTGAGGAGGCCCCGGCAGTCGTGTACAGAGGTAGGTGGAGGTGGTGAGGCCGCGGCTTGGGTCGGCTGTGTGTGTGTTGGAGTGCAGACAAGAGGGAGGAGGAGAGGGGTTGCTAATCTCTTTAGGGAGTGGGAATTATGAGGGGGGTCAGGTGAGCGGAGGACAATGGTTGGTGCAGGGTTTTCTACTAATCCAAGGAGATTTCATAGGCGGCTGTATGCGGGGATGGCTTTGTCTGCACAGCTCGGCTGGAGGCAGGTGTATTGGAGTCACCTTGGATCATACACACTGCTGGAGCATGCTGTATTAATGATCACAGGCAATCCCAGTTTATTGTCTTCTAGGACTGCACAGACCTTGTGGGACCTCTCATAGACTCCTGCAGGATGCTACATCTGCCAAAGTAACCCAACTTCTCGTTAGCTTCTTTCTCCATATGAGTTTTACAGAGGTTTCCCCACTTGGATTGACAAGTGCCAGGTTTACAAATGACACTTTTGCAGTCAATTCCTTCATTAATCGTGAGCGGTGGGATCGGGCAGCGTGACACCCCCAGTCTTTGTATGAGATTAGCCTTGTGTACTCAATGTGCAAGAGACCCATCAAAGAAACTCATCCCATCTGATGGTATCCCCCTAGCCATAAGATATGTCTGCACCCCTAATAAATTTATAAAGTATAACATGGAGGAACCCTTGAAATAACTTTTCTAATTTTAGAGACCCACCCCCGCTTATGACTGCAGTCACTGTATAGCCTTGTTTGCACCATAATGCAGAGCTGTCAGGTTTTTATAAATGCATTCTGCAAGGGCTCAAAGAAAACAATTGTTCTCTCTTTTTCCCCCATTTACATGACAGCGTGCATCGTTTTTCTGCGCACGAATCTGCAACATTTATGATGTTTTGTGCAGGGGGAAAAAACTGATCTGACGTCAACGTTGATGTGAGCTGACGTGCATAAAAAGCTCACGGGGAACGTGCATTAAATCTGACGTGAAACTGATTAAGGTGCCCCGTTCTCACCATGGTGCAGGTCAGTTTTTCTGCACAGGTTCTGCAAGGGCACAAAAAAAATCTTCTATGTGCCCTGTTCACACCACAACATTTTTTTTTCCTTCTGCGCAGGAATCTGCACTATGTATGCAGTTTTCTGTATGGGGGGGGCGCGGGACCAGTATGAAATAAACATTCAAACTCACTGAAGCGTGTATATGAACTGATGTCTCTGCAAGTGAAATCTGTGTCCCCCCCCCCAATCAGTTTTCATGAACGTATAGGGTAAAGGAGCCCTAACCCTTTCCTATCCTCTCTGGTGTTTAAATGGTTCTGAATATGGGGGTTGAGACTGATCACATGACCACTTTAATTGGATGTCATAGTTGTCATGGGATTGGGAGCTGGTCCTGCTTGGGGGGGGCGGGGGCGATTCATAGTTTGTTATAAAAGTTTGCAAACAGCATATCTTTATTTTTTTTTTCCCTCCTGCACTGGTGGGTGGCACTGATGAGCTGTACTGGTAGTTGGTACAGGTGGGCTCTGCTTAGCAGTACTGATGGCCACTGGTAGGTGGCACAGATGGGCACTGCTTATCAGCAGAGGCTGTCAGTGTGTGTGAGACCAATGTCCCTTTTACAGAATCTGATGTTCTTCTTGTTTTTGGAGGGGTTCTCCTCACGGTGTCAGTGTGAGGGGGGGGGGGGGGGAATAACAATTACCTCTACTGTTTACATTGTGTGATCAGCTGTCATTGGCTGACAGCTGATCACGTGGTAAAGGGCTGGGATCAGGACCACCCACAGGGGGGCGCAGGCACGGGAGGACATCCATGTACACCCTCCTGGCAATTTAAAGAGGAACTGCAGTCTGCTCACATAATTTGCAATAAAAACATCTTTGCCACTCCTGAGGCTTTCCCTCCAACCACTTTGCATGTTTTAGATACGGTTGTGCTCATAAGTTTACATACCCTGGCAGAATTTGATTCCTTGGCCGTTTTTCAGAGAATATGAGTGATAACACAACTTTCCTTTCACTTATGGTTCGTATTTGGCTGAAGCCATTTATTATCAGTCAACTGTGTTTACTCTTTTTAAATCACAATGGCAGTAGAAACTACCCAAATTACCCCAATCAAAAGTTTACATACCCAAGATCTTAATACTGTGTATTGCCCCTTTAACATCAATGACAGCTTGAAGTCTTTTGTGATATTTGTAGATGAGGCTCTTTATCTTCTCAGATGGTAAAGCTGTCCATTCCGCTTGGCATAAAGCCTCCAGTTCCTGTAAATTCTTGGGCTATCTTGCATGAACTACACGTTTGAGATCTCCCCAGAGCAGCTCAATGATATTGAGGTCAGGGGACTGAGATGACCACTCCAGAACCTTCACTTTATTCTGCTGTAGCCAATGACAGGTCGACTTGGCCTTGTGTTTTGGATCATTGTCATGTAGGAATGTCCAAGTACATCCCATGCGCAGCTTCCTGGCTGATGAATGCAAATGTTCCTCCAGTATTTTTTGATAACATACTAAATTCATCTCGCCAACAATTTTGACCATCTCCTGTGCCTTTCACACATTCCCAAAACATCAGCGATCCACCTCCATGTTTCACAGTAGGAATGGTATACCTTTCATCATGGGCCTTGTTAACTCCTCTCCAAATGTAGTGTTTATGGTTGTGGCCAAAAAGCTACATTTTGGTCTCATCACTTCAAATACTTTGTGCCAGAAGGTTTGAGGTTTGTCTTTGTGCTGTTTGGTGTATTGTAAGTGGGATACTTTGTGGCATTTGCGTAGTAATGGCTTTCTTCTGGCAACTCGACCATGCAGCCCATCTTTCTTCAAAGTGCCTCCTTTATTGTGCATGTTGAAACAGCCACACCACATGTTTTCAGAGAGTCCTATATTTCACCTGAAGTTGGCTGCATCCAATTTAACTGTGGGCAGCTGAAGCTGCTCCCTGTTCACTTCCTGGATTTACACAGATTGAGGCACACCTCCAGCTCTGCGGCTCTCACTGGCCCTCTTAAGACTCATCCCCCCCCCCCTCCTGGCAAACTCACAAGAGTGAGAGAGCTGTGCATGATGTTGGAAGCCTAGACTAATGACCAGACAAGAAACATTAAGTGGGCTGTATAAATATATTTACTGTCAGAGAAAAAAAAATTACTATCCAAAGTTAAAACAAGGGCAGAAGATTTAATGGATAGAAAAATGGGGAAAAAAAATGACTGAAGGTCCTCCTTTAAGCCCATGCTGTAGCCGTCTCTCGGCTATAGCGTGGGCATCCAGTGATTAAAGTGGTTGTAAACCTCATGCATGAGATATGAACAAAGCATATCTCTTAATAGTGTATTATTGTCGCAATCCAGAGCGCTAAGGCCCCTTTCACACTGGGGCGAGAGCGGCGTCAGCAGTAAAGCGGCTTTTTAACACACTTTTTTAGCGCTGATTTACCGTAGTTTTAGTGGCGGTATGCAGCCACTAGCGGGGTGGTTTTAAACTGCCACTAGTGGCCGAAAAAGGGTTATAACAGCCCACAAAGTGCCGCTGCAGCGGCGCTTTGTCGGCGGTATAGCCGCGCTGCCCCATTGATCTCAATGGGTAGAAGCAGTGAATACACCGCTTCTTCAACGCTCCAAAGATGCGGCTAGCAGGACTTTTTTCACCGTCCCGCCAGCGCACCGCTCTATTGTGAAAGCCCTTCGGCTTTCACACTGGAGTGAAAGGGGCCACATTTTTTTCAGGCGCTTTTTTTTTTTTTTTTTAGTGTTGTAGCGCCTGAAAAATTCCCCAGTGTGAAAGGGGCCTAAGTGCCATTTCTGTCAGCATTAATTACTTCTGACAAGTTTTCCTGATGCCAAGAGGGGGGGGGGGGAAGGTGACCCATGGGGGGGGGGGGTCCAGTAACCAGCCTGCAGTTGACCGCCTCAGCTTTGCTCCTGTGTGGGGGGGGGGGGGGATGTCCCTTGCCTACCTGCATCCCCTCCAATCAGTTTTCAGAGCTCTCCATGTCAGGGTAGCTCTTCAGTTTGTCTCTGCAGCAGAATCTTCTCTGACTGCATCTTCTCATGTGAGGCTGCTGTTCCTTACTTTCAAATAATCCATCTTTCTTTAGCAAGTCCAGCTTGGGTTTGATCTTCCTCTTCTTCTTTTGCAGCTTCAAATTCATCCCTGACATAGCTCAGCTCCTCAGCATCTGCAGAGTGTAAATTCAGCCTCCCACCACCTGCTTTCCAGAAGCTCAGACCAGCTGTATAGTGTGGGCTTTGAATGGATGTAGAGAAGACGAGCCCGCAGTTAAACGGATACAACTTATGTAGGAGGATTTGTTTCTCTGTGCATCACCTGAGGGCAGTGACTTCACTGGGCATATGTAAGGGTTTACAACCCCTCTAAAGCCTGCCCTTTTACCACCACACGCATTAGTGGTTGCAAAGGGGTAGCATTCCCCACCCCCTTACAGACAGATAAGTGACCACAATGATCATTTTAGCTGAGAGACATGCATTGCTTCTTGCTCAAGGAACCCCTAGCCAGCTCTGGAGGGACCTTGGGAGTGGGATAAAGCAGCTTAGTTCCTATCTCTTGTAATAATAAGAAAAATGGTATAAATTCTTTTAAAAAGGTTAGTAAAGGCTTATTTAGGGCTTGTTCATATGTACAGCAGCAGGGCATTTGACATATGGCTAGGAGGGAATGTGTCAACACCTCACTGCCTATTTTACCTTTGAAAAGCAGACCACCACCCTGCAATCCCATTAACTTGAAGCTACTGCTCAAACAGGGGTTTCATTTTTGCTGCAAAGCTTTGCAGCTATGGCATGTATACAGCTAGGGCTGAAACAACTAATCAATTAATTTCATAATCTATTACTAATTTTCACAATCGATTAATCGGCCAGTAACATAATGGGGTTAAAAAAACTAAAATGAGCCCTTTATAGTACAACAATATAATCACTACTGTAAATATTACTTTCACTGCTCTACAGTAAAAAAATGAACCCCCTTCCAGTAGTGATTATCTGCTTTTTTTGTACTATAAAGGCCTAATTTTAGTCTTTTTAACCCCATTATGTTACTAAACATCTTAGGCCTGGTTCACATCTATATGTTTATTGGTGCTTGTTGTAGAAACGCACTACAGTTCATTTACATGGTTTCCTATGGAATACGTTCATATCTGTGCTTTTTTTTTCAGCCGCTGCATATTTGGAAAGGGTCAGGGACTTTTAACGCAAAATGGTGCTTTTTTTGATTCAATATACTTCAATGGAGAAGCTGCAGAAAAGAATGTAATGCGTTTTTGCAGCAATTTGTGTTTTTTAATCTGCCCAAAAAAAATGCAAAAACCGCAAACTGCGGTAAAATCACGTGTGCAAAAATCAAAACGCACTGCAGAAACAGTTTAAAAGTAAAAACTGCATAGGTGTGTACCAAGCCTTATGCTGGCCTCACGGCTCAATTTTCAGCTGAGAATATTCAGATGAAAAATCTTTGTACATTTGCCGAATGAAAGAATTTTGTTTGAAATTTTCACTTCATTTCTAAACACAAACCACATACACTGTCTGAAAATTCCTTTTGACCAAGACATTTTCTATTGTTTGTGGTTGAAAATGAACGTCAATTTGACCCACTATTTTTTTTTTTTTTTTTTTTAAAGGTTATTAAGCAATTACAACAATAATCGGCCAACTAATCGATTATGAAAATAATCATTAGTTGCAGCCCTATATACAACCCTGTATACAGTCCTTGTTCAAGTGAGCAGTAAAGTCACAGTTCAACTACTTGCTTTTTCCACCCCTATGGCCACACTCCTGAATGAGTCCTAAATAATATACATAGTGGTTGAACCATATTTTTTATTACATATTGAAAAGTTACCCATTTTTTTTTTTTTTTTTTTTTTTAAGCATATATATACTGTATGTTCTTTTTAAAGCAGAACTATACTTGGCTTTACTCCAGCGCTGCAGTGTCCCAGGGCTCTCTGATGGCTGCTGACTTATTTGCAAAGTCTGCTTCAGTGTACCGATTTTCAGACTTCTTCATAGGCCATTCCAAGATGTCACTCCCATGCATGAACTGGTGTTCATTCATCTTATTGCCAAAATTTTACACTAAGCTACTTGTACACGGTATAAGAAACTTTAGTGCAGAAAAGAGTGTCTCTTCTGCATTAAATATCCTGGTGGTTTGCCATTTTTGGGAGGGGTGTTCTAAGTTTCACTTTAAACCCCTAATAGTAGCTATTCTATCATAAATACCCTTTGTCTGGCTTCACTTAACTGTTCTCTCTAGGTTTGAGATGGGACATTTTGTTGCTTGTATTGGCAAATCTATATAATGGATTATTTTTTACTTTCAATATTTAGCATCATTTATTGCCCTTCTCCAGGATTAAAATGCCCCTCCCTCCCACCCCAAAATGCCTATAATAACAGCTAATCGAAGCACAGAGTCCTGCTGCATCCAGGTCTGTACACAGCTTCCTATTCATTTGCCAGTCTGCAGGTAACCACAGGTATGTGTCCTATAAATGTATAACATTTCAGTTATGTTAAAGCCAGTGTGAGGGAGGCCTAACATAACTGCGGCACAGTGGTGTAGCTGATTTCACTTTTGCCTAGCAGCAAAATGGTCACTGGTTTGAATCCCAACCATGCCTGGAGTTTTCTTGTTCTCCCTGTGCCTGGGTTTCCTCCGGGTACTCCGGTTTCCTCCCACACTCCAAAGACATGCTGGTAGGTTAATTAGATCCTGTCTAAATTGGCCCTGGTATATGAATGTGAGTTAGACCTTACATTATAAGCTCCTTGAGGGTAAGGACTAATGTGAATGTACAAAAAAGCTGCGTAAATTGACGGTGCTATATATAATTACCTGAAATAAAAAAATAAATAACCGATGTTCAAGTTGTCTATTTAGGGCTCATTCACACAGGTGCAGTGTAGAGCTCACTTTTTAGACCTGCGGGAAGCTGGTTGCAGGCAGCCTACATAAGTGAATGGAGACGCAGTGGCTGTATGGGCTTGCCCAGTTTGACAGGTACAAAGGGACAGGCCCCCCCCCTCCCTGAAGCAGAGACTATACAGGGCTCTACTCCTGTGTTAAGGGGTGGATATAGCAGCAAAGCTAATGGCAAGGAATGCAGAACACCAACTGCTTGCTGGGTTTTCTGCTTTATAAACTGACTTACGAGGGTTTTGGGGGTGTATGTGTATGTGTGTAATTTCTCTCTGAAGAGTGCTGACTGGCTTGGAGCATCTTTAAAACAAGTGTCTCCTGTATGTAGTAGCATAAAAGTTTTGGTGATGTTTACGTACTTTAATCAGTATTTTTGAGACCCGTGAATGACAGTAGGTACTTGTGGTTGCCTCACGTGTTGCTTTTAGTCTGTACTAACCAACAAATCCTATCCAAGTAGTACAGTGTGCTACATCCTTGTATGCAAGAAATCTTGTGTATTAAATAATTATGCTATATTCTGCCACTTTATGCACATGGGCAAAAAAATGTATGAACGTGTGTAAATACGCAACAGAATGAGCATTTAAAAAAAAAAAAAAAAATTTGGCTTGCTCCTGGCAGCAAGATGTGGCGTAATTAGGATTATTTTATTACACGTGTGTGTGTGTGTGTGTGTGTCTGTCTGTGTGTTCAGTCTTCAAATAATATGATAGTTAGAATAACTAAGACAGGCATATCCAAAGTCCGACCCGCAGGCAAATCACGGCCCACGTTGCAGTTTTGAACAGCCACCTGGTTATTTGGACATATATATCTTTTGTGGCCCCCAACAGGGACCGGGAGGAGGCGGGACGAGTGCCGTACACACAGGAGAATTTTCTGTTTACGGGTGGCCTCTGTAATAGATAATAAAAGTCCCGTCTCCGGCGCTGCCATTGGACGACTGTTCTGTCCATCAAAGGGGGCGAGACTTTCTGTTAAAGAGGCTACCATGTAAACAGGAGATTACCTGCAGGTAATCTTTGGTGCTCATGAGTCCATTCATGGCAATGGTGGGTGCTGCATTCATGGCAGTGGTGGGTCAGCAGATGGGCACTTGTGAGGCTGCAGATGGGCACTGAACCTTATTTTGCTTCACAGTTCTTTATTTAAAATTATAATTATTTTATTTTTTTTTTCCCTGAAACTTCCCTGTTAAAGTGAAGGTGCGTGTATATCCAAATAATACACCTGAGCTCAGGGCTCGACAAACCCCTGGCGCCTGGTCGCATTTGCGCCTAGAATTTGTGTCCTGGCGACTGGGGCAACGCTGCTGGGGTATCCCGTCTCCATTTGGACCCCGAACTCCGCCGCGCAATTGCATCGGGCCGCGCCGGCCAGTAATTGAGGCCGCGGCTTTGCGGCCTTCTAAAATCTTTCGGTAGTCTGGCGCCATCTTGTGGTGGATGTAGAAATTACACCCTATTCCAATAATGCTAATTCCTAATGGAGTGAAGCTCCCCTGCCTGTTTTTCACTGCCCGCCCATTTCCTTCCCAAAGTGAAGAGAAGGAAGTGATTGCGGGCGTCATCTGGCGCCTTTTGCCCAACGGTGAGTGTGGTGGCTGGTAAATGGCTTCTCATTATATATATATATATATATATATATATATATATATATATATATATATATATATATATATATATATATATATATATATATGTGTGTGTATGTTTTTTTCTTTTTACAAAAAAAAAAAAAAAAAGTAAAAAAAAAAAAAAAAAATTCTTTTAATTAAGGGGGGGGGGGGGGGCTGCGGCGCTATCTTCACCTCACTCGTCTCCATGTCAGGCCAGGGACAGGTCCGGATCGCCGTTACCGACCTGGCTCCTAACTTTTTAAGCTGGCTCCTAGATTCCAAGCAAATTTGTCAAGCCCTGCCTGAGCTCATCTCTTCACCACACACAGCCACAAAGGCAAGATAATTCTTGTTGGGCAGTGTATTAGTGCTCGAACAAACACATTTAGACCGAATTTTAATGGCTCAAAGAATGTCAGGCAAAATGGTCAGCCCTCAGCATGTTCACTTCATAAAATCTGGCCCTCTTTGAAAAAAGTTTGGACACCCCTGTATAAGATTTTGAAAGTAGTGTTTCCCATGCATTTGTTATATCCTATTGTCCTGATTTTTTTTTTTTTTTTTTTTTTTTTTTTTTTTTTGTTTGGTCAGTCTTTTAAGTGTGGTTTTTCTTCTCTTTGATAGCCTGTGACCAGACAAAGTTACTACTTGCAATTTTATGATTTGTAGTATGTGGTGAGGTGTTGCATTATTGAACCGTGCAATGTGTCTGTGACTGTAATCTAGGGTGAATATAAATCAATGAGTTTTATTTAAATTTTAATAAAATGCTTTTGGAGTAAAAATTGAAGATGCATTAATCATTTCGTTTATTCAGCATGAAATGGAGCTTAGTCACGTAGCATGAGGCTGTATATTCTGCAATATTTACATTTGTGGTAAACTCATTCAATGAATGCAAGCTGAGAAAATACTGGAATATTCCTTTATCCCATTGTTTTTCAAATATATGTACGCTTCAAACTGTATGATTGAATCGGTTCTAATATCGCTGTTTTACTAACCTGACAGTTTATCATTCTAATTAATAAACCTTAAATTTGTTTGCAACTATTAGATTCTAACTACCAGCAAGAATAAGTCCTTGCATTTAAAGAGCACCTGCCATTTCGTATCCATTATGGTAGTGTCTGTTAGCGGGCATCCACTCGCCTGCTGCCTCTACATCCCTCAGCTTGTTGTCACTGCCTCATCACCAGCCGTCCCATTAAAGGGAATAGGACTGTCGGTGAGTCAACAGAGGGTCAGAGGAGGAGCCGCTACGGGACAGAAATGGCAGTTGCTCTTTAAAAATTATGACTTAAATCAAATCCACCCTGCTGTAATCCATCTTTCGTTTTACAAATGTTTTACCTGAAATTCTTTAACCCTGTTATAAGCAGTGTACATGTTGCATAGTGTACTTTTTTGCACTTTATCTGTAGGCTTTTTCCTATTCATGCTTGAAAGGAGAAGTACAGCCAAAGCTCGTTTTGGCTGTAGTTCTCCTGTGGATCATAGGAGTGCAGTTTGTTCTGTATTCCTGTGACCCTTTTTCAGCAGACAGGCTTAATTTAGAGCCGGTCCAGGCTTGGGCAAGACCAATGTGATTGGGATACACCCACAACTCTAGATCGGCGCCTGGCTCGGTCTTGGTAAGCTGCTGAGAGCCTGAGCCAGCCACTCCTGCCGCCTCCACAGCCCAGCGCTCCAATGAGAAAAAAACCTCCTCAAAATCAGAAGTAAACCTTCTCTTATGTCCTCTAGACTGGAACAACCTTCTTACAGGTTCTTTCCACTCAGAAAGAAGCATATCAATGAGAGAATGATGTACAGGAAAAGATCTAGATTTTTGTCCTTTGTAAACCTCTTTACATCTTATTTTGAACAGACTGGGCTTGCTGAGGCATCTTGATCTGTTTAGAAGTGTATATATTGACCTTAATAGTTTTGTCAATATCTTCAACTGGAAAAGGATACCTAGTTGAGCTACCAGTATCCTCATCCTCTGATGCAGACTCATCAGATGTAGATGCTGGATTCTTGCCTTCTTCCAGGTCAGAAACATTGTGAACTAACGGTCTGACACTTAGAGGTAGAGATCTAGCTGAGACCTGGAGGCTCCTGAGTCACAGGCTTAGAAGTGGAAGGACCTAGCCCAGCTACTCTGTCGTTAAAGGACCAAAAAGAGACCACTACCTCCTTCCACAGAAGTCATCAACTCCTTTTTAAAGAGGCAGTAGACCCAGAACCTGCCTTTGACGGAATACAATCCTCGCAAAATAGTTTTTTCTATAACTATCAAAGCCTGGCTCTACAGTTCCCACAATTTTATTTTTATTTTTTATTTTTTTTATTCTTTACAGGTTTGTCAACCTAGAAAAAAAATAAAACCATAAGGCCCCTTTCACACATGCAGACAGTACGTCCGTATTTCATCCATCCGTTTGCGGATGAAATACGGACATGCATGCATCCCTATGGGATAGTGGGTGTCTGCGGATGAACATCCGCAGACACCCGCTACTGTCCGATTCTGCAGACGGAGGAAAATCCTATTTTTCTATCCATCTGCAGAGCGGATCTGATGAACACGGACAGACGGTTCGTGCTCACCCGATACCCCCATAGAGGAGAGCGGAGATCTGACAGGGCAGTCCCTGCAGTGTGCGGAGACCGCCCTGTCCACCGCCGGCTCAGCGGGGACAACGGAGCGATCCCCGCTGAGCATGCAGATCATTACTGATCCGTCCCATGTGAAAGGGGCCTAAAGGCTTAGATACACCCCCCCCCCCCGCTGTGGAAACTCTTTATCCACAGATAAGGGCTTACCTTGGGGGCAGTATTGGACCTGGATACCACCGCTGGCTCAACTCGAGTGGGTGGTAAATCCTCAGTCCTGTTCTCAGACTCCACAGAGGAGAACCTAAGCCGGCTGGTGAGACTCCTTTGACTGCTCCTGCACTGCTAAACTAGTCTGCCCTGCGTTTGGCAGAGGGTTTCCAAAGCAGCAAGTCCCCTGGATTGTACCATGCTGAGACTCCTTTTAGAAAACGGCGTTCAGGAAGTGTCGTAACTTCTGGTTCCGGCTACATGTTGCTACATCAGTGGAAGTCCCCCGATGCCATTTTGGTACACCCAATACTGGGAAGACAAGATAGAGGCCTCTCCACACAGCTAGAGGCTTAAAATGGATGGAAGTTGCTGCTGTAAAACCATCAGGGAGGCATGTAACCCAATACATACAGGGGACCCTTCTTGGTCTATATAAACATAGAAAAACAACCTAGACATGGCCACGACCAGTCCTGGATATCGCCGATCGAAGGGTGGTCCACCAACCACAGTTACCAGACCTATATAATGCAAACATTACGGTGTGCTCCTGGAGGGTCTGGAAGCATAAAACATCTGCGGGTCATAGGAGAGGGAGGGACCTTTTAAATTGTGTCTAATTTTGTTTCCTGTAGAGGGCGGAGCCAGTCAAGTAGCTGTCCTGGAAGATGAGGGGGGAGAGAGAAAAGTATGCTGTAATGTGTTCAAATGCTTTAGGGATATATTCTGAGTGGACTTTGTTTTTTTTTTTTTTTTTTTAAATACATTTTTTTTTGTGTCGCTTTAAAGAGGAAGTAAACCCTGATGAGTTTACTTCCTTTCATTCCCTGCAAAGGTAAAGCATAATGGACTACTATGCATCGCATAGTAGTCCATTGTGTCACTTACCTGACACAGGAGCCAGTGAAGTCACTGTAGTCCGGCGCATCCATCTTCTTGGTGGGTCTCGCTGCTCCGCCGCTGTCATTCGGCGAAGTCGCGATGACGTCACTCCCGCGCATGGGAGCTGCCACGCGCGGCATATCGCCGTTAGCGGCGCGCTCAGTGCGCCTGCGTGCCGCTGTCTACGGCGCATGTGCCGTAGACAGCGGTGCCTGTCTTTCGGCAAATATCTCCTAAAACGTGCAGGTTTAGGAGATATTTCTTGGACCTACAGGTAAGTCTTAATCTAGGCTTACCTGTAGGTCAAAGTGTGTTGTAATGGTTTACAACCACTTTAAGCCCTGCCACCACCTTTTTCCTCTGAGTGAACATCCCCAAATTTTCATGAAATGTGTTTTTTTTCTTTCTTTTTTTTTCTTTCTTTTTTTTTCTTTCTTTTTTTTTTCTTTCTTTTTTTTTTCTTTCTTTTTTTCTCCAACACAACATTTTCCTCCCATTTGCACATTCCCTTAGAGGTTGCCTTGCAGGGATCAGGTGTGAGGATGTGCTCAAAAGTAGAGAAGTGTTGCACTATGTATTATCCAGATGCTTTAATAACCATGGTGTGTTTACATCATTGTTATGCACCAGAGACTTCACTGTAAGAACATGTTAAATATTTCAGTTCTTGTAGAGCTTATTAGCTGAAAATGTGGTGAAGTATGTGTACAGCCATGGCCAAAAGTTTTGGGTGACACAAATATTTTCACAAAGTCTGCTGCCTCCGTTTTTATGGTGGCAATTTGCATATACTCCAGAATGCTATGAAGAGTGATCAGATGAATTGCAATCAATTGCAAAGTCCTTGTTTGCCATGAAAACAAACTTCCTCCCATAAGTTTTTCCTCTGCATTCGTGACAAGGTGTATGTGATTTAAATATATGATTTTAAATTGCTAGTAAAAAGGCTTGGCCCTCTGTTTACTCGCCGACAGTCCCTTTCACTTTAATGAGATGGCTGGTAATGCGGCAGTGACACGCCAGGGTGAAGGGCGTGGCGGCAGTAGGTGAGTGGATGTCCGCTAACAGGCGCTGCAATGATGGATCTGAAATGACAGGGGCTCTTTCAATGTAAGGACTTATCCTTACTGGTAGTTAGAATCTTTAATATCTGCAAACAAAATAAAGGTTTCCCATTTAGAATAAAATGGTCAGGTTAGTAAAACAGTGATATCCGAACCGATTCAATCATACAGTTTGTAGTGTACATAGATTTGCAAAACACAAAGTTCAGGAATATTCCTTTATCCCATTGTTATCTCATCGTTACTGTAAATGCAGTGCATATTATCTCAGCTTGCAGGGCTTGGATTCATTTAATGAGTTTACCAAAAAATGTAAATATTGCATAATTTACAGCCTCATTCTACATAATTCCGTTTATTCAGCATGAAATTTAGTTTTTTGATTTTTATATCCACCCTGATTTGTGATGAGGGCTTCAGGGCATCCAAGAAATTGCAGCAAGTGCCAGGACCGTAGCCTACAGTTGATTTAGCTGTGGGATCGGGACACCACCAGTGCAGAGCTTGCTCAGGAATGGTAGCAGGCAGGTGAGTGCATCTGCACGCACAGTGAGGCAAAAAAGACTTTTGGAGGATGGCCTGGTGTCAAGAATGGCCGCAAAGAAGCCACTTCTCTACAGGAAAAATTGGACTGCTAAAAACTGGGGTAAAGTCCTTTTTTCTCTGAATCCCTTTTGATTGTTTAGGGCAGGGCTTGACAAATTTGCTTGGAATCTAGGAGCCAGCTTAAAAAGTTAGCAGCCAGGTCGGTAACGGCGATCCGGACCTGTCCCTGGCCTGACATGGAGACGAGTGAGGGGAAGATAGCGCCGCAGCACCCCCCCCCCCCCTTTTTTTTTTTTTTTTTTTTTTTATTTTTTTTTTTATTTTTTTTTTTTTTTTCCCTTAATTAAAATTTTTTTTTTTACTTTTTACAAAAAAAAAAAAAAAAATTTATATAATATGAGAAGCCATTTACCAGCCACCACACTCACCGTTGGGCAAAAGGTGCCAGATGACGCTCGCAATCACTTCCTTCTCTTCACTTTGGGAAGGAAATGGGCGGGCAGTGAAAAACAGGCAGGGGAGCTTCACTCCATTAGGAATTAGCATTATTGGAATAGGGTGTAATTTCTACATCCACCACAAGATGGCGCCAGACTACCGAAAGATTTTAGAAGGCCGCAAAGCCGCGGCCTCAATTACTGGCCGGCGCGGCCCGATGCAATTGCGCGGCGGAGTTCGGGGTCCAAATGGAGACGGGATACCCCAGCAGCGTTGCCCCAGTCGCCAGGACACGAATTCTAGGCGCAAATGCGACCAGGCGCCCGGGGTTTGTCGAGCCCTGGTTTAGGGCATCCAGAAAAAACTTC
The DNA here is from genome assembly GCF_037356315.1 of Lithobates pipiens. NCBI lineage: Eukaryota > Metazoa > Chordata > Amphibia > Anura > Ranidae > Lithobates > Lithobates pipiens. The sequence goes on from NW_027507748.1 coordinate 319,554,655, forward strand.
TTCCGGAGAAGAAAAGGTGAGCTCTACCATCAGTCCTGTGTCATGCGAACAGTAAAGCATCCTGAGCCCATTAATGTGTGGGGTTGCTTCTCAGCCAAGGGAGAGAGGGTTTACTCAGTTTTGCCTAAGAACACAACCATGAATAAAGAGTGGTATTAAAACTAGAGGTCAGCCGATATGGGTTTTTTCTTTGGCCGATGCCGATATTTAGAAATCATGGCGGCCGATATATGATGCCGATTTAGTTTTTTGCCGATATGTTAGGCCGATTTTATTTTGCGCCCCACTAGCTGCCGAATAGCACCACTAACATGATGGTTAAAGGCAAATGCCGTGACATAAAATATTGCAACAACCGCTATTTTATTCCCTAGGATCTCTGCTAAAAAAATATATAATTTTTTTTGGGGGTCTAAGTGATTTTCTGGCAGAAAATACAGGACTTTTACTTGTAAGCAACAAGTGTCAGAAAAGATTCAGTCTTTAAATGGTTAAACTGAGAACTGAGTTGAGTTCATTCATTCAAGTGTAAACATTGTATCTTTTTTGCTCTTTTCTTGGCAGACTGCCCAGAGAGGAAACAAGTGCTTCTATGAAGACTCAGGCAACTTGCATTGACTTCTATTACAGAAGTCCTTTCCAAGTCGCGCTGTAGTTCTAAATCGGCCTTTTTATCAGCTCTATCGGCCGATGCCGATTAATTAAAAAAACTGCAAATATCAGCTGGCATATCGGTTGACCTCTAATTAAAACATCCTCTGAGAGCAACTTCTCCAAACCATCCAAGAACAGTCTGGTGAGGAACAATGCCTTTTCCAGCATGATGGAGCACCTTGGCAAAAGTCATACCCAAGTGGCTTGGGGTACAAAACATGGACATTTTGGGTCCTTGGACACCAAAACCCCCAGACCTTAATCCAAATGAGACCCTGTGATCAATCCTTACGAGGCAGGTGAACAAAAAAATCCCCACAGATTCTGACAAACTTAAAGCATTGATTATGCAAGAATGGGGTGCCACCAGTCAGGATGTGGCTCAGAAGTTGACAGCATGCCAGGGTGAATTGCAGAGGTCTTGAAAAAAGAAGGGTCAACACTACAAATATTGACTCTTTGCATAAACTTCATTTAATTGTCAATCAAAGCCTTTGACACTTATGAAACGCTTGTAATTCTACTTCAGTATACCATAGAAACATCTGACAAAAAGATCTAAACACTGAAGCAGCAGACATTGTGAAAATTAATATTTGTGTCATTCTCAAAGTATTTGGCCACGGCTGTATATATTGTCAAAAGTATTGTTACAGCTGGCCTTACACGCGCATGAGGACAAAATTAGGAAAGCATACCGGAGCTTGAACAGTGCAGGGACTACATGTTTCAGGGGATTAACCCCTTCTGGAGCCCGCCTGTGTCCGGTGTGACTGATGTGGCCGGTCAGGTGCTCCATGAGTTTGGCACTCCAGAAGTTGAGATGCGAGCAGCTGCCATCGCTTCTCTGGTTGATTCGAACAGCACCACACCTTCCCTTAGGTCTTGGGAACGTAGCTGGCCCCTTTCCATCCTCTCACCGGGCATCTTGAGCTCTAGAGCTTCGGGCTGGTGAACAGCCTTCCTCTTCTGGCGCCTTTGGAGAATCTGCCCACGTTCCTGAGCACCTACACCTCTGATGTGCCTGCTTCATCCCCCCACTCCCCAGTGTTTACTGTGAGTTTTTGTGCACACAGGACATTTTACTTCTACTTGCCTGCTGATTTTCCTTTTTTTGGCCATGTAAATGTATCTCTTGGCAGCAACACACACGATTTGTTCTTTTGCCAATAAAGTTTGCATGATTCATATGGATTTAATCGACTATATACCATCCTCTGGAACATCACTCCCCTCGTTGTTTTTATTCCCCCTCTCCCACTTGGTCTGAGTTTGGGAGCATCAGCTGGTTTGTTATTACCCTTTTAACAATGCTTCCTTGGTCATCTATTTTTTTTTTTTTTTCACCTGGGAATTCTTGTGTCTATGGGAATGTTTGACCATTCTTCATGAAGTGCATCTGTGAGGTTGGGCGAGAAGGCCCAGCTTGCAGTCTCCGCTCTAATTCATACCAAAGGTGTCCTATCGGGTTGAGGTCAGGACTCTGCAGGCCAGTCAAGTTCCTTCACCCCAAGCTCATCCATGGGTTTTTATGTATCTTGCTTAAAATGGATACCCAACATTTAAACCTTAAACGTGTCAGTACCCTATATTCTCCATAGATGATGCTTTAAAAGCCCCCTATAAGTCATCAGTTTAGCTTTACAAAGGAGGACTGGTGCTAGAATTATTGCTGTCACTCCAGCATGCACAGTGATATGTAAGTTGTGTATCACAATCAACATTTTCAGGCTTCCCACAACCTTTTATCTGGCCCGACTGCCCCGTCTTTACAGAGAGCTCAAGTGTTTTTCATCGTGGCTCATACAGCGGACTGTATATGAGCTCATTGCAGAGTCACGCCACCTATGTTTGGATCAGCTGAACAGCACATGGTACACAGCAGTGGAGCATTTGAAACTCGGCAGGACTCAATCATACACAGGAGATTGGAGAGACCAGGTACACACAACTGGAATAGCTGATCAGCACACAGCATGCGAATCTTTGCTGGATTTCCGCCTAATATAGGAGATCTGTACTTGCTGGGAATAGCTGAGAAAACATTATTTCCATTCCTTCACTTGGAGGGGAGCATGAACAGAGCTGTGACTACTTCTGACAACCACATTGAGAGTCATTGTCCGCTGGCGGCATTACTGACAGGTTGAGGTTACCTGTTTTTAGTTGGGAATCTCCCTGCTACATCTCACTGGCTTTACCACTCATCTCTGCCAGCTGTTATCAGCATGCTCTCTAGGAATGTTTAGCATGCTGGTATATATCTGGTCTCCTAAACATCCCTTCATCGACCATCTAATCAGTTACTAGTCAATTGACTGTCATGTGCAAGGCTTTCATACATCTCTTGTTACCAGCACAGCAGCTGGACATTGATTCTTTGATAATTGAGTTACCATTGCAGCCGTTTTCCCTTTTTACCTTTGACTGACTGGTTTCGTGGGTTTGTGTTTTTCATGCATGTAGCCCCATTTGGGCAGGTATGCATCTCTGCCCTACTTGGTGCTGGTGCCTCATTCATTGTGAACCCCCCCCCCCCCCCCCTTTTTGCAAGATTTCTTAGAACCCTCAAACATTGTATAAGCAGAGTCCCTAGAAAATTGGTGGATGTTGCAATGTTTCACTGAATTTGTGCTGAAGTTTTTCAAATGCACTTTTTTTTTTTTTTTGAGAAAAAAATACACTTTTTTGCGTGGGGGTGTTTATTTTATTTTTATTTTTTGCACCAAATATAAAAGCTGTTAAGTAAATGGATACCAAACCTATCAATAAACACAAAACGCCTGAAGTGTTGTTATGGTGAGTCCAACATTTGAAACTACCTTATTAAAAAGAAACAAACAGAATAGTTCTTATGAATGTAGCAGCGGCTCCTGAAGAGCACGCGCTATGCGTTTTTTCTAAAATAAGTTGCCTAAACTGCAGTTTGGTTTGGGTATAATTATCTAAATTGGGCCTCAGCATCAGTCTGACTGGACTGTGAGATGTTCAGCCTGGCCACAGGGGGCACTGTCTCTTCTGGCAGACATGGAACTGTGGACTGGTCAGGCGCTTAAGTTACTCTCTCGGAGCTGCCCGGTGGGAGGGGTGCTCTCGCTGTGCTTCTGGGAGAGGGTACATAAGATGCGGATGTCAACTTGGTTCGGGGTTCAGGTCCAGTATGATGTGCTGATGTCCTGGTCCTCCTGACCAGCCCCCAGGAAGGCTATGGCCTGGGGTTCGGATCCACCTGACTTTAGTTTCCTTGCCTTGGGCTAGCCAGCTCCAAGACATTAAAGGAGGATTCTGAGGTGGTTGGGTGGCGTCTCCGGTTTGGGAGAGACCCAGTGTACTTCGAGCATTCCAGGGGAGGACTCTTTAGAACAACACCATGTACGGATTGGTTTTCTTAACAAGAGCCTGGAAGGGCTGAAGTAACCGAGAGAATCCGGTCTTGTGGATATCGCCAAGCAGGCTGAAAGATCCAGGTATCCTACAAGTGTTCTTGAAAGTTGTTTCCTACATTTCTACGACAACGTCTGTGGCAGACTTGTTCCTGAGTAAGCAGCAAGTTGGCTGCTAGGCCTTGTGAGAGAGGGACTGTCCAACCTGAGTGATCATCCAGCTGCAAGTAGCTATTTTCTGGATGCAATCAAAGTAAGCAAGTTCTTCAATGTGTTTTTTGACTTTGATACTAGGAGTACCTGAATTTCCCTTCCAACCCTCTGATCCCAAGTTGAAAGACTGTTCAATTGTCTGAGTTTGCAAATAAAATCCATTCAAGTGGATCTATTGTCAGTCTCAAGTTACTGGGCCATCTACTACGGGAAGGAGAACGGAGGGTAACGGTAAGCCCAAAAATAACCAGCAGTTCCTTCGGGGGTTAGTGCTGCATGAAGTATCAAGTGAATCTGGTGTTCTCCCTCTAGTTCTTCAATCACCCAGTCAACCATCACCAATGTCAGAAAAACGCACTCACCAGATAGAGCTGCTGTCTAATGAATAGAACAGCAAAATTTGCATATGAAAAAAGGCAGGTCTTCATTGGCTCCAATTTATCCCCTCTATCAGAATCACACGACCCGCTTCAGAATTTATCCAAGTGCATGGATCATGACCAGGAAGTTTTATTTTTCATGGTAAAAACAGCTCAGCATATCCCAGCTGTAGTAATAAATCACTAATGATAAAGAAGAAAAAAGTTCATGGTGCAGTATTGGTGAACCAGCATAAAAACAAACCTATAATACAATTGCATAAAAAAACCGCCAATCCAACCAGGGATAATGACGGCAGGATTTCAAATGCAAAACGTGTAAAATGGCAAGCTTGCACTTGCATGAATCGCCACCAATCTGAAACAGAGTGGTGGCCAGAGCCTCAGGCATTTGTATAGTAATAAACCTCTACAGCTGTTTCACGTACACATGCATCATCGGGAGTATAAAATGTTTTGCAGGCATAAAGGAGCAATGATTTGTATAGCCCAGGTGCATGGGAAATTCATTTCCGGGGTCAGGACAAATTCAGAACATCACTTCCTCTCCAGTGCCATCTTGAAAAAGGGCAAAGATATGTAAGGGACCTACTATATTAACGGCAGCCATTTTAAAAAGGGAATAGCCACAGATTATAATTAAAATCATAACGCAGACCAAAAGAATGTCGTAATGGCTCGGTTTATGGAGGGACAAAGCCTCTAATCTATATACATTACAAGGAGTTTAACAAACTTTGTTGCAGATTCCTACCCCTTTTTGTTCTGAAGAAATTCCTTTTGTCTGTATCTATGTGGGAAAGTGAGTAATGGGAGTGGTTTCATAATTAGCTGTGCACCTGCAGGACTCTAATGAGGAAAGCTGCTGAGCCTGCATTGCTTTAGACATTATTTCCTATTGGGAGTATATCACCAGAAATTCCTTTCCTTTTTTTTTTTTGTTGTTGTTGCAGGAGATGTCTGAAATCTGACTTATCTTGGACCCCTTTCACACTGGAGAAGTTTTTCAGGGGCTTTAGCGCTAAAAATAGCACATGTAAAGCGCCTGAAAAATGCCTCATCTGCAATCCCAGTGTGAAAGCCTGAGTGCTTTCCCACTGGGGAGCTGGCAGGACGTTAAGTCCTGCAAGTAGCATCTTTTGGAGCATTTTAGGAGCGGGTACTCCTTGGGATGGTGGGTCCCTCTGGGGTTCTCCTTCCTTCCTTCCTTCCTTCCTTCCTTCCTTCCTTCCTTCCTTCCTTCCTTCCTTCCTTCCTTCCTTCCTTCCTTCCTTCCTTCCTTCCCGGGTGCGTTCCAGGCTTCTGGCCTAGGTGCTTTTTGGAACACACTTCACCCTCTGGGTTGGTACTGGCAGGGTATCCCTTGGGCCCTCCTGCTACAATGGCTGGGCCTGTGGTTTGGGGGATGTGGGTGCTGTCTGCTTCTTCTGTAACCATTTATGGATGGATCAGACAGATGACTTTGGCCTTTTCTGTTGGGGATCTGGTTTCTCTTTTCCCTGTTACGGCAAATTCTTCTTGGGCCTTCTGTCGCCAGACGTCCGTTGCACAAGTTTGCAAGGTGGCCACTGGTCGTCTGTGTACGCTTTCACAACGTTCTACGAAGTGGATGTGTTTGCATCTGCGGATGCCTCTTTTGGCCAAAAGGTTTTGCAGGCTACTGTTTAGAGCAGGGATATGCAATTAGCGGATCTCCAGCTGTTGCAGAACTACAATTCCCTTTAAGGTATAGCAAGTCTGACAGCCACAAGCATGACACCCAGAGGCATGATGGGACTTGTAGTTTTGCAACAGCTGGATGTCCTCTAATTGCATATCCCTGGTTTAGAGAGTCTATTCCCTCTTGAAGGGGTATCGTTCAGGTTGGGCTCCAGCTTGTTCTGTGTTGAGCTCCTGTTACCTGGTTGGCTCTTGTGTTAGCCTTGGGGTTTTTCGTTGTCCCACCCCTCATGTTTGCGACTGCTTTTGGACATTCCTCTGGTTCTAAATAATGGAGTGCTGTGTCTGTCAATGAACGAAAGAGAAAATTGAATTTTTGACTTGCCGTAAAATCCTTTTCTCGGAGTTCATTGACAGACACAGCACCCACCCCTTTAAGGAGTTTTAATACTTCTGACACTTCATGTTACTAAACTGAAGGCATATGGGGGGTTCTGTATACCATCTAGGACTGCCCATAGGCATAGCAAAGTCCCCCCCCCCCCTCTTTTTTTTTTTTTCCTGCCTAGTGTCCTACTTAGAGGTCGACCGATATATCGGCCAATATTTGCTGTTTTTTAATTAATCGGCATCGGCCGATTGAGCTGATAAAAAGGCTGATTTAGAACTACAGCACAACTTGGAAATTACTTCTGTAATAGAAGTCAGTACCGGTTGCCTGAGTCTTCATAGAAGTGACTTTCCTCCTCTCTGGGCAGTCTGCCAAGAAAAGAGCAAAAAGATACAATGTTTACACTTGATGAATGAACTCATCTTGGTGTGTAGAGTTCTCATTTTAAAGTGGACCTTCCGCTCATTGGAACCCTCCCCCCACCCTACAGGTATCTGCACCCACTTCCGGCGTAGATTCTGCAGAAGGTACGCCCATTTCTGCAGAATCTACGCCCCTTTCCGAAGGTCCCCTGCTGCCTGCTGGGAAACGCACGGATCCCAGAGACAGCAGGGACCATCCTTATTGCGCATGCGCAGTAGGGAACCGGGAAATGAAGCCGAAAGGCTCCACTTCCTGATTCCCATACCCAAGATGGCGGCGGCAGCACCTGAGAGACGATCGAGAGATCGGCTTCGGGTGCCGACATCGCGCGCGCGCTGGGCGAGTAAGTGTCATTATTTTAAAAGTCAGCAGCTGCAGTATTTGTAGCTGCTGGCTTTTTTTTTTTTTTTTAAACGGCGGACTCCCGGTGGACTCCCGCTTTTAACCATTTAAAGACTAAATCTTTTCTGACACTTGTTGCTTACAAGTAAAAACCCTGTATTTTCTACCAGAAAATCACTTGGACCCCCAAAAAATTATATATATTTTTTTAGCAGAGATCCTAGGGAATAAAAAAGCGGTTGTTGCAATACTTAATGTCACACGGCATTTGCGCAGAGGTCTTTCAAATGCAATTTTTTGGGGGAAAAAAATACACTAAATGATTTAAAAAATAAATAAAAATACAAGTAAACTGATTGGAGGTTTGTTTTGTTTAATAAATGTTTAAATGTAAGACATTTTCTGTATCACTTATGAAGGCTGCTTTCACACTGGAGCGGGCAGGCATTGATGGTAAAATGCTGCTAGTTTTAGCGGCGCTTTAACATTATTTAACCCAGCTAGCGGCTGAAGAAGAGGTTAAATGCGCCCGTGAAGCACTGCTGCCAAAGCGCGTTGCATGCGCTTTTGGCAGTGGTGCCCATTAATATCAATGGGCAGGAGTGGTGGAGGAGCGGTATACACCAATCCAAACATGCTGCTTGCAGGACTTTTTTTTTTAACATCCTGCCAGAGCATCACCTTAGTGTGAAAGCATTCTCTTTCACACAGACTGCAGGGGAGCTGTTTTGCAGGCACTTTACAGGAGCTATTTTTAGCCCAAAAGTGCCTAAAAAAAAACAAAAAAAAAAATAAACGCCCCAGTGGCAAAGGTGTCGGTTTTATGAGATGAAGGGGGATAAAAAAAAAAAAAAAAATTGGGCCTAACATCGGCCCAAAAAAAATCGGCATCATATATCTGCCATCGGCCGCCATGATTTCTAAATATCGGTATCGGCCAGAGAAAAACCCATATTGGTCGTCCTCGTCCTACTCCTGTAGGGGGCAGTATAACCCTATGGTTCTGAATAATGGAGCACTGTCAATGAATCCAGAGAAAATTATTTTACAGGAAGTCAAAAATCAAATTTTTTAGATAACCTTTATTAACAATGACTATCCATAAACGAATCAATATAAGTGCTAAACTATTCATAAGCCAGTAAATTTAAAATCCAGATAAAGTCCACAGTTCTCTGTGCTGAAAAAATATAAAAGTGCTTCTGTGTCACAACTGTGCTCTTTAAAGAGGAAATAAACCCTGATGAGTTTACTTCCTCTTTGATTCCCTGCAAAGGTAAAGCATAATGGACTACTATGCATCCACTTCCAGTGTACGGGGGGGATAGGGGAAGCAATGGGGATGGGGCGAAGAGAAGACGGGGGTAAATCGAGTATGGGGTATAAAGGGGGGAAGCAAGGTGTGCTACCCAATCATGGAGTGCGCATATGACCATTCTGAATTACAGATGCGGGGCCCATCTCTATGGCCCCCAGGCTCAGCGGATCTTGGGTGCTGCATACAGTATCACCCATCTGTGTCCACCCGTCTCAGGGTCTAGCCCTCAGCCGAGTATATGAACGCAGTCCAACCTTGCCAAGTTTTAGTGAAAGTCTCCTCTCTATTTTGCGCTGTGAGTATAAGATCCTCCATTTTCCTAATGTCCTCCACTTTACGCAGCCAGAGGTCAATGGTCGGCGGGAGGGGTGATTTCCAATGGAGTGGTATGCAGGCCTTAGCCACATCAAGTAGGTGGCGGATCACCGATTTCTGGTATTTCCTGTCCGGTACGTCGGAGGCATGCAAGAGATAAAGAGCTGGATCGCCTGTGAGAGGCAGGGCCGTGAATTGTTGAATTGTCTCCCGCAGCACTTTTTAAAAGTGTGTGAGTTTCGGGCATGACCAAAAGATATGCAGCAGAGTCCCTTTGTCTGTGAGGCATCGCCAACACAGGTCTGATGTATTCGGGTAGAGCTGATGGAGTAATGAAGGGGTCCTATACCAACGTGAGATAATTTTGTTTCTTGGATCTTGGCGCAGATCGAAGATTTGTGGGCAAATCTGAGTATACGCTGTCTCTTGGTGCTGTTAAATTGGCAATCTAACTCTTTCTCCCATTTAAGTAGGCCCGGAGGAATAAAGTCTGCTGAGGGAGAATTTAGAAGATTATAAGTCAGTGAAAGTGTGTGACAGGATACCCGCGTCGGTGCAGAACACCTCCAGGGCCGTGAGCGTCTCCCCGGGGGGGTGGGATTGTAGAGAGGAAATGTGTGAGTTGGAGCGTCCTCAGGAAGTCTAGTCGGAACGGGCCCGCAGGGTCTAGGAAATCCATGTTGTTTTCCAGCGCCCCCCTGCACTAAAGTGAGATGCTTGATGTAGTCCCGCCTCCCCCGGTTTCCGAAGGCTCCCATCGTAAAGACCTGGAGTAAATAAGGGGTTGCCTATGACTGGGTACAGGGGCGAGTTCGGGGAGGAAAGGGGCGTTTGCGAAACTATCCGAGCGCAGACCTTCGTCACGTAACCAATCAGTGGGTGACGTTTGATCACACCCGGCAAAGCCAAGTAGCACCATGGCACCCTCCGGAGTGGAATCACACTTTGGTGCCGCCATCAGGACACCAAGCTGTGGGCCCAGCTGGAACAGGCACAATCTGAGCCTCCCCAGATGAACCGCCTGATAGTAGGCTTGAATATTTGGTAGGGCTAAACCGCCATGTAATTTGAGGAGCACCAAGAGTTTGTGAGCGAGTCTAGGTCTTTTTTTTTTCGCCCATACGAATTCCATGAATGCGGATCGAACCCTTTTAAAGAAGGCGGAAGGTATATGTATAGGTAGGGCCTGCATCAGGTAGAGAATTTTCAGGGGGGCCGAACATCTTTAAGCCCCTGTACACACGGTCGGAGATTTCCACAACCAAATCCGTCGGATTTTGTCCGCCGGATCCTGCCCGAAACTGTTGCATACACACGGTCGGACAAAGTTGGCAAAAAATCCGATCTTTCAGAACGTGATGACGTAATTTTGTTACGATGGGACTACATTCAGGCTAGTAGCCAATAGCTTTGATGTAGGAATTTGATCTGAGCATGCGTGGCACTTGGTCCGATCAAAATTCTCTACACATGATCGGAGTATGTCCGATCGGCCCAGTTGGTCGGGAAATATTTCCAACATGTTGGAAAATTGGGTCCGACGGATATTCCGACGGAATCAGTCCGATGCATACCACACAGTCGGATTGCCCGACTGCACGGTCCGATAGGACGCATTCCGACGGATTCTCTGACCGTGTGTACAAGGGCTTAGATGTTACAACGTCCCATCCAGGAGTGCATACCAGACTGCCATTGGGACAAAAGTGTTTTTATTTCCAACAGTAGTGGAGGGAAGTTATACTCATACAGTTTTGAGAGTGTATGTGGAATATACGTACCGAGGTACTTCAGAGCCTTGTTTGTCCACTTCAGGGCAAAGCTAGCTTGGAGGTGGGTAAGCTGCGCCGCCGGTATCCCCACGCCCATTGCCTCAGACTTGGCGAAATACATTTTTAAATTTGAGAGCGACCCGTACGTTTCAAATTCCCGCATCAAATTTGGGAGGGATACCACTGGGTTGGACATTGAGAACAGGTCGTCCGCGTAGGCTGATACTTTGTGTTGGGTGTGTTTAACCGAGATGCCTGTCCGCTGCTGTCACCTGGCGAAGCCGCGATTACGTCACTCCCGCGCATGCGCACTGGAGTCACCACTCGGCTCAGTGCGCCTGTGCGCCGCTGTCTATGGCACATGCGCCGTAGACAGCGGTGCCTGTCTTTCGGCAAATATCTCCTAAACCGTGTAGGTTTAGGAGATATTTCTTGGACCTACAGGTAAGCCTTAATCTAGGCTTACCTGTAGGTCAAAGTTAGTTGTAAGGGTTTACAACCACTTTAAGGCAAACGGGTTGCTTGCCAGACTGAAAGGATCTCTTTTATAAGGAGATCATAAGCGCTTAAAAGTATTCCCTTCTGGAAGACTCACTATCTTGGCCAGTGGATTGCTGTGGTTTTCCACCAGCCAGCTCCCGCATATACCTGGATAAGAAGCAAGACGGAGAACTCCTAGTGCTATATTGCCTTTTTAATGTTTATAAAAATTATTGCTCTGGGGGTATAGCGATCGAACAAGCAAACACCTCCAATAAGCACAGCTGCGATGGCTGTCACCCTGTCCCCCCGCGTTGATGTGTCACCGCTTGCTCCAAGGGATGTTTTCGCTCATCGCTTTGTGTTCCATGTATCAGAGACGGGCAGAGCTGTTCCGGTCCTTGTCCACCTCCTATGGTTACCTGGCAAAAGCACCCGCTGGTCAAACGCGTGTCCTTGTGATATGGGACAGCCTGTGGCATCCCCTCACACTGATTAAAGTGGAAGTAAACTCCCCTATTGTTTTCAGCCAAGGAAGCTGCCATCTTTGCCTCTGTTTAATCTTCAACTGCTATGGTGCTGCGCATGTGATTCGTTATGACACCAGCCATTGGATGGTTTGATAGTTTGGCTGAGAGCACAGCCAATGTGCAGTTAGCATTCCCGGCATGCTTTTTTTTTTTTTTTTAACTGTTTAAATCGATGGGTTTACTTCCACTTTAATGTGTTCCAGGAGCTAGTTGGCGGCTTGGATTGCTTTTACAAGAGAACCCACTGTCTGCTCTAAATCCTGCTGCTTGGCCATAGCAGGGGCAATTTTTATTTTTTAACTCCGTGCCCAGAACTGCATGTCCCTTGGCATCAGGTGATGGCAATTGAACATCTGTGTGTGTATATGTGTTTTAGAAATCAATGACACATCTGTTTCTAAATTGTTGTTGTGGTGATTTAATATGTGGCGACAGTCCCATTTCCTTTCTTACTCGTGCTCTCATAAATGCAATGATCTCGGTTGCTCGGCTGTCTGCGGGCATTATAACTGAGTTCCCTTGCATTTAAAAGAAATGTGAGGTTAGAAATCTGGGAGTCTCCTTTTTTGTGTTTGGGGTTTTTTGTTCTCCCTGGCTTCAATATCTAGTCTGCTGATAAATTATATAAGGGTTGTTTTTTTTAGAGCCTTGGTTTTCTAGAGGAGCAAATATATTGATGGGGTTCTTTTCTTTATTTTTCTTAAGCAGCACCAATGCCCACTTGCAAATGGGCTAATTTGCGATTTTAGATGTAGGAGATCCCGTGGAGGTTCCCTGTGATTTAAAATAATTATAAAGTGAAAACTTTTTTTTTTATCCTTTTTAATATATCCCCTACATTAAAGTGGTTGTAAACCCTCTCCCATAACTTTGTCCCATGTAAATCGGCATAAAAAACCCCAATGAACATTGCTTGTAGATATCTCCTTACTTGCTTAGTATTGTTATCCTTTTTGTTCTTTTTAGAATGAAGTCACTGAACATGCCCAGTTCACCCCTGATTTACGGCACACTCTCTATGTGCTTATCTATCTGTTATCAGGACTTCCTACTAGGGGTGCAACGGATCAAAAAACTCACGGATTGGATCGTTCCTCGGATCAGAGTCAGGGATCGGATAATTTTTCGGATCAGCAAATAATTGAATTTGTAAAAACCTGTGAAAATTCCACTGTCATAGTGCACACTGTAATATCCACAATCTCCCCCACTGTAATATTGGCTGGGTAGGCTGTCAAAGAGCAGCGCTGTGGGCACTAAAGATGCAGCCCACAGCGATGCATCCCTCTGATCTCTCCCCCTCCACTGTATAGAGGGGAGAGAGGAACTGGCATCATGACATGACGCCGGTTTGTTTACAAGTGATCGCTCTGTCATTTGACTGAGCGATCACATTGTAAACGGCCTGGGTGTAGAAAGATGGTCGCAGCTTCGGAGCTAGGCCAAATCTGCGGCCTTTCCTAAGGCCGTCATAATGGTGTGTGCCGATCCGAGCAGGGTGACCTGTCCGGATCACGGATCGGTGACTATCCGTTGCACCGCTACTTCCTACGGCACACCACTGAACTCCCAGGAGGCTGCAGAATCATTCAGAGCTTTCTCCTACACACCATGTGACTATGTGACATGACATGCAGTGTAACTTGGCCATTACTGCAGTCTTAGCAGCTGAAGCTGATAACTCACACAGGCAAACATTAGACATCGACACAAGTAAATACTATGAAATAAAACAAGTCAGCTATGAACAGGGAAGCGGGGTTGCCATAGAAATGTTGGATTGAAAAGGAGGCTTGGTTAATGGTACAGGAAGTGCTCAATGTAATGGCAGAAATACACTCCAATCTGGACTCAGAAAACAATACTTAAGATGGCGCTGCCTAACCCCTGGAAACAAATTTTTTAAAGTTTCTTTAAACAGTAAGTAATATGCAATTTGGGCTGAATTACAGTGGCTATAGTTTGACAATTACTTATTATGATGGACTAAATGAAAAGAAGCATCAGAGTGGGAGAGTTTACTTCCTCTTTAATGGCCCTTTCATGTGGGTGAGCTGATCAGGTTTGCCTTTTCGTTTTTCAGGCAGACTTTGAGATGGTCCATGCATTTCTCTGCACCGTCAGGTGTAAAAGGACTTGTCTGTTTACACCCACCCATGTCCGAGGAGAAGGACTGCGTTCTGTTCCGGATTGGAGGGAGCCAGGTGTAAATAGACAGTGGAACCTGTTTATTCCCAGCCACCCATAGAGTAGAGAGCAGCAGGGTCTCTTCCTGTCTGCTCTGCAGACACAGACCTGTAATCACAGCCGTGCCCATCCATTGTTACTGCACTCGGCCAGGGAAAGGAGGAAGCAATGCATGCTGCTGGGCCTGATGGTCTATACCAGGGGCCTCCAAACCCCGTCCTGTGGGCCACATCTGGCCCGCTTGTGTTTTTAAACCGGACGCCCCACAGCTGGCAGGTTCTGCAATACTAAGCAGCACACCCGCCCATGCTGCACAACGTGCTTATGATTGGCTCCTGGGACCGCCAATGTCCCAGCAACCAGTGACGTCCCCCTCTTCTCGCCCGCTGTTTGTATTAACTACCCTTCAGCGTGTGAAGCAGCGGGTAGGAGTTGGGAGCTGAAGACGGCTGTACGGAGGTGTTTGTGTGTGTGTGTGTGTGTGTGTTGCTGATGGGTGGAGGGAGGGTCAGTAAGCTGTATAATTGAAGAGGTTAAAGGCTGCATTCCCCACTGCCCCACCTTCCCACTGGCCTGTTTGCAGCAGAAGTTGGCTCATACAGAGGCGTGTGTGTTGCTGATGGGGACACTGATGGCTGCCAATACTCTGCCCTGCTTGGTGATACCTAGCCAATATTACAGTGGGGACTATATGGTGGTGGAATTTTCAGTTTTTTGCAAATTCAATTTTTTTGCTGATCTGAAAAATGATCCGATCCGTGAGATATTGCTGGAGACCCCACTGATGTGAATATTGCTGGAGACACTGATTACAAAAATGATCCATGTAAAATATATACATTTAAATGTTTTATACGTAACTGATTTTTATTTTTCGGGCCCCCCCTAATACTTGTAAAAGCTACAATGTGGCCCTCGCGTTGAATAGTTTGGAGAACCCTGGTCTATACTATTCTGTCATGACATGCATGCCTTGAAATTGGACACGCCCACCAGCAGATCTGTGCATCACTGTGGGAAGCTGCAGTGATCATGTGACCTTCAATACTGAAGCTAGAGAAGGCTATAAGGCAGGTGTGTCCAAACTTTTTTCAAGGAGGGCCAGATCTGATGCAATGAACATGCGTGGTGGCTGACCATTTTGCCTGACATTCTTTGAACCATTAAAATTCAGTCCAAGTGTGCTTTTCCGAGCTCTAATACACTGTCCAACAAGACTTGCCTTTGTGGCTGTGTGTGGTAAAGAGATCGGTCATGCTATCTGTGTGTGATTTTATATAATTATTCCCTCTCCTCCTTTTGTGGCCCTCAACTAATCCCCGAGTGCCACTAAAGATCATCTCGGGTGTGTTATTTGGAAATACCATCTTTATCGTTTTAGACTATGCACCTTCACTTTGAGGGAAGTTTCAGAGGAATATATATATATATATATTAAAAAAAGGTCAGTGCCCATCTGCAACCTCGGGGGGGAGGGGGGGGGAATCGCCAACAGTTTACACAAAGTAATCATGAGTTAGTGTTACTATCCCGTTAACTCATAACCCTTCAAGTGGAGTGCATGTGAAGAGTTTCACAAAGTGAAAAGTTTTTGTGTTCGCTCAGAGATCAGCAGAGGAGGCTTTTTAGATTTCATTTTTGGAAGGGTATTTTAGGTTGGCTTGTATGTAAAGAATGTATGTCAGAAGAAAATATTAAGAGTGACTGACTTTCTTTAATGCTGCTGTAACCAAGGCATGCTGTTATAATCGGTGTCATGTTACTTTGTACAGTGTCATGCATTTGAAAGCTTGCAGGTTTTCCGTTGTATGCATACTTCTGGACAAATTGAGGCCTAGTTCATGCATTGTTTTGCAGCATTGGACCTACATTTTCGTGTGTGTGTGGGGTTTTTCTCGCTCATAAAGGCGCCATTTAAAACCTAAATTGTCAATATGCAATGTGATGAGGAAAAAGGTGGCGTGTAGTGAGGACAGATGAGCCTTTTTCTTGAAAAGGTGTTTCGTGTTTTTTTTTTTTTTTTTTTTTTTTTTTTTTTTCCTTCTTCTTCCCCTTGGTGCTCCTAAACCTGTTTTCTCCTGTCTTCAGTGCACCAGTACAGAAAGCGGGGGACTGTTATTTTGATCAGAGGGTTGGTTTGCATAGTTTTAGTGTAGTTTAGCTTATCCTTTCTTTTATTTTATTTTTTCTTAGTGTTACTTTTGATAGAACATGAAAAGTAATGTGAAATGCATACCCGCACTCGGGCATACCTTTTACCCAGGAACTAGTGCAAAGTCACCCTCAAATACTTTGATGCATCAGTGTACACACTGCAGGAATCTGGGAACTCCAAAAGGTAATGGAATGCATTTATAGACACAGGAATACAGAAATACAACCTACCTATTTTATACCTTATTTGTGAAATGTAACCTCTGCTGTTTTGTAAGAATGAGTTGTTTTCTTCAGGCAGTTGGAGAGAATTGATCTTGCGTGTTTGCACAGCGGCTCTTGTGATGCAACATATGTGAGTCAGCGTACACTGCAGTTTTCTGATGAGCAGATTATCTTGTCCTCCATGGTAAATACTGTGAATAGCAGGTCACATTATTAGTGTGTAATAAAACAAATGTGGTTATGTAACAATGTCATCACTTTCTGTCAGTTATTCACGCGTCTTATTTCAAGAAACTATGATGTACGGTGTTGCTTTTGTAGACCGTTTGTACAGGGGTAGCTTTTCCTCTTTTGTCCAGTTAGAAGCTTATCAAAGAATTGCTGGGAAATTGGCTCTGATATTTCAATACAGTAGTATTTCAAACAATTTGTTTCTACACATTGCATTTTTGTATACCTTTTTTATAAGTGTTTTTAAGGCGGTGATGTTGCTGTCCTTTTTTAACATCTTAATAAATCTGCCAGGACTCCTGTTCTCAAAGAAAATTGAACTCTGATCCTATATAACTGTATAGTGGGCTATTGCATTTTTCACCTATTTGGTGGAAAATTTATGGAGGGGCAGGGGCTACTGGACATTGTTCTGATGAAAAGATTTCATCATGTTACTTCAATATTTGACTTGTTTGAAGCAACGAGTTAAAAAACTCAGATGACCTATGCCTTTTTTTTTTTTTCTTGTATACTATTCAGTGCATGTGCTGGTGAAAGCAGATGGAGAAGTGTCTGTTTAGGAACAGACTGTAAAATCTGTAGGAGGAGAAACTATGTTGAAGGGGAAAAGGCACGCATGTGAACAAAATGAATAAGCAGCGTTTCACCCCATGCATCCGTCTTCTCTCACTTTTCCTTTTCCAGATAGAGGATGAAGAGGAGAGCATCTGAAAGGGATTCTGGAGAGACCTCTGCCAGATCCAAGGCACTCTGCACCGGTATTTCGGGAAGTAATGCAAAGAGGGCAGGTCCTTTCATTCTCGGTAGGCTTCAGTCTTTTGTGTTTTTGTGTGTTGTTTTTTTTTTTTAATACTTCTGAGTTGCATGTGTTAGTCAGGAAAAGTTGTAGTATCTGTGTCGGCATGGGAAAATGTCCCTGTCATGCATATTGAATGTTTGTTTTATTTGGTGTATCTTGGGACTACTATGTCATGAAACAAAACCTGGCCATACACACATGTAGATATTTTTTTATTTTTTTTTCCCCCTTTTCAGGCTGCAGATTGAACAGAAAATAATCAGAGGTTCACAACATACAGCGTGGATGGACAAATCTCCTATTGTGGCTGCATCCAATTTGGAAAGCTGCCCAAGTAGTAAAGCATGCCCCCAGCCAGCATGCTGCAGGAAAGGACTCTTGCTCCTTCCATGGAAGCAGTGGTCTTTCTGACATGGGCCCCCTACTGAGTCAGACATGCATAGCTCTGCATTCCAAAAAGTGTGTGTGTGTGTGTGTGTGTGTGTGTGTGTGTTTTCTTGCTGTTTGGAAAACTTTAGTACTCTTTTGCAGAGAGCTAGGATCATTCTGTATAGCAGGAGTATGGAAATCAAATTCAGAGGTCCGGTCAGTAAAATTTTCTTCCAGCAGGGGTCCAAGTCTCCTATGTGTGCTATGTGCTTTGATATCGCAGATCCTCCCAACTCTGCACATTGCAGTTTTCCCTTTTTATGTCACGGACCGCCTCTTTATATCGCAGCCCATTTCACAAGTCACCCCTTTGCACCACAGTGCCCCCTTGTTAAATTGCAGAACCCTCTCTTTACACAGTGCTCTTCTTTATATACCAGTACCCTCCTTGCATCACAGCACTCCACTTTACAATATAGCCACCCTTTACATGACAGCACTACCCTTTACAATACAGCCCCCTATACAGCACTTCCCTTCACAATACAGCCTCCCTGTACATCAAAGTCCACCATTTACATCATAGCTCTCCTTTACATCACACGGTCTCCTTTCCTTCAGTGTACACAGTCCTCTTTCACATCACAAACCTCCCTTTTTGTATCGCTGTCCTCGCCCCCCCCCTACATCAGTTCCCCTCACGCTAGTGGCCTCTGTCACCCCTTCACATCACAGCCCCGCTCTTTACACCTCAGTTCCCTTCACATAGCCTCAGATCACCCCCCCCCCCCTCCTTTTCTTGCATCGCAGTTCCCTTCACAGCCCCCCTTTTCATTTTATACCAGTCCCCTTCACAGCTTCCCCTTGTTTCCCTGCCCCCTCCCATTTCCCCCTTCCAATCCCAATCTCTCTCGAACATTTTCACCTTTACCTTGCACCGCAGTTGGTGGGCAGGGAGCATAAGGTGCTTGGACTGCCCAACTTTTGCTGTTTGTGGGCAGGTGATTGGTTGTTGTGACCATCCTGTGTACTGCCGGCAAGTCACCAGCTTGGGTGTTTCCGCCCTCTGTTTGGGTGTGCCTTGCCTTCTGCCTGCCAGTTGCTGTAATAATGAAAGCTGAGGCTGCAGCAGGGGAGTAGGTTATCAGCCGGGAGAGGCTTTCCAAGTTGCTGGATGGCAGAGCTGTAGTCTGGATAGAACTGTCATTTGGTCCGGACCGTGGTCTGCCAGTTAGTGGTGCGGGCTGTATAGTATGCAAGCAAGGGCACAGGCTTTTCTTTCTAAGCTGTGATTGTTTTCAACACCTTGTTTGTTGATGCACCTGGCATGTATTTAGCTGATGTCCGCCTACTCTGTCCCCAGATCATTATCTCAAATACTGTGTATATGATAAATAAGGGCATTATTTAGCTTTTTGTTCTTTGCATTTACATTTTGTTTCTAAAGTGTCTCCTGTAGTTCCTTTTTATAAACCCGTTCCAGATTGCTGCAGGGCGCTGCCATCTTGGATATTACATCAGTGGTGCCCTGCAGAAACAGAAGTCCCACTACAGATATGCTTTGCTTTAATGCTGGGCTGTGTGTTATGGTGTAACTTGGTGCGCATTCCAGGCATGGATGGGGGAGGGTGATGTCATCTGCCCAAAGACAGGGGATCAGGTAAATAAGTGGTTTTAAAGCAGAGCTTCACCCCTAAACACTGCGCGTACCTGGCACATGTCCCCAAAAAATGTTTTTGTTTTTTCTCTCTGCTGCAGGGCAGTTCTTCCTCCCTCCTTTCTTGCCTATATGAGAATGATGTGCTGCGGGTCTC
Source organism: Lithobates pipiens (assembly GCF_037356315.1). NCBI lineage: Eukaryota > Metazoa > Chordata > Amphibia > Anura > Ranidae > Lithobates > Lithobates pipiens. The sequence goes on from NW_027507748.1 coordinate 319,574,297, forward strand.
TTCTGGGCCCTTGGACCTGTACGGGACCTTTTGGCAAATCAGCAAACGCATGGGTTTCCTTGCGCAAGCATGCAAGATGGTGAGGTGAAGGAAGCCTGAGACCACTCTTCCTGTGCATTCAATAGTACAACTGTACGTGCATTGGACTATCAAAAATTGCCTGTGGAGGTGGCTTGACCACAATTAAGGGGAACGAAGTTCTCCTTTTTAAGTAAGGCTGCATTCACACCTGTGTTTCCAAAACGCACCATAGTGCGTGTTTGCCACGCGTTTTTATTTATTTTTATTTTTTTTGTAAATTTACAGCAATCATGGGTTGCTCATGTGCTGCCACTAATAAACAAGTGCGGGTAACAGATGTGTGTTTTACTGGGTGACAAACCGTGCCACAATGTGCCCTGAAAAGTTTCTGGAGCTACTTTAGGCCATTAATCAAGTGAATTGGTTGCTGTACGCACGACACATTGTTTGGAAAACGTGGAAAAAAAAAAAAAGCGAGTGGGTGTGAATGGGGCCTAAGTCCCCTAGACGGAAATGAGTAGTTAACACATGCAATACTTTGCAGTCCCACTGCAAGTGTCCCCTCCCCCTGGAGTTGGGCTTTATAGCTGTGCCATTTTAATGTCTGCAAGAATTTTGCTTGCTTGCTCCAGAAAAGCTCTTAATTTCTGTTTTTAAAAATCCATTTTTTTTTCATTCTGAGCTCCCAAACTTGTCCCTCATGACTTCATACTGGAGTCTTTCTGCTTTGGGTGACCTAGTGCAGCTTTTTTTTCTTAATGGATAAATGGCTCCTGGTTGCATTTCCTCCACTGTGTGGTAAACTGAGAGCAGTGATGTGCTTACTGTGAGTGGGTATGACTGCACAGCACATCCTATACAGCCAGAAAATTAGACCTTTTAAAGGAGAAGTACAGCCAAAGCTCCTAGAGCTGTAATTCTCCTATGGATCACAGGAGTGCAGTTCGTTCTGCACTCCCATGACTGTTTTTAGCAGACAGGGAGCTGAAGCCAGCTGTCTGCTGACTTCACAGAGCCATTTCAGGCTTGGGCTAGATTGTGACAATGAAGGGGGGGGGGGGCGGTTAGAGCAAAGAGCAGTGACTGACAGCCACCATCTCTGCTCAGGGAGCTGTTTGAATGGAGTTATTTGGCGGTGTTTGATCGCTCATTTCTCAGGGTTAGTGCTGGCGAGGGACAGATGCTGCATCCACCTAGGTAAGTGTAACTGTAAAAACCCCCAACTTCACTTTTAACCTGGGTGCATACAACAGTAACCACTTTATCTCAATCTCCTATCCGGTATTTTCATAGCCACTCCTCACTATCGGGAACTATTGGCAAGTACTGAGCAAGTAGCAGCAGAGGGGCAGGACAGGGTTTTTTCTTATTATTACTGTATTTATTGGCGTATAACACTCACCTCTTCACAATAAAAATCGGGTGCAAATAGCAGGTGCGTGTTATACGCCAGTACTTCAATTTTAGCTGCCTCGGAGGGGACAGGGAGAGGGGCGGGACGAGCGCCGTCAGATTACATGCAGTGTTAATTTCCTGTTTACTTGGCGGCCTCTGTAATAGGAAGTTTCATATCCTGGGCTGCCATTGGACCACTGTTCTGTCTATCATAGGAGATTCTCACTGAATGTAATCTGTCAGCGCTCATCCCGCCCCCTCCCTGTCCCCTCTAGGCTGCAGATGGGCATCGATCAGGCTGCACTGATGGCAATGGTGAGGGTTCTGCATTGATGGCATTGGTGAGGCTGCAGATGGGCACTGACCCTTATTTTAAGTGTGTTTTTTTTTTTTTTTTTTTTTTTTTTTTTTCCCTGAAACTTCCCGCTTAAAATGAGTGTACGTGTTCTACGCCGATAAATACAGTAATTATTTTTTTGCAGATGTAGTGCTCCCATAACTGGTTAAAATGTGTTATTATGTATGATATTTTAAAAATATCCTTTCTTCCTGCAGGGCCTCGTTTAGGAAACTCTCCTGTCCCAAGCATTGTCCAGTGCTTGGCACGGAAAGATGGCACAGATGACTTTTACCAACTTAAGGTGAGCTTGTGGAAACTGCCCTCAAATACACAATACTGTGAGGCTGCTCATTCTACTCCTAAACCAACTCTGTCGCTAAGATCCCTGCAAATAGGAAGGTACATTTTCACCTCTCCTGCTGCTTGCCCCACTAAATAAAATGGGTAATACAGTAGGTGAACATTACCAGAAGTGTCAATAAACCCACATCATAAAAAAATAAAACTACCAGTACAATGCTGTTCATACCCACTCGGTCACTATAAGATGTGTTTTTCTGTATTCTGCAAAAATCCTGGTTGATCCTGCTGCTCTTTATCTCCACCTTCTGTTCTTGTCCCTGATTTAGCTGGGGATTTTGCAGCTGTGGTGGCAACGCTGCAGTTGCTCAGTTTTCAGTGAGATTCTACACTGAGCATTTCCTCCCTATCACATCTGAGTAGCCTGCCCATGTGACTATAGTCACATGCCTCCCTCCTCCTCCATGCCCTCTAACTAGCTAAACACAATGGGGCAGGGGATATTGCATGTAGATTGAGCCTTCACCTCACTCTAAGACACAGGCTAGAGGGGCGTGACAATGGCAGAAATCCATCCACACCATGTTATTTCAAATATATAAATGTATGACAATTTAAGACTGTTTGCTTTTCTTTAATTTTATTCTGTATTCCAAAGTCCTTTTTTATTTATTTTTTACATGTGACCAGCAGCAGAGATTAGCAGATCCTACTGCTTATGTTTCCCTGCAGACAGGCTGGGAAATATGTGGATCACGTGACAGCTGTATATCGATTTTTAGGAAGAAGATACTTGATTTTAATAAAAAAAAAAAAAAAAAATTGTAATCATTCATATACAGAAGTAAAAGGAACAGTGTGGGTTTAACGTCACTTGAACCTGTCACTATGGGGTCCAAAAAAAAGTTAAATCTGTCCTGTACAAAAGAGGATGTATGATTTATACATGCCTTTCTGTTGGCCAGTATCCTAAATCTCCACCACATTGAAGATCCGCTGCCGGTACAGGTATGTGACACCTCTTGGTATGCTGATTGCTGCTTTCCGCTGTTCCTCCTTTTGGCTCCTACATCGCCTCAAGTTTAAGGAGCCTGTGCAAGAAACTGCACCCACAATTCTTGAATAATTGCAGTACTTTGCTAGTGTTACTGTTAATGTCTCTAAACTTACTGCATAACATTTACCATTTGTGAAGTGATCAGATGACTGTTTAGTGTGTTTTTTTTTTTTATATTGTAACTTGCACTGCAGTTTAACTTATCCTATTTATAAGAGATCAGGGGGGTCTGATATGACATTTTGTGTGTGTGTGGGAGTGAAATAATAGTTTAGGCGCTACAGGAGGAGGCTACGTAATGCCTCTGATCTATAATTTAAACTCGTATCTTCATGTCTAAACTTGATTTAAATGTCTCAGGTTCTCTTACTGATATGACAAAACGAAAATATAAATAAACCCATTCAAGATTCCACATATGTAGTCAAATTTGACAGTGAAGTTGCAGCACTCAATTTAAAAAAATAAAAGTAAAATAACCCCCCATTTTTTTTTTTTTTTTTTTTTGTGACCCGTTCTAACAATATCATGACTAAATAAGACTGGGTACTGCAACGTCTTCTGCACACCCACACACAACCCAAAGGTCCACCCTTTGGTTAGTTGATGACGTGTAGAGATGAGACGTTAAAGAAATGTACAGGTACTAGATTTGTGTTGAATTTTGACCGCCCAGAGCAAGTGTAGTATTGGCTGCTGTGAGCACTCTTCTGTCTGCAACTTCTTGTATGTTCAACGCAAAGATTGGAGTTATGCACGTTATGCTATTATTCTTGTTTGAGCATACTAGCCTAGCCTTTCAACTCTGTTTTAATTTAATGTGTGATTTTATATTTTCCTGTCAGATCCTGAGCTTGGAGGAAAGACCCGACAAATCAGGGGAGACACAGGAAGAGAGACAAGGCAAAATGCTGCTGCATACTGAATATTCTTTATTATCTCTTCTTCACAATCAGGATGGAGTGGTCCATCACCATGGTCTTTTCCAGGTAAAGCAATACCAGTTAAGTGTTTGCCTTTAGGCAAAAATGGTGTGTGGGGTTTTTTTTTTTTTTTTTTTTTTGCCTCTGTTGCAGAAAAGAAAAATTTCTCTATATTCTAGAGCAGGTTCTACCTCAGACAGCAGTGTCTCCTCTATTAAGTCCTGGTATTTGTCATAGCATATTTTAACCAAACCACATTGTCCCTTTTTTGTATTGTGCAATCGGGTGCAGGAAACTGCATTTGTGACCGACATTTGAGATGTCGTTAAATATGCACCTAGAGCAGATTGCAAGGGCAGTACAATTGCAGTGTGGAAAACGCGCACGGACTCCAAGCGGCTCACTCTCCCTACGTTAACCAGCTCCTGCTAACTAGTGATATACCAGGAAGGTTGATTTATTTGCCAGGCATGTGACTGGTGTTTGTAATCTATGTTCACTTCAAAATGATTTTGCCTCTTGGTTCCTGAAGAGCAACTAGCCACTCCAGTGTCCTAGACATGAGTTCTGAATTTGGTTAGCTTGACCTTTTTCCATAATTTTATAACTTTTTGTGGGGTTATTTTTTCTGTTTGTCATGCCTTCTATTGTAGCTTTGGGTGCATAGCTTTTAGCATTGCTGTTCCATTGATACCTCAAGTCAAATGTTCACAGCCAAGAAATCGTATAAAAATATTGCTGTTTGAAAGACAATTTTTAAAAATGCATTTCCCTATGTTCTACAGCATTCACTGTGTGCGTACTTTTATGCACTTAAAGCTGTTTACATTGAGAGGTTGCAGCTGCAGTTTGCATGTGTAAGATTAGGTACAAAGAAAATGCACTGATGTGACGTTAACATAACCTGCATTTACGGCACATTTTAAGAAGTTGTTTGTCTCCATGAAAAGTATAGTTTTTCACTTTGTTTTGCTTTACTTAAAGTTGAAACATTCTCACTGTCAAGTCTTGCTTTTTCATATTCCCAGGACCGGACATGTGAAATTGCAGAAGATCTGGATGCCAACAAGCTAGTGAGGAAGATGAGAAAACGGATATGTCTGGTGCTGGATTGTCTTTGTGCCCATGATTTCAGTGATAAGACTGCAGACTTAATCAATTTACAGCATTATGTCATCAAAGAGAAGAGACTGGGGGAACGGGAAACAGTAGTTATCTTCTATGATGTTGTCCGAGTGGTAGAAGCCCTTCATAAGGTATTTTTATAATAGTTGGCATATAAAAGCCTTTTGCTAACATTCATATTAACGTCTTTTTTTACAGCTGTAAAGTGGCAGAGGTGTTTGGTCCCAGTCAGAGCAGATTAGGATGCACCCCAATTGAAATACTGGGAGGTCTGCATTCATGCCCTTACATTATCACGTTCATGTAACTCGCCCTCGGATTTCAGTCAGTGTAACCGACCTGAACATAGTATTGTGTATATAGTATGTAATTACTGTGCTGTCCTAAAACAATAAGTGACACCAAATAAGTGATTAAATGCAAAAACGGTGAATGTGAACCACTGGCTTCTCTGTGAGACACGCACATCAATAGACAATTTCTAAATATCAGATGGCATTATAAATAGTGACAAATATGGTAATAAAACCTTATTTCAATCAATGAGGTGTAAAACTAATCACATAATGTATAATTGTCCATTCAGATTGCACAGTGTAGAACTACTATCAAATATCACAAATAGCCGTTTACCGGCTCTGTTGTGTCACATGATCAGCTGTCATTGGCTGACAACTGATCACGTGGTAAGGGGTCGGGATCGACCCCTTGCTCCGATCCGTGATCAGGCGAGTCTCAGACTCGCTGATCACAGAGCGGGGCGCACAGGCCGCTCGTGCACGGGACGACGTCAATAGACGTCGTCCCGGCAAAGCAGGTTCGCGCTGTAGCCGTCATTTGGCTATAGCGCCGATCCCTAGTAGTTAATATATCCAATCAACAGAAAACCACACCTCGTTTTGGGCTTTGGCATCGATCCAAATCATCCATTTTGAAAGTACAATTTTGAAAAAGCAAAACTAAAACCAAAAAATATTAAAGTTGTTGTGTGCCACCCACCCAAGTATATATTACTTGGTTAGGCTAAAAATACTAAATTGGCCAATCCTGATGAATCAGCACACCGCCTGTGCCCCAGGACAACATCATGTGTGACGAAACGTGTATGGTGGAGAGCCGTGCTTTTATTTTATTTTTTTGGGAAACGTCTGCTTTAACCTTCCTGTAAGAGCCATAAACCCCTGTGAAGACGCTGTGATCTCTGCTGTGTGCAAAGGCCTGGGCTGGGTATCAAGCCACAGGCGTGTATAACCTATAATTAAGAGATCCACAGAAGCCGGCAAGTGGCAGGTTTGTCTGGAGGTGGAAGGCAGACTTTTTATCACCATTCCTGGTTGTTTTGTGTTATATTTGCACAATGGAGAACTATCATTCTGAATGGCCTGTTATACATTATGTGATTCGTTTTCCATCTCATTGTTTGAAATAAAGTTTTAGTACCATATTTGTCACTATTTACAGTGCGACTTCATATTTAGAAATGAACATAGTAGTATTAACTTAACCACTTCCCATCCAGGGCAATTCTGACATTTCTCTCCTACATGTAAAATTCATAATATTTTTTGCTAGAAAATGACAGGGAATACTATGGCGGTCATTGCAGCTTTTTATCTCGCACGGTATTTGCGCAGCAATTTTTCGAACACTTCTTCTTTTTCATGCTAACCACTTCCCACCCGGCCAATGTACATATACGGCCGGGTGGGAGCTGCCTCCTTCTGACTGGATGTTCAGGAACGTCCTTCAGAAGGAGGGGTATCGCGTGTGCCCACTCAGCGGCGCGATCCCGATGCGCTCGTGTCACCCGGACACGGCACATCTCGGATCAGCAGGAGGGCTCTGTGATTGGCCCTCCTGATCACATGATGGCCGTGGCCAATCACAGCCGTCATGTGATGTAAACAAACAGCCGGTTGCTAGGCGATCGGCTCTCCTCCTCACACGGAAGTCGTCGCTGAGGAGAGCAGATCGCTGCAGCCGGCTGGGGATCAGCGAGTATGAGCTGTTTTTACAGCTTTTTACTCACTGATCACTAGTCTAGTATAAACCTACAGTGTAAACACACATGTCACCACACATGTCCCCAAATAAAAAAACACATGTCCCCCACATATGTCCCACTAAAATCACATGTTCCAATGATCACCTGCACATATATGTACGTGATCACCTGCACACATATGTACGTGATCATTTGCGTACATATATCAGTGGTCACGCAAACCAATTATTATACACTTAATGGAATTTTTTTTACCAAAAACATAGCAGAATACATTTTGGCTTAAATTTTTGACAAAATTTGATTTTATTGGTTTTCTTTTAAAATGGAAAAAAGAAAATATTGTTTTGTTTTCCAAACTTCCTCTTTTTGCGCTTATACCACAAAAAAATAAAAAACAGCCGTGAATAAATACCACCAAAATAAAGCTTTTTTTTGTGCGAACAGAGTGATAAAAATTTCATTTGGGTACAGCGTAACATGACCGTGCAATTGTCATTGAAAATGCAAGAGCGGTGAAAGCTGAAAATTTGGCTGGGAAGGAAGGGGGCGACAGTGCCCTGTATTGTAGTGGTTAAAGAAAAAACAAAAAAAAAAAAAAAACATTAAAATTAGCCCATTTTTTTTTTCCATAATGTGAAAGATGAAGTTACGCCGAGTAAATGGCTACCCAACATGTCACGCTTCAAAATTGCACACGCTCGTGGAATGCCGTCAAACTTCGGTGTGGAAAAAAAAAAATATCCCCATAGGTGACGCTTAAATTTTTTTTTTTTTACGGGGTTACATGTTTTGAGTTTCAGATAATGTCTAGGTCTAGAATTATTGCTATCGCTCCAACGTTGTGGCGATACCTCACGTGTGGTTTGTACACAGTTTTCATATGTGGGTGGGACTAATATATATATATATATATATATATATATATATATATATATATATATATATATATATATATATATATATATATATTAATATATATATATATATATATATATTAATATATATATATATATATATATAAATAAATTTATTTTGACACTTATGGCATGATCGGTCCTCTTTGCAGTGAAATATGGGGTCAGTAAGACCTCACATCTCACCTCTAGGCTGGGAAGCCTAAAATAAAAAAAAAAAAATTAACTATTGCGGCTTCCCGCCAAGGCCATTTGTTTGAATGCAGAGGCCGGGCGCAATGTTATTACGCCAGGCCTCCAAACAATCAGAGAACTCCGGTGACCATCTGGTCTGATGGAAATCTCTCTCTGGTCACCATCCGGGGCGGGCGGGGCCTGTCTCCGACCCCACTGATGGAAGCGGTGAGTTGGTAGAAGCACCGGAGGGGGGTGGAGGGGCTGCCCATAAGAACGATCAAGAGGTGGAACAGCCACTATGATTTTTATAGTGTAGGAAATCGCAGGCACTAAAAGATATCTGATGTCTGTAGCTTCAGGCATCATTCAGATATCCCCGCTCAAAGTCAAGTATGTCCTTTGAAGTACCTTGGATGGGAACTGGTTAAGTTACCTTTCCAAAGCCAAGATGTAACCTCATACGTTAAAATGTAGTAATTATTTCAAAGATTTGTACAGGATTGTATAGCAATGATTTTTTGATGGTCAGCATTGTTGCACCACTGTAATAGAATCTTCCCTTCTATTTATTTTTTAGAAAAATATTGTTCATAGAGACTTGAAACTGGGTAATATGGTGCTGAACAAGAGGTAAGCGATCAACCAGCCAAGTTAAGAAATGTCTTCCATAGTAAAAATTGTAATGTGCGTAATTTTGAACAAAAAATGGCTTCATTTCTGTTATTTCACATTCCACATACCGTATATACTCGAGTATAAGCCGAGATTTTTCAGCCCCTTTTTTTAGGCTGAAAGTGCCCCCCTCGGCTTATACTCGAGTCACCGCCGTCTGTCTACCCGATCAGCGTGTCGTGCAGACAGACGGCGGCCATTCCACTATTCAAAAGCCGCGCCTCCCTGTCTGTGATAGGCGGAACACTCAATTTCCCAGCAGTCAGTGGTCCGCCTATCACGGACATCCGCTCATCCTCATACTACGGACGAGGATGAGAGGATGTCCGTGATAGGCGGAACACTGACTGCTGGGAAATTGAGTGTTCCGCCTATCACAGACGGAGGCGTGGCTTTTGAACAGTGGAATGGCCGCCGTCTGTCACAGACGAGGAGAAGAGGTGCGGCGATCCTGGCATGGCCGCCGTATGTTTTTACATGCAGATCGCTGCAGAAGGACACAGGTAGGCTGGACACGCAGGTAGGCTGGACACGCAGGTAGGCTGGACACGCAGGTAGGCTGGACACGCAGGTAGGCTGGACACGCAGGTAGGCTGGACACGCAGGTAGGCTGGACACGCAGGTAGGCTGGACACGCAGGTAGGCTGGACACGCAGGTAGGCTGGACACGCAGGTAGGCTGGACACGCAGGTAGGCTGGACACGCAGGTAGGCTGGACACGCAGGTAGGCTGGACACGCAGGTAGGCTGGACACGCAGGTAGGCTGGACACGCAGGTAGGCTGGACACACAGGTAGGCTGGACACGCATGTCTCACCCTCGGCTTATACACGAGTCAATAAGTTTTTCCCATTTTTTTTTTTTTCTTTTTTGTGGTAAATTAGGGGCCTAGGCTTATATTCGGATCGACCTATACTCGAGTGTATATACGGTAATACAGTGAGGAAAAGAAGAATTTGATCCCCTGCTGATTTTGTACGTTTACCCACTGACAAAGAAATGATCAGTCTATAATTTTAATGGTAGGCTTATTTTAACAGTGAGAGACAGAATACTAACAAAAATCCAGGAAAAAAAGGCATTTAAAAAAAGTTAAAAATCGATTTGCATTTTAATGAGTGAAATAAGTATTTGACACCTTTGCAGAACATGCTTGTTGGCAGTCAGAGGTCAGATGGAAAAACGGAAAGACGAAAAATGAGTTGACTGCCAGGTTTGCACACATCTCAGGAGGGATTTTGTCCCACTCCTCTTAGCAGATCCTCTCCAAGTCATTAAGGTTTCCCTCCACATATTTTCTATGGGATTAAGGTCTGCAGACTGGCTAGGCCACTCTAGGACCTTTAATGTGCTTCTTCTTGATCCACTCCTTTGTTGCCCTGGCCGTGTGTTTTGGGTCATGCTGAAAGACCCATCCATTTTCAATGCCCTGGCTGAGGAAAGGTGGTTCTCACCAAAGATTTGATGGTACATTGCCCCATCCATCGTCCCTTTGATGCAGTGAAGTTGTCCTATCCCCTTAGCGGAAAAACACCCCCAAAGCATAATGTTTCCGTGTTCATGGGGTCATAGGCATCATTCCTCCTCATCCTCATCCTCATCCTCCTCCTCCAACACTTTCACCCAGTTTTCCTCCTCTGAATCATTCAGACGGGCCTGTACATGTGCTTTCTTGAGCAGGGGGACGTTGTGGGCATTCTATGATTTCAGTCCTTCACGGCGTAATGTGTTAACAATTGTTTTCTTAGTGATTATGGTCCCAGCTGCCTTGAGATCATTGATAAGATTCTACCATGTATGTCTGGCCAGATTCCTCAGTTCTCGTGACCATTGAAACTCCACGAGGCGAGATCTTGCATGGAGCCCCAGACTGAGGGAGATTGACGGTTATTTTGTGTTTCTTCCATTTGCGAATATTCATACCAACTGTTGTCACCCTCTCACCAAGCTGCTTGGCGATTGGTCTTTTAGACCTTTCCAGCCTTGTGTAGGTCTACAATCTTGTCCCTGATATCCTTGAACAGCTCTTTGGTGTTGGCCATGGTGGAGAGATTGGAATCTGATTGCTTCTGTGGCCAGTTGTCCTTTATAGCAGTAACATGTTAAGATTAGGATCACTCCTTTTTAAGAGTGCTCCAAATCTCAACTTGTTAGTTGTATAGAAAACACCTGGGAGCCAGAAATCTTGCTGACGGGATCAAATACTGTATTTGCTGGTGTATAAGACTACCTTTTTACACTTAAAAAAAAATGCCCAAAAATCGGGGGTCGTCTTATACGCCGGGTATACAGGTATACAATGCTGCCCGATGGATGTCAGCCCCCAAATGTCTGCTAATACTATATGAGGCTTCAGCTACAAACTGTATACGCCGTTGAGCCAATCCCGGCGAGCGATGTATTCTATTAATGAATACAGAGCCTGCTTGGATTGGAGTAACAACCTCTGCCAATCCGAGCAGGCTACATAGAGTAGTCTGCTCGGATTGGCTTTGAGAGAGAGAGAGAGAGGCAAGGGCTGATGATGCTACAGCCTCTGCCAATCCAAGCAGGCGTTGTATTCATTAAAATAATACACTGCTCACCATACTTCCCTGGGTAAATCCATTCACTGATCTCCTACTACTATACATCCTGCTATTTGCCTTTGAGGTCCCAGGCACCCAAGAGGGACAGGTAAATCTGGGACATATGACAGGGGGGTTATTGAATGCATTTTGGTGGACTATTCCTATAGACTGTAACCCAAAAGTGGTATAGGTTTGGTTAGTGAAAAATTCTACTTTCCAGAGTTGTGGCATTCAATAGATCTCTGTTTGTGTTATTATTGTTTGATTTACTTTGACATATCACAGCATAGCGGATGAGTAGTTGGCATTCTTGCTTTGTTTTTTTTTAATCGTTCTAATGTTTTTTTAAAATGGTGTTGCCTCAGAAGGGGGGTAGTCTTATACCGTGAGTATTGCCCAAAACCTATGTTTTCACTTGAAAAATAGGGGGTCGTCTTGTACGCCGGCAAATACGGTACTTATTTTCACTCATAATGCAAATAATTTAACTTTTTTGAAATGCATTTTTCTGCACATTTTTCTTCCGACTGTTAAGATTGCTCTCAGATCCATTACCTGCCCCCACCCCTAATTTATGATGCCTGTACAGGAGCAAGATGGGGACAGTAATCGGACACTATATTGGGGGTGTGGCCTAGTGGCGGTCCATGCTGAGAATGGCATTCACCATTATACAGCAGGTATCGACTTAATGTGCGGCTCCCGGAACTCCTAGTCACACTCTACGATTGCCTGGAGCATAGACAGCGGCGGGCACAGGACTTCATTCCCATACAGCGCAAGTGGCTGGCACACATATCCTTGGTTTGCAATTAGACCCTGCACATTGGGATTTGAGCGCGACCTTGTGTTGACTCCCATGCACAGAGCGAGCACAGCTCTCTCCTCCTTCCGGCAGCTAGCTCAACTATTGCCGGCAAAACTGAATGCTGTGGTGCCACTTGACATGTCCTTAGCTACTTTCTGTTTTTTACGGCAGTAGCTAGGAGCGCTACAGAAAGGAGAGGGCTAACAAAGGGTAGCACTCGGACTGTGCTGTTGCCACAGTACCCTGGTTGAAAAAACCCTGTACTAGAGAGTACATTGCAACCGACTTTAAATTTTGTTTTTGCAGTGAATGCATGTGTGTAGAAGGCTGGCCCTTTTTCATATAGAGCTGTTGCACGTCTTTTGGACAAACCAGATGGCCAGATGAGTAACTTATGCCCTCAAAAAAAATGAAAGCTGGCAGTTTATGGTGGACCATTATAAATCATACAGTGAAGCAACTTGCTTCCTAAAATGGCTTTTAAATTTTACTAAGCTGTTCCAGATTTCTGCAAAACATGACTATTGTAAGTATTGTGTTGCCTTTGCATCCACTTGTGTAAGTGATGCAGCTTCTTCTTACAGTAACATCATCATATGCACATTTTTGCTTTTGTGATGTAATGGAATGCATGGATCCGAATTTGTGTGTGTGGGTTTTTTTTTTCTCCTGCATAACCAACCTCCTTTTTAGATGTATGATTGTTTTCCAGTTGTGTTTAAATGGAAAAGTAAAATCAGAGCTGTTTATTGCACTGGTGTTCCCCATAGAGTAGTGTGGGCATATGTATGTAACTATTGGCTTAATCAGGATGATTCATCTCCAAGAGTACAGCCTGTTCAGTCTGAATAATAGTGCTTCCAATGTATGTCTATAACGCAACCATGTATATCTCCCACGCATGTGTGCACAAAATGGTTTACTAAAAGTATATTTAACAAAATGAAAAGCCAAGAGTTAAGCATCAGAACTGTCAAAACAAAGTACCCGCTGCTTCGCACTGTTAATGCAACTTTATTTATAAAGACGTTCTATATCACAAAGGCTAAATCTGTGTCTGTAATGCATGTTCAAATCTTAATACCATAAAAACTAACCTGTGATTGGATTTGTAATGAGTTTGACAATTCTAGAGAAATGCTTAAATGCATTACAATTTAACCAAACCCATTAGATTTTAGTTGAATAAAATGTACTAGAGTTTTTTTGTCAACTACAATATGACTAAAACTAAAGTGTAGGGCTGCAACTAACGAACAACAATTATTTTCATAATTATTTTCATAATCTATTAGTCAACCGATTCATTGTTTTGATTAGAGGTCGACCGATATGGGTTTTTCTCTTGCCGATGCCGATATTTAGAAATCATGGCGGCCGATGGCCGATATATGATGCAGATTTTTTTTTTTTTTTTTTTTCCCCTTCATCTCATAAAATCTAACAGACACCTTTCCCACTGGGGTGTTTTTCAGGCGCTTTTGGGCTAAAAATGGCACCTGTAAAGTGCCTGCAAAACAGCTCCCCTGCAGTCTGTGTGACAGAGAGTGCTTTCACACTGAGGCGATGCGCTGGCAGGATGTTTAAAAAAAAAAAAAGTCCTGCAAGTAGCGCGTTTGGAGTGGTGTATGCGGCTCCTCCACCACTCCTGCCCATAGCTATTAATGGGCACCACTGCCAAAGCGCATGCAATGCGATTTGGCAGCGGTGCTTCACGGGCGCATTTAATCTCTTCCTCGGCCGCTAGCTGGGTTAAACATTTATTAAACAAAACAAACCTCCAATCAGTTTACTTGTATGTATGATTTGGATAAAAAAACAAAACAAAAAAAACTATATATTAAATAAAAACAGGTAGTCAAAACTTTTGGATGGGGAAAAAAAAGGGCTAACTTTACTGTTTTTTATTTTTTTGTGTTTTTTTTCCCCAAAAAATTGCATTTGAAAGACCTCTGCACAAATGCCATGTGACATAAAATATTGCAACAACCGCTATTTTATTCCCTAGGATCTCTGCTAAAAAAATATATATAATTTTTGGGGGGGGGGGTCTAAGTGATTTTCTGGCAGAAAATACAGGATTTTTACTTGTAAGCAGCAAGTGTCAGAAAAGATTATGAAAATAGTAATCCATTATTTTCATCGATTAGTTGTCGATTAATTCAGTAGTTTCGGCCCTACTAAAGTGACATTTTAGTAAAAAAAAAAAAAAAACACTAAAATGAAATTTGACGTCAAAATTCACACCCATGTGCATAAACGCATACTGTATGTTGGGTGCACCTGCATACACAAATGTTAATTTCTGCTACCAATAACATGACCACGCACACCAGAGTGGGGGCAATAATTCTAGGGCTTTATTCAGTTATAGTATTAACCCAAAAAATGAAATGTATATTGCAGCTTGCCAATCATTAGATGTGCAAGCTGCATTAGTTTTCTTTTAGTTTTTTCCCCTCTGTTTTCACCTGGTGGTCTGGCCAGTAACACACCTTCCTGTATTGGTGCCCTCACTCTAGATGAAGGAGCACCCAGGGGACACCTTTTTGGAGAGCAACATTGTCAGTCTGGGGGGAGGGGAGCGTTGGATGTACAAGCAAGTTTTAAATACAATAACAAATTGAAGCCAAACCTCAGCTAATACTTTTTGCGGTAACTTTTATACTTTTTACACAGAAGGGGGAATAAATAAATAATGCTCTGGTTGAACCACTTAACTTGTATTGTGACAAAAGGAGCATAATTTGTGCAAAAAAACACACTGTTCTGGCAACAAAAGGGTTAAAGGCTAACTTTCCATCTTGGAATTCCATTAAACAATGTGGAAGTAATCTCTTATGTTTGGCTTGAGATGGCTAATACTGTACAGGAAGGAGTAGGATGTAGTTTGCAACACAGTGAATTGTGTGAAAATTGCTTCTGTGAAAAGTTTTAAAGTGACACTAAAGCTTTGTGGTTATATTTTTATTTTTTTATTTTTTTAAATAACAAACGTCATACATGCCTCCACTGTGCAGCTCGTTTTGCACAGTGGCCCAGAACATCCTCTTCTGGGGTCCCCCGGTGGCTGTCACGGCTCCTCCCCACATTAGATAATCCCCTAGGAGAAGCGATCTCCCGGGGGGGTTTCCTTGCGGGTGCGCTCCTGTGTCATTCATTCGTCTTCCATAGAAGCTGAATTTATGACTCTGTCCTGGCGCCTGGGTCATTGGATTTGATTGACAGCAGTGGGAGCCAATGGCTGCACTGCTATCTATCTATCCATCCAATCAGGCTCTTAGGCTTTAGCTGGTGTGCTCGTCCCCGGGACGTGATAGAGGGGGTTCAGGTAAGTGAAATGGGGATTGGGGGGGTTGGGGGCCGCGAGCTGCAGCATTACATAAGGTTTTTCACCTCGCTGCATAGAATGCTTTGAGGTGAAAAATCTTGAAGGTTTACACCCCTTACCCTAGGTATTTATGACTGACTCCCCACCTACAAGATAAGCTGATGCCTGAGGTCTGCCTATTTACGTACCTCTCCATAGGTGTGTAAAAAAAAAAAAAAAAACACATCTGGCCAAGCCAGTCGTTTAATGTGTTGGCAAGCAGACATATTAACCACTTCAATACCGGGCCTATTCTGGCACTTCTCTCCTACATGTAAAAATCTTCTTTTGTTTTTGCTAGAAAATTACTCGGAACCCCCAAACATTATAGATGATTTTTAGCAGACGCCCTAGGGAATAAAATGGTGGTCGTTGCAACTTTTTATCTTGCATGGTATTAGCGCAATAATTTTTTTAATACCTTTTATTTTATTTATTATAATATGAAAGATGTTACGCTGAGTAAATGGATACCTAACATGTCACGCTTTAAAATTGCGCACACTCATGGAATGGCGCCAAACTTCGGTACTTAAAAATTTCCATAGGCGATGCTTTGAAAAAATGTTATGTTTCCAGTTTAGCGTTAGAGGAGCTCTAGGGATACCTCGCGTCTGGTTTGAACTGTGTTTACATATGTATGCGGGGCTTATGGGTGTGTTTGCTTCTGAGCATGAACTACTGGGGACAGGGGCGTTTAAAAAAAAAAAAATAGATTTCTCTTACGTTTGACTGACACGGCTCCTTTCTTAGACCATCGGGTTGTTGAGCCACGTTCAGGAGAGGACTAGGCAGAACATGTTAACGTGTTGCAACAAAACCAGAACTTTCTAGTTCCGCCCAAGGGGTGGTCCCTTAAGTAACAACCCCCCCAGCCTGCCTCCTGCAGCCTCAGTTTTTTTTCTGCCTAGTGAAGGAGAATGACCTAGGAACCCTGCGGGCCCATCGGTCCGTGGATTTTTTTCTGCAGAAGTTTGCCTTTTGCACAAGATTTCGATCCTGTGATCTGCTATCAATAGGCTGCTGGGTGAAAGGCTGGATACCCTTATCCTTGTAGTCTTCCCAGCCTGGCCAGTGAGCGTGTGCAGACCAGAGCTCCATGCTGGGTCGGCCACGACATGCCGGTGAGCGTAATGCTCCGGGGCGCACACATGACCGGGCTACTCATGTCTGCATCAGTGTGCTGGGCAACCAGCCACCCCGCACTGATCGGAGAGTGGGTCTGTGATGGAATGTTCCCCAGCTCGTCGGGACTGGTAAATACAGCTCTCCCTGCCTCAGTGGGGCTGAGCAGCTGGGCATTCCCTGGGAGGTCGATTTGGGGGTCCCTCACCTCCCACTCTTCTCTCCCTGTCCCTATATTCCCTCCCCCCCCTCCCTTTGGGGGATGCTGCA
Source organism: Lithobates pipiens (assembly GCF_037356315.1). Lineage (NCBI taxonomy): Eukaryota > Metazoa > Chordata > Amphibia > Anura > Ranidae > Lithobates > Lithobates pipiens. Next base: position 319,591,371 of record NW_027507748.1, read on the forward strand.
TGGGCTGCTGAACGGGGTTTGTGCCATAGACCAGGCCTATCTGTGGTGGGGGCTGCGCTGGGTAGCTGTGCCCTGGATGTCTGTAGGTCTCTCCCCTGGGTGTCTGGAGGCTGTAGCGCTGTTTGCTGCCATTTTCTCTGCCTGTTTTTACTGTCCCTCAATGCATACAGTGCTCAGTGGCCATTTTTGGTGTGACCAGGGAGCAGCATGGTCTGAGTTTACTGTACCATTTTACTGTAGTCCGGCGGCCATTTTTCCCATGATTATGTCCTTTTATACTGGATGCTCGGCAGCCATTTTGTTGAAGCCTGAACAAGTTTTCCATGCTCAACGCTGTACAGTGGAGCTCAGCACAGCGTGGTTTTTCTCTCGCAGGCATCTGGGAGCTGACACAGGCACACCTAGCTGGACAGCGCAGAACTCGGTCAGGGTGGTGAGTCCTGCAGTGGGGGCCCCCTCAGCCTGCAGCAGTGAGGAGGGTGGGACCATCACTGTCCTAAGTCCCCAACAGGTGGCAGACAGGGTAGGGTCAACATGGCTTCAGAAACTGGTGTTTCTTCCCCCGAAATCCAGGCAATTACAACCGGTTCGCCTGCAGACAGTGCAGTGTCTCCGGACGTGGTCCTTAACACGTTTGTTGCCAAGATGGAGGTGGTGCGTGGGCGCAAAGGTGGTTAAAAACTTCCCCTGCGCCCCCCCCCCCCCCTCCAGGGGTGAACGCTGATACAGACTCTGCCCCGCTGAGGCTGGTGACCTCTGCTCTGTCGTTTTGGAGGGCGCTGACCAGGACCGATCAGACAGTGAGGATGTATCCGGGTCCGTGCGAGATAAAGCGCTTGTTGGAGCACTTATCACAGCTGTGCGTGATACCCTGAAAATTCACGAGACCGCAGATCCCTCTGCTGATATAGTGGTCCCTTTTGGGCTTGTAAGCCAGCCCGTACACCTAAGGTGTTTCCGTATCTGACTTATTTCGATAAGCTCATATACGAGGAATGGGGTCTACCTCAACTGACCTTTTCAGTCCCCAAATACATAGCGGTGCGTTACCCCTATTGAGGAGAGCCTTCTCAAAAAATGGTCGGCTCCTCCCATCGTGGACCCCCCCAGTATCCAGATTAAACAAAGTAACCACGATCCTGGTAGAGGGGACTCTTGCCTTTAAGGACCCCACGGACAGGAAGGCCGAGGCAGTGGCCCGTTCCTTGTTTACGATTGTGGGGTCAGCAATGCGACCAGTACTGGCATCCGCACTTGTGTCACAGACACTTACTGAGTGGGCAAAACTTTTGCACCACAAATTGGAGGAGCAACAGGCTTCCCCTGTCTGCGTGGAACTAGCAAACCAGTTAGTGCAAGGCCTTAAGTACGTTTGTGACGTGGCCCTGGATACCCTCCCTCTGTTATCCAGGGCTTCAGTGTCAGCAGTGGTGCTAAGGCGCCTGGTTTGGCTAAAATGCTGGTCGGCTGACCAGGCATCTAAAAAAAAGCCCTGACTGATTTACCCTTCCTTGGCGAGCGGCTCTTTTGGTGCCTCGTTGGATGACATTATTAAAAATGCCACAGTTGGCAACAGTACCCTACTCCCACAGGCCAGGAAGGATAAGGAGCCACGCCACAGGCAAGGGCCCTCATTATCCTCTCACAAATGGCTTTTTCGTCTGCCCGGGGCTTTGGTTAAACGTCTCCAGCACGACAGGATGACCTCTGAAGGACAAAAAACGTCCCCGGAACTGGAAGCCTATCAAGCCTGCGAGCAAGAGTGCCACCGCATGAAGGTTTGCCCCCACCCGCAAAACGGGTGGGGGGGTCGCGTTTTGGTCGTTTGCAGCCCGGTGGGCCTCTCGACTGTCCGACCAATGGGTCTGCTATCTGATTTCTTCTGGCTACAAGATAGAGTTCCTCTCTTGGCCACCAAACAGATTCTTCCCCTCCAACATACCCATATTCCCGGCTTGCTGGGAGGCTCTAATGGGGCCGGTAAGGGACCTGCTGAGTCGCGGGGTGATGGTACCTGTTCTGGTGCTGGAAAGATTCCAGGGGTTTTACTCCAATCTGTAGGCCCCAAAAAGGAAGGGGTACGTCCAATCTTGGACCTAAAAGCCCTCAATTACTTTGTAAAATTACAGAGGTTCTGAATGGAATCAGTTCGCTCAGTAGTTTCTGCACTCCAAGGGGACTCCCTGGCGTCTTTGGACATCCAGGATGCGTACTTGCACATACCCATATGCCTTTGTAATCTGGTTTCTGCGATTTTGCAGTTGGGGAAGCCCACTACCAGTTTGTGGCTCTCCCTTTTGACTTGGCATCAGCCCACGGAGTCTTTACCAAGGTATTTGCTCCAGTTTTGGCGTTGCTACGATAACGCACGATCACGATCGTAGGTTACCTAGATGATCTCCTCCTGAGAGCATCTTCTGCCTCAGAATTAGAGGAGGATGTGGCGATCACCATGCAGACCCTGCAGGAATTTGGGGGGCTGTCGATGATCGTACCGACTCAGCGCTTGGTGTACCTAGGCTTACTGCTGGACTCCATGAAAGCAAGAGTTTTTTTTTTTTTTTTTTTTTTTTTTCCTCTTTAGACAAGCTGCAGACTCTCAGAGCCACGGTAAAACTGCTGCTGAACCGCAGGTGGTCGTCACTACGCTTCTGCATGCTAGTCCTGGGACTCATCCTGGCCCCCCCCCCCGTTCGAGGCAGTCCCGTATGCCCAGTTCCAAACCAGAGTCTTGCAGAAGGAGATCTTGATAAAATGGGACAAATCTCCAATATCCCTGTATCGGCAGATTCAGGTGAGCCAGTCAGCCAGGGAGTCCCTGCTCTGGTGGCTGAGGTTCCTGGCACTTCAGTCCGGGAAGTCGTTCCTACCTCCTGAATTGGACAGTGATCACAACGGACGCCAGCCTAACTGGCTGGAGTGGGAGTTCAGTCGACCCAGGGTCTCTGGTCGGAGGAGGAATCCAAGTTGCAGATCAATGTGCTCAAGCTGCGAGTGATCAGGCTATGCCTCTCCACATGGTCGATAAGACTTCGAGGGCGTCTGATCAGGATCCAGTCAGATGTCAATCAAGGAGGAACAAGGAGCTCGGCCGCCGCACGGGAGGTCGCTCACATCCTTCAGTGGGCAGAGCGATATGTATCGGCCATTTACATCCTGGGAGTGGAGAACTGACAGGTGGATTACTTTAGTCGCCAGATGCTGGACCCAGGAGACTGGGCATTGCATCCAGAGGTGTTCAGGCTACTGTGCCTGTGGTGGGGCACACCAGACGTGGATCTTCTGGCCTCCGTCTCAATTGGAAGGTGCCGAGATTCGTGTCCAGGACAAGAGATCCTTACGCAGACACGCTGGTGGCTCAGTGGGTTCAGTACCAGCTGATCTATGCCTTTCCTCTGCTAAAACTGTTACCACGTCTGCTCAGCAGAGTGGAGGCCGAGGGGGGTTCCAGTAATTCTGATTGCCCCAGCATCCCTGGTACGCAGACCTAGTGCGCCTGGTGGCGGATGCCCCTTGGCAACTGCTGTTACGAGAGGACCTTCTGTCTCAAGGTCTGATTCTCGATCCTGCTTTACCATCGCTGGTTTTTAACGGCATGACTATTGAGACCCAGGCAATGAGGAATCGGGGTCTTTCTGACTCGGTGATTCCAACTAAGTTGCGAGCGCGGAAATCTTCTTCTCGGAAGATATATCGTCGTACCTGGAAGGCCTACATCTCCATGTGTGAGGAGAAAGGATGGTGTCCGTGCTCCTATTCTATATCCAGGATCCTGCTATTTTTTGCAGTGATGAGTAGACCAGAAATTGGCATTATGCAAGGACCGATATCGGCCTTGGCTTTTTTTTTTTATTTTTTTACAGCGACCCCTGGTGTCTCACACTCTGGTGAGCACTTTTTTTTTTTTTTCAAGGGGTCCGACATGTAGTCCCTCCGGTGCGTCCACCGTGACCCCTGTGGGATCTGAACCTGGTGTTATTGGCGCTTCAGAAACTGCCATTTGAGAATATCAGAGAGATCCGGTCCAGCATTGCGGCCGAACTGAGCGCCGCTCATCTCCTCCTCCTCTCCACCGGCGTCTCCATTGCCGCTCTGTGCACATGGCCGTGACAGCTTTTGGCTTCACGGCTGGGCACGCAAGGCGCATGCGCGAGTCGCGCTGTGCTCCCAGAGTGGACAGGCGATCTCCTGGGACCTGTCATGTGTCTCAGGAAATTGCCTAGAGGAAGGGGCCACCTAAGACGAAAGGTTTTATCCCTTCCCAAGTCTATCCAAAATATAAATATATTTTCATAGGCAGAGTACAAAGAACAAACAGGAGCAAGTGGGCTGAATAGGGAAGATAGACAGGATAGAGGGACCAAAGATACAGTCTGAGTGATAAGAGGCATACAGCTGACAAATGGGAGCCAGGGTAGAGGTATGCTGTCACAGCAGGCAGGACACACTGAGAGCTAGAAGATGCAGGATTGGAACCAATCCTGACACCAGATAGTGTAAAAAATCAAAATTTTCCAGCTCATTCTCATCCTTGCTCCTCACCCTGTTACCTGCCAGTGTAAAAATCCATCACTGTCTCACATAGATATGACGATGTAACTAGAACCGGGTCATTCCACAACTTTCACAGATCCCATCCTGTTCTTAGAGAGTCGGCATTTGCCTAGACGTATTTCATTAAGATTGGATGAAGGTGTCTTTGCTAAATGTGTGGATGTAAATGTTAGGGTGCATTTCCTGACAACCAGTAGCGGCTGGTGTTTTTTTTTTTTTTTTTTTTTTTTTTTGGGGGGGGGGGGGGGGGTGACTCTTTCCCAGAAAGTGGTTTTCCTAGTGGCCATTACTTCGGTCAGGAGGGTTTCGGAGCTGGCGGCCTTGTCTTGCAAGTCACCCTATCTGGTTATCCACAAGGATATGGTGGTGTTGCGTCCGAAACCTCCTTTTCTGCCGAAGGTGGTTTTGGAGTTCCACATCAATGAAGACATTGTGTTACCATCTGTGTCCTAAACTGACACATCCTAAGGAGGTGGCCCTACATTCCCTGGACATGGTTCGGGCTCTGAGGGTGTTTTTGTCTACTATGGCTCCCTTTCGGAAGTCAGACTCCTTGCTTTTCAGTGGCTGGTCCGAAAAAAAGGCATGGCGGTCTCGTCGGCCACCATTTCCAGGTGGATCAGACAGATTATAGTACAGGCCTACGCCGTGAAGGGACAGGTGCCCCCCTTAATGGTCACGGCCACTCCACCAGGGCAGTTGGAACGTCTTGGGCCTGTCGCTCCAGCGTGTAAAGCAGCGACTTTGTCGTCTGTCCACACCTTTACAAAATTCTACAAGGTAGATGTCAGTGCATCGGCTGATGCGTGTTTTGGCCACAAAGTTTTGCAAGCGACCATGTAATTTGCAATTGCACTAAAAAAAAAATTCAGTTTTTTATTTTTTTTTGGCAAAAACGGTTACTTTTAAATAAATGCACTGTTGCATTTGTTAACGCAAGTTTTTGAGGCGGTTTGTAAGGTAGTGACTCCCAGATTTAGGAGCGCTCTTCTTCTTCTTTTTTTTTTTTTTTTTTTTTTTTATTTACTTTTTATTTTATTTACTTTTTGTGGGTAAAGGTTCTATGCTGTTCCCACCCCTCGTTTTGGCACTGCTTGGGGACGTCCTGATGGTCTAAGAAAGGAGCTGTTTTTTTTTTTTTTTTTTTTTTTTGATCGCTTTTATTCCTATTACAGGGAATGTAAGCATCCCTTTTAATAGGAATCTATTGTGACAGGTCCTCTTTATGGAGAGATGCGGGGTCAACAAGACCCCACATATCTCCTCCAGGCTGTAAAGCATAAGATCAGAAAAAATTATGTGATCTCATGCTGACAGCCATGATTGCGCCCGGGCCTCCGATCAGAGATAACTGACCATCTGGTCACTGGAAATCTCTATGCTCATCTGGCGGTGGGCTATTCTTTCTCCGGCCACCCCCCCACATTGGCTCGGGTGAGCCTGGAGAAGCACCAGATGGTGGCGGGAGGGGGGTGAATGTCCCCTCCCGTCGCTTATAAGAACGATCAAGCAACGGAACTGCCACTATGATCATTCTTATCGTGCACAGAATTGCCGATAGGAAAGATTGATATCTGAATGATACCTGTAGCTATAGGCATTATTCAGATATCACTGCACAAACTAGATGACCTTACAGCCATGGAAACTATCTTAGTTTCTTTGATCTGCTTGTTCCTAGGTGCTGACCCTGTGATTTTACTATGGCACTAGCCAGTTGGTCGAAAAACACAAAAAATCTCCTGCACTCGGGTGTCTAGTCTCTCAGTGCGTGGTGCGACCAACTTTATAAAGTAATGCCTACTGTCTTGCAGCCCCCCTCCGAACAATGGGTATTCCTACGCTTAAAAAGGAGGGCACACTGACCTAGTGCATTACCAATGGTAAAGCTTTATTAAAGCATAAAAAAGCAGTTTATACTCCCTAACGTGTATTTACATGAGGCTTTGACAATTAACAGGATCGTGTTTCTGAACACCAGCAAGCCAGGACCTGATGTTGAGAGGATCAAACGATAACCCAAGATGGCTGACACACTTCAAGGGTGTACCCTTTTCCTCGGAGCCTAAGCGTGCAATGGCTCCTCTCTCCTAGTCGCCTCTATATATGTCTCCACACCCTAATCCCAAGAAACACCCACCCAATTGAATTGGGCCCACCCGCATGGACTGGCTCCCACAAGCTCCACCTGGTTGGTCAATTACATCACCATTCTCTTTTCTGATAGGACAACCATCTTTGATCAAAAAGGCAGCTATAGGTGTGGGAGTAACAACTGTGGGAACTGCACATGTATGTCCCATAGAAAAAAGGATGTAGTCGGAGCTAATGGCAAGATTAGTTTATCAACTGCACCACTCCATATGTTATATATGGCCTCCTGTGCCCTTAAGGACAAGGATGAACAAGCACAGAAGTAGTATTTCGACCGTAAAAGACAAATGCTCAGTGCCAAGACACTTTTAAGGAAGATCATAATAGTAGTACAGATGTCCTCAAAGTGTTTGGTATAGAGGCCTTACTAAACGACTTGGAAGGTGGTAGAAAGTATCAGATGCTATGCACATTTTTGTATTTTTGCTTTATGGACTTTGGCCCCGAAAGGTCTAAATGAGGAAATTTAACTGCATAATGTCGTATGATACATGCAGTTCCCTCAGAGCCCTCAGACTTTCCTGTGGTATAGCTTGAATGAATTTCTACCCTGTCCATTGTCCTTCGACAACTAGATACCTCCTTGTGATAGACGCCATCCATGGGGGGTCGGCCCAAGCATTTTAGTGTGGCTATATCCATGGTATCCAACTTTTGTTTCCATGGGGGTTGAAGGGCGTATTGTATCTAGAGCAGGTTTAGCCCCTTTGCTGAGATTTAGTTAAGTAATGTATGTATTGAGATCTTTGGTTTAGTAGGGTTTAGAATAGACTGATATATGGGTAGTTGACAATTTCAGATGGGTAACTCCCTATCAGGCTATCCTAATAGAGGTTTAGATTATGCTTTTTTTTGTAACATTGTATATACTTTTAGCCTATACAATTAATTTTTAAGTAAAAGTGATTAGCTAAGCGGGCCAATGGTCTCTCCGTAGTATGGAAATTTCTTTATATATATTATAAAAATTATACACAAACCTTAAATTGGGTGTAATTTTAACCATGTTTAGTAAACGTATGGAGGTCCCCAGTATTGCCCATTAGGTGCATTATGTGATCTGTAATTTCCATTGGTTTAGCATTTGGTTTAGTTCCATCCAATGCACAGTGGGTTGGTGTTTGTATCCATAGAAGCATTCCTCAGTGTGCATATGAATATTTTTTTTTTTTTTTTTTTTTTTTTATCGATTTTATTACTCTAAATTGCTATATACATGCATGTATACCTTCTTTCATATGTGGGTATTTATGATTCCCTAATGATTCCAATATCGCCTATACATTGTATTATTTTCCAATTATGACTATTTACGGTCTTTCATTGGAAATGTCGCTACGTAATCTGAGGGTTGCCTTGAATATTTACACTTGGTCTTGGCAAACATTCCTTTTTTATAAAAAGTTTTTAATAATTTTCAACCTTGGCTTTTTAAAATGTTTTTATTAACATTTTTAAATTTAATTTATGAATGGCTGCTTCTATGGAGCAGACTGTGGGCTTTGTTCACTGTGCATTGCCCACATCTATGTGTCTGAACCTATTAGTTTTATAACATGCCCCCCTTTGAGTGCCTGCTTGCAGGTTGTTGGCAGCAGCTCATGGTTACTTCTGGTCACTATCCATCACATTTCCCCCATATTCTTCCACAGCTTGAGGTGTGGGTGTGTGTGGGTGTGTGTGTGTGTGTGTGTGTGTGTGTGTGTATAAGGTATACACACTGTGTGTGTGTGACTAGGAGAGAGGAGCCATTGCCCGCTTAGGCTCTAAGGAAAAGGGTACACCCTTGAAACGCATCAGCCATCTTGGGTTATCGTTTGATCCTCTCAACATCAGGTCCTGGCTTGCTGGTGTTCAGAAACGCGATCCTGTTAATTGTCAAAGCCTCATGTAAATGTACGTTTGTGTATAAACGTTGCTATTTTTTATGCTTTAATAAAGCTTTACCATAGGTAATGCACTAGGTCGGTGCTCCCTCCTTATTTTCTTTACTAGCCAGTTGGTGGCTTGACAGTTTGAAAGCTAACATAAGGAAAACTAGTAACTGTAACTTGCCCTTCAAGGAATGCCTGGAATAGAACCGTTCTGAAAATGTTTAAATCATTAGGTTTAGTGCTGCTTTAACTATAAAGTGACACTAAGCAACAATTTTCCCCAAGAAATCATCCATATAATACATTTTTCACAAAATAATTTCCCAACTGTTCTGCCTCCTTGTAATGTCCTCCACATGCTACCAAACCACACACACACCTGTTTTGTTTGAAACAAGCAGTGCATGTTTATTGCGGTCACGTGTAATGTTCTGTGCACACTAAATATCCCATATCCATAATCTGTATTCTATTGTGAACAAGAGAGGGTGTCTACATTCCTATTACAGTGGGACTTAAATGAATGTAGCTACCCTCTAAGTTAAAAAACAGCAACAAAGGAATTGGTGAAGATTGAAAGCAAAAGAAGGTACTTTTCAGGGTTAAGAATGTATACGTAAATAGAATGGATAATATATATATTATATGCTTTTTTTTTTTGTTTTTTTTTTGTTTTTTTCCTTCAGTCATTGTTCATATGTGTTTCTGTTTCATCAATTCCAGGACTCATAGAATAACAATCACTAATTTCTGCCTTGGGAAACACTTGGTGAGTGAAGATGACCTACTGAAAGATCAGAGGGGAAGTCCAGCATACATTAGTCCTGATGTACTTAGTGGTAAGGAACACTGTAAAAAAACAGCTCCTGTGACCTTTTTATGGTATCATATTTCTGCTTTTATCTAGGAGGATTTTTTGCACGGAAGAATTGGATTTTAGATCTTCTGTGGATCTGGTTAGTTGAGCTGGCCATAGATGGATCGACTCATCTGGTTCAGCAGCAACCAGCTTAGATTAGATCCCTCTACGAGCAGGCTGGCTGTGCCCAAAGCGATCATCGATCGGCTTAAGTACAACCAACCTGTCAGATCCTTTTGTATGCGATTACTGCCAGCGGCTATAGCCACCAGCATTGATTGATTGTGTTTTGCCGATGGGGGCTCTCTGCTGGCAGAATAAAATAGTGAGCTTTTTTTTTGGCAGAACCAAATACATTCTAGCATTGCCAAAGCAGTTGAGCTTCTACGGGTTTGGATGGGAAGTGGGGATTGCTGCAGGATCATTTTTGGGGGTGGGGGATAATGGGGATAGGGGATGAATCCAAGTAAAGTATTTTGGGTCCACAGTTCTATCTTTCTATTACAAAACCTTACGCTGCTTCACAGAAAAAGTAAGACCGTAACTTTATGACATTGGCCCAGGAGGGGATGGGTGGTATGTGAACAAAGAATATGCATCCTACTTTTTCCTATTAGATTTTCCACAGTATGACTGAAGGTTTGCACTTAGTCTTTTTTTAGCTTTAACCAGTATATGAAATGAATGTTAACGTCTAGGCTCTAGAACATCCTTTAAAAAAAAACAGTGCTTCTAGGCATTGGGCAGTAATGTCAGAATATTTATAGAAACGAATCATTTGAAGTGTGGTTTAGATCAGACAATGCAGGGAAGCAACCTTTTTGCATGCTTTTAACGTACTCCAATAAAACTGCACTCTTTATCATACATCACGGGACACATAGCACCATGGTAATGACTGTTTGGGTTACACACTACCTTTAGGTGATTGGACACTGGCAACCAATAGTAAGAAAGTTCCCCCCTATGTAACCCCTCCCATACGGGAGGTACCTCAGTTTTTTTCCCCTGTGTCTTGAAAGTGATGGTCATGGATGTCTAAAACGTAATAATGTCCCAGTAAAAGGGTGTTATGATCGAATTCATTCGGATGGCATAAAGGCTAAAATGGATAGGTACCCGAGCCTCAGAGCAAGGTTTTCCCTGTAATGTGTGCTATATGGTGCCGGACCCTGGTGTTTGGTATTCCTGGTCTGTTTTTTTGGTTTCCTTGGGCAAAAAAAAAGGGGTGCTTTACGGGTCCAAAGGTGTAGACCCCGAATAAGGGGGGTGGGGGTGAAGGTTGAATATGTTAAAATAGGTCCTGCTGCGAGGATTGGTAAGTGCTCCCTTTGGGACTTCCTTCCCCTCATTGCAGTGGCGAATTTGACCTCCAGAGGTCAGTTTATGCTCCCTGGTGCTTCGATACTTTGGCCGCCAGAAACAAACAGGGCACTGCAGCACACGCCCCTGGCCTACATGTGTGGCCTGTGAGGCATGAAGGGGCAGTGCGAATGCGTGATGGGTATCTGACATCAGGGACGTCTCGGGACACCGGGGCAGTATGGAACAAGTAGCTCGAGCTTCTGGCGGAGCGCTGTGGGGACACAGAGCGGTATTGGGCACGTGAGTCTAGAGTTTTTGGACACGGCTATTGCAGGTTTTGCGGGGAAATTATTGGGATCTGTAATAGCTGCTATATGCTGGAGTACAGCCTGTTCCCCAGAGGGAGTATTTTTCTTTGTTACTTGTAAGCAACATCTTTCAGAAAATGAGGTGGGGTGGGGGGTGGCGGCGCAGCAAGTAAAAGGTTGTGTTCCACCTTTTTGGGTTCAGGGGACCAACCTCATGTTGCCGGTCGGGCATCGTGGCTGCTACCAATGTGTCTGCCCCGGCTTACGTTACTAAAGATGATTTGGCATCAGCTTTAGCTGTCCTTGAGGGCAAGATAAGCAGGTATGATTGCCACAATAGCACAGTGGGGGAAGAACCGTAATAGAAAACTGAATGTATTATACACCTGTGTGTGTGTACACATAAGTATAGAGTGTTGAGCTATTAACGCAAACTACTTGCGATCTCCTAAATGTGATTCTCTTTTTAAAAGAAATTGCAATATAAATGTGCAAAATTAATATACATACAAACATATACAACTCCTAAAAAATGCTTGTGCAAACATCTGTGTGTGTACACATATGTATAGAGTGTCACGCTATTAATTGCTAACTACTTGCGATCTCCTAATTGTGATACACTTTAAAAAAAAATACAATAGATTAATGTGTGCAAAATCCATATACAAGAAACTTAATAGATCTCCCTCTCCTGAGTCTGGCCCCAGTGGGGATCCACTTGAGCGCCAGGACTCTCAGCCGGCTGGGTACTCTTGATTTAGGACTAGGATTGGGCAGATGAGGAGGTGGTCGTGAAAGACCGAGAGGAAGGGGAGGCAGAGGATTCCTCCAGTTCGGTGGAACCTTTTTTTAGCCTTCCATTCGCAAAGGTTGTTCATTCAGTTTCTTGTGGAGATGGTGAGAGCTGGGTTTAAATTGCCCCCGATTCAGGTACCAAAAGTCTCCTGTTCCCCATTAGGATCCTTGCATCTTCAGTAAGGTTCCCAGGTTTTCCCTTTGCATCCATTATTGGAGCAGGGGATTTATGCAGACTGGGATCATCCTGGCAGGATATTCCTACCCCCAAAAAGGTTCTCTTTTTATTATATCCTATGGACGAAAAATTCAGGAAGAAGAGGGGCATGCCTTTGGTTGATGCTACCATTTCTTCAGTGATTAAAAGTTTAACCTGTCCAATAATGCCCAGGTATTTAAGGATCTAGCTGATAAGAAGATGGCATCCTTGCTGAAAGCTTATTTTGCGGTTGCTGGTTCAACAGTATAGCTGGCAATTGCGGCTATCAGTATTTGCCAGTCCTTGAAGGACCATTTTTAGGAGGTTGGTGAGGAACATACCTTCTCAGGAGGCGACTACCAAGGAATTATCAGAGCTTCCTTCTGCTTTGCAGTAGATGCACTAAAGGATTTGAAGAACTGTTCACCCGAATTGTGGTGCAAGAGGTTGCTGTCAGCATTTCTATTTCATGGAGAACGCCTAATTGGGGAAGACTTTGGATGAATATATCCAGAAAATTTCTGGGAGTAAGAGTGCATTGCTTCCTGTTAAAAGGAGCGGTAAACAACCTTCCTTTAAAATTCCTAACGCCCCAGGGCCAAGTGCTTCATCTCCCAAGTGGTTTCTTCAGCCATAGCCATCTGGGTTTAAAAGGCCTCCGGGTCATAAAAAGCCCTCGACCCCAAAATCGGCCAAGCCTAACTCCAAGTCAACCTTATGAAGGGGTGCCCCCGCTCTTACGGGTTGGGGGAGTCTACGGCAATTCTCGGAAGCTTGGGAAAGACTTGTGCAGGACAGGTGGGTCGTTTTCACTGTAGTGCAAGGTTACAGAATTCTCTCCTCCTCGGTTTCTGAGTTCCAGGGTTCCTATGGATCCGGGAAAGAGTCTGTTCCTGGCCTTGGAGCGCCTGAAAATTCAGGGTGTAATTATCAAGGTTCCGTACAACGAGAGATTGGGGGGGTTTTACTTGAATATTTTCGTAGTACCAAAGCCAAATGGGATGGTAAGGCCCATTCTGAACCTCAAAGCTCTCAATCGGTTCGTAAACATTCAAACCTTCCGAATGGAGTCAATGCAGTCTGATAGCTTCCCTGAGAAGAGGGGAATATTTGGTGTACATAGACATCAAAGAACTGCATGTACCCATCTTCATCAAAAATGTCTGCGTTTTGTGGTAGAAGGGGGTCACTTACAATTCGTGGCTCTACCATTTGGTCTAGCAACGGCCGCTGTGTTGGCATCCCTAAGAGCCCAGGGAATCTCTGTCCATAGGGTATTTGGGCGATCTTCTACTAAGAGATCAATCTCGCCTACACTTAACACAAAATGTAACCAGGACAGTTCAGTTGTTGGAACTCCTAGGTTGGATTCTAAATGTGGACAAGTCACCACTTCGCCCAGCTCAGGTTCTGTTATACCTGGGCCTGATCTTTGACAAAACTCAGGCAAAAGTGTTTTTGCCTTCCCCCAAAGGTCAAGTCCATAGTGGAACTTGTCCAGATTATAAAAAGAAGCCTTCCATTGGGCTATGCATGAGGCTGCTGGGCAAGTTTGGTGTCATCGTTCAACGCAGTCCCTTACGCACAGTTTCATTCCAGGGTGTTTCAGAACAACGTTCTGGAAGCCTGGAACAAGGTCACTCAGACTTTGGATTGTCCTATGTCACTGTCCCCATGGGTGAGACAGAATCTCTTGTGGTCAATGCCCAACAACTTCAGAAACGGAAAATCGTTTCTACCTATAACCTGGAAAGTGGTGACCACTGATGCCAGCCTTTCTGACTAGGTAGCGGTCCTGGAGGAAGTGTCCGCCCAGGGGAAATGGTTACCGAGCAGAAAAGAGCATGCCCATCACTCTGAGATTCACAGACCAGGGTGATGGGTTTTAGAAGAGGTGATTACAAGGAAAAACTTGCATTATATGCGGACGATGTATTGCTGTTTTCTGGGAGAAATGCAGGATTCACAGAGGGAAGCTATGAAGATCATTAATAACTTTGGCCAAATCTCTAGGCTAAAGATAAACTGGGAGAAGTCTTGTTTACCAGTAGACCGAGTTTCCCCCCTACCTGAGGAAGTGGTCCAGATCCCAGTAGTGAAATTTTAAGTATTTAGGCATAAATATATCCAACGACCTTCTGTGTTACACCCCAGACAATATCATTCCGTTACTGACTAAATTTAGAGAGAAAATAAAAATCTGGAAAAGTTTACCAATATCGGTGGCAGGCCGCTGTAACTTAATTCAAATGATTTGGATGCTGTAACTTCTATATGTACTACACAACTCCCCAATATGGGTGTACAAAAAGTGGTTTCAAAAGATAGGTTGTTTCAGGAACTTAAGTACTGTACAGCTTCAGAAACAGGAGGGAGGAGTAGCCCATCCACACCCATTAAGCTATTTCTTGGTATCGCCGCTCCAGCATATTGGGGGGTGTAATGTACCACACCAAGAACTAATAAAGAGAGGCTTTTACAAAACGCCCCACATGATTCAATTAATGGAGGCCCTGGAGGCACGTTCTTTTCCCATAGATCTACCTACCCTAATCCTCATAATGAGTATGGGACACAGTGAAAACAATCTTGAAATATAGGGGCTTTACAGAATATACCCCACTGTGGGAGAACAAAAAATAGAACTGTGGAAGATGGGGGTAATATGGGAATGGAGGAGATGTGAAATAAAATCTGTCTCAATTATACACAGAAGGATCTCTGCAGTCCTTTCAAGAACTAAGCGATCAATTTGCCCTCCCGAATAAATTATTATATCGGGGGGTTCCTATGAGCGGAAGTTCCACTTTAGGGTGGAACTCTGCTTTAATGATATTTCAGACAGCCCTCCTTTTTTTTTTTTTATCGATGCCTACAGGTAAGACATGCTTTGAAGGAACAATTCAGAAGACTGACTTTAGAATGGAGCACAATCCTAATACTTCAAAAATTAAGGTAGACAGAGGGGAAGGTCTAATTTCTAAACTATACTCACATGTTAATAAGATGAGATTGGGAGAGCTAGATCGTCCCGCGTATAGGAGAAAATGGGGGGGAAAAAACTGGGAGATATCACAGAAATACAGTGGAATGGAATTCTGGAATTGGCCCCATTGGTCTCTCTCTCCCTCCCAGAGGATGTCGCATCTGTTCCTCCTTTTATAGAACATATACCCCCTCCTAAACTTTTTCAGTTTGGTCCCGCTTAGATTTGAGATGTCCTAGGTGTGAGAACCTAGAGGCAGATATGCTCCATGTGTTCTGGAGATGTCTGAAACGTTTCCGTTACTGTACGGGGGTGACGGGAGCCATTGATCGAGCATTTGGTACCTCCACTGAGCTGGAAGCAAAATGTTGCTTGTTGGGATTAGTGGAAGGAGGGGGGGAAGTTGGGGGAAAAAGCAGACAGCAGTCACGAGATGTTCTAAGCCAGTGATGGCGAACCTTGGCACTCCAGATGTTTTGGAACTACATTTCCCATGATGCTTAGGCACTCTACAGTGTAGTGGAGCATCATGGGAAGTGTAGTTCCAAAACATCTGGGGTGCCAAGGTTCGCCATCACTGTTCTAAGCAAAGGAACTTACCGTAATTGCCCGGAGATGGCAGTTGGCGTTTCCTCCATCCAGTGAGGAATGGTTAAACACTATGAATATGGTTATTCTTAAAGAAAAAGCGGTGTACATAAAGCAAAGTGCGTTATGGAACTATGAATCGATTTGGAAACCCTGGTGGGCCGAAAGAGATTGATATGTAAGCTTTACTCATTAGGTAAATGTGCTAGCGTTTGGAAGTGAACTAAAAGACATTGACCCCACAGAGTTCGCGAGATGGATGGAATGAGTGGATTGGGTGAGATGGGAAGGTGTACCAGTTGGGCGAGAGATTAGCCCTTAAAGCGGGAGTTCCACCATGTGTTTTTTTTTTTTTTTTTTAAGTCAGCAGCTACAAATACTGCAGCTGCTGACTTTTAAAATATGGACACTTACCCGTCCAGCGTGCCTGCGATGTCGGCACCCGAAGCCGATCTGTCGATCGGCTCTCGGGTGCTGCCGCCACCATCTTGGGTATGGGAATCGAAGCCTTGTGGCTTCACTTCCCGGTTCCCTACTGCGCTTGCGCGAGTCATGCTGCGCAATAAGGACGGTCCCTGCTGTTTCTGGGATCCGTGTGTTTGCCAGCAGACAGCGGGGGCCCCGCAGGAAGTGGTGTAAATGCCCGCAGATTCTGTGAATATCTGTCTGGAAGTGGCTGCAGATACCTGTTTTATCCAGGTATCTGTACCCCCCTCCCCCCTGAAAGGTGCCAATCGTGGCACCGGGGGGGGGGGGGGGGGTCGGGTGGTTCCTATGAGCGGAAGTTCCACTTTAGGGTGGAACTCTGCTTTAATGATATTTCAGACAGCCCTCCTTTAGCCGCTAGACCCCCCCCCCCCCGTTAACATCCTTATTCTATTCATTATATAACGTCTCTTCTAGAGGGGAGGATCGAATAGGAGCATGAAACTGGGTATGGAGGACATGATTGAATTTTGTGATCCTTTTATTCAACATTTTCTTATTTAATACATACCATCTTAAAGTATAAAAAAAAAACTCAGATTCAGGCAGCCTGGTTGGCTCTAGTTTCCTGGACATCAGGTTACACTGGTTTCCTGTCCGGATCCAGTCTGACAACTCCACGGTTTTGGCATATATCAACCACCAAGGAGGCACCAGGAGCCATGAAGCCCAAAGGGAGGTAAATCATATTCTAGCCTGGGCAGAGAAGCATGTTCCATTTCTTTTGGCAGTATTTATACCAGGAGTAAACAATTGGCAGGTGGACTTTGAGTCGCCAACAATTGTTGCCGGGGGAATGGTCCCTTCATTCTGAAGTATTTCTTCAGATCTGCTAAGGTTGGTGCACCCCAGATGTAGAACTGTTGGTGTCCAGGTTCAACACCAAGCTGGACAGGTTTGTGTCCAGGACCAGAGATCCATCTGCTGTTGGGACTGATGCATTAGTAGTTCCTTGGGTTCAGTGTTCCCTGGATGTATGCTTTTCCTCTAGTTCAAGTTCTGCTATGCAGGATACAGGAGGAACAGAAGCCAGTAATCCTGGTGGCTTCGGCATGGCCCAGGGGGCCTTGGTACACAGATTAAAATTGGCAGTGGAGGATCCGTGGTTCCTTCCATGCTGTCCGGACCTGCTGTCTCAAGGACCCATATTCCATCCTACTTTATGGTTGCTAAATTTGATGTCTTGGCTGTTGAAACAAGAATCTTGAAAGATCGGGTTATTTCGGGTTCGGTCTCGCCTACACTGAAAAGTGCTAGAAAACGTGTCTCTAGAGGTATTTACTATAGAGTCTGGAGGTCATACATTTCCTGATGTGAGGTCACAAAATGGCACCCTCGCAAATAAGCGATTGGAAGGCTTCTCGCCTTCCTACAACCAGGGGTGGAAAACTAGCACTAGGGCCAATCAAAGGGCATATCTCGGCATTGTTGGTTTTCTTTTAGAGACCAATTGCATCTCATTCATTAGTGTGAACCTTTGTTAAAGAGGTGATGCCCTTGATGCCACTAGTTGAGCCGCCCTTATGTCCCTGGGATCTGAATCTGGTTCTATCGGTTCTGCAGAAGCAACCCTTTGAACCTATCGGGCATATGACTTTGATTCTGTTAACAAGGAAATACATTTTTCTGGTTGCTATGACCTCGGCAAGAAGGGTGTCAGAGTTGGCTGCTCTTTCTTGCAAAGAACCATTTTTGGTTTTACATCAGGACAAGGCTGGTCATGCGCCCCGTCCGGATTTGTTGCCTAAAGTGGTTTCCAATTTTCATTTGTATCAAGATATGATTTTGCCCTCTTTTTCGAATCCTGGCACTACGGAGGAGAAATTGCTGCACTCGTTTTATGTTGTTGTGCAGGCGATCTGAGTTTATTTAAGGTTGTCAGCCCTGTTTCGGAAGACTGATTCCTTTTTTGTCCTGCCAGATAGTCCTAGGAAAGGACAGGCAGCGACAAGTTCAACTATTTCTAGATGGATTTGCCAGGGCATTATCCACGCAAAGGCTCTGCCTTGTTTTTAAAGGCACATTCCACCACGGGTTAATGCGTACTGGGAAGTGCTCCATAAAGTGTCTATGGCTCAGGTTTGCAAAGCGACCGCTTGGTCTTCAGTGCATGAATTCATTAGGTTTTACCAGGTGGATGTTGGATCTCAAAAGGAGGCTTTATTTGGCCGCAGCGTGCTGCAAGCAGCATTGTAGGTCCTTCATCCAGTAGTGGGCTTATGCTGCGTACACGCGTAGCCGACTATCCGACGGACTTAGTCTGGCGGACTTCCCGCCAGACTGTCCGTCGGACTTTCCGAACGGGCTACTTGCCCACACACGCCACTTTTTCAACGGACTAATACGGCGTACTAAGTCCGCCGTACTTTTGAAATGAACGGACTGGCCAGCATACGCGGAGGAAAGTCTGCTCATTTCGAGTGCGTCTCCAGGTAGGCGGGGCCCGCGAAGGAGACGTCGCTGGCCCCGCCACCTGGTATAGAGTTAAAGGGAAACCCCAACGCCGAAAAAGGGGGGGACGAGCGAGCGCCTCCCCCTCCGAGCCGTACCAGGCTGCGTGCCCTCAACATGGGGGGGTGCCTTGGGAAACACAACACACAAGATAAAATCGTTTATTGCACAGCTCCGGGGGGTCTTCCGTCTTCTGGGGTCTTCTCGCCGGCTTTCTTCCTCGCTGCGGTCTCTTCTTCTGACTTCGGGGGTCTTGTCCCCCTCTTCGCTTCTTCTGCCGGGCCACCACGCCTTCTTATAGCTCTTTTACAGGAGGTGGCCCGGTCTTCTGTTGTCGTTGCCGCCGCCTTCTGTTCTTCTCTTCAGATGTTGCCTCGTCGCTTGCTCCACTCACGATGACTGGGATCGGGCGTGCGGCGACTTGTATAGGGACATCACCGGATGATGTCCCCGCCTATTATGTCACAGTCCCAGCATCCTCTGGGACTGTGACACCATAATGGGCGGGGACATCATACGGCGATGTCCCTATACAAGTCGCCGCGCGTCGCGTCAGAGCCATTGTGAGCGGAGGATCCGACGAGGCAACATCTGAAGAGAAGAAAAGAACAGAAGGCGACGACGACAGCGGCAAAAGAAGACCAGGCCACCGCCTGTAAAAGAGCTATAAGAAGGCACGGTGGCCCGGCAGAAGAACCGAAGAGGGGGACAAGACCCCCAAAGTCGAAAGAAGAGGGCGGCGAGGAAGAAAGCCGTCGAAGACCCCCGGAGCTGTGCAATAAACGATTTTATCTTGTGTGTGTTTTTTTGTTTTGTTTTTGTTTTGTTTTTGTTTTGTTTTTTTTGTACTTTATTTTACAGGTGAATGGGTAGGGGTACATTGTACCCCATACTCATTCACATAGGGTGGGGGGCCAGGATCCGGGGGCCCCCTTATTAAAGGGGGCTCCTGGATTCCGATAAGCCCCTCGCCCGCAGACCCCGACAACCAACGCCCAGGGTTGTCGGGAAGAGGCCCTTGTCGTCGTCAACATGGGGACAAGGTGCTTTGGGGTGGGGGGGGGGCGCGGTCCCTCCTTCCCCAAGGCACCCCCCATGTTGAGGTACTGCTCAGGAGGGGGGGGTGTTCGCCCATCCGCTCCCCCTTTCCTGGTAGCGTGCTCGGGTAAGGGTCTGATATGGACCTAGGGGGGCACCCCCACACCGATTTTTCGGCGTAGGGATTCCCCTTTAAGTCCATACCAGGTGACGGGGCCAGCGACGCCTCCTTCGGCACCCCCCATGTTGAGGGCACGCGGCCTGGTACGGCTCGGAGGGGGGGGCGCTTGCTCGTGTGTCCCCCCCCCCCCCTTTCCTGGCCGGCCGGGTAGCGTGCTCGGACAAGGTTCTGATGTGGACCTGGGGGGGACCCCCACGCTGATTTTTTTTTCGGCGTTGGGGTTCCCCTTTAACTCCATACCAGGTGGCGGGGCCAGCGACGTCTCCTTCGCGGGCCCCGCCTACCTGGAGACCCGCTCAAAATGAGCGGACTTTTCTCCGGGCGGGAAAAGTCTGTTCATTTCAAAAGTACGGCGGACTGGCACTCACAAGGCCGGATTGTCCACCGAAATGCGAGTCCGGCGGGAAGATTGGAGTGCAAAACTACTTTCCAAGTCTGCCGTACTTTCGGGTCAAAGTATCCCGGAGGCTACACACGGGGGGGATTGTCCGGCGGACTTGAGTTTGCCGGACTTTTCCACCCGATTGTTTGTTTGATCGTGTGTACGCGGCATTAGGAATATTGTGTTCCCTCCCCTCAGGGACATTGCTTTAGGACATCCCAGATTACTATGGAGCTATGTGTCCCGTGATGTACGATTTAAAAAAAAAATATATTTTTAATGCAGCTTACCTGTAAAATCCTTTTCTTGGAGTACATCACGGGACACAAACGTCCCTCCCCTCTTTTCTGGGATTTTCATTGCTTTCTACAAAAACTGATGTACTTCCTGTATGGGAGGGGTTATATGGGGGGGGACAGGACTTTCTAACTATTGGTTGCCAGTGTCCAATCGCCTAAAGGCAGCGTATAACCCAAATAGTCATTACTATGGTGCTCTGTGTCCCGTTATGAATTCCAAGAAAAGGATGTTGCGGGTAAGCTGTATTAAAAATCTTTTTTTTTTTTTTTTTTAAGTCTCCTGCATGCAGTCCCTGAAACATCCTGGACCACAGGTTACAGTAGTCCTTCGCAGCAATCTAATCCTAAGGGCGTGTGGCCAGTGTGGGTGGAACCATCATCAAGGCTGCCCATTTATATGCTTGTGATGACTGGTGAACAGGGGTTTTCCCTGGACACGATAGCCATCGCTCTGGGTGTATATCAAAGCTGAATTGCAGAAGATGAGCTACCATGGTGAAAGATTGTTGGTCATATTGAAAGTAGATGAGAGTTGGCACGTAAGGCCAGGTTCACACCGGAGCGATGCGGGAACGCCGCGAATCCGCGGTGGGTTCCCGCATTGCATGCCTCCCGCCGGCAGTTCACACTGCCCTATGCGGACTGCTGGAAGTGTCAATGAAATCTTAATGACACCCCCAGATCAGTCCGCATATCGCAGTGCGATCTGCAAACTCAGACAGGAATCGGATCGCATGGTGTGAACACCCATGCGAACCGATTCTGCTGCGGACCAAAAAAGGGTCCTATGCGAGTTTGCGGCGGGTGCGATGCGAATTTAGCCATACTATCTGTATGGCTGAACTCGCATCGCTACAGAGATCGGATGTGATTTGCAGTGCGGTGCGAATCGCATCTGGGTCTCCCACCCGCAGTGGTGTGAACCCAGCCTAAATCACAATCTAATCCTGTCTATTATCGAATAGGTGAAAACAGTGAAGTGTCTACCCTATGTTTTAAGAGTTCTTAAAAACAAATATTGAAGTTTGTGAGAAGAGCTTCATATTACATTACTAGATATGTTTTACGTGTTGTATATTTGTCTGTTTTTTGTTCCAGATATCTGTTTGTGTTTTTTATTTCTGGAATTAGCTTCTGAACCAGAATTATAAATGTTCTTTCTATTGACTCTAAGGTCGGCCTTACCGAGGAAAGCCGAGTGACATGTGGGCTCTGGGTGTAGTCCTTTTTACCATGTTGTATGGTCAGTTTCCCTTCTATGACAGCATACCTCAAGAACTATTTCGCAAAATTAAGGCAGCAGAATACTCTATTCCTGAGTAAGTTGAAATTTTTATATATTTAATTTGAACTTACAGCTGAAACTAGCCACAGTCTGCAATATGTGTTAAAATTTGATTGCTTTGGACCAGGGGTAGGCAACCTTTTGAGCATAGCGTGCCAGAAAATGTTTTCAAAGAAATCGAGTGCTGACTACATAAAAATAAATGTAAATTTCACTCTGTTAAGAAAGGGAATTTTTATAATGTAAGTGCTGTACTACTTTAATAAGAAATTAACACACACATAAATGGATCCAAATCCTGATAGCATTGCCATGGCTACCTTCACCAATTTCTTCACCTTCACACCTCAGATCACCCCAAATCCTGTAACGCCTCAGACCAGCCCCAACTTCTGCACCATCGCACCTCTGATAAGGCCCCATTTCCGCACCTCTAGATTTTATGCAAGCCCCAGTGCATGCACCTTCACACCCCAGATCAGGACTAATTTCTGCACCCTCAGATCAGCCCCAATTTCTTCATCTTTAGACCTCAGATCAGCCCCAATGCAGGTAGCGCGTCACAATGTAGATCACCACCACCCCCCCTAATTTTGGGCGCACAAATTTTTTATGTTCAAGCTGAACGTCAGGGCATTTTTGTTTATTATCACTATTGGTAACTACTGACTACATGTCCAGTGGAAACATAGCTCTTCTTTTTTTTTTTTTTTTTTTTTTTTTTTTTTTTTTTGGATCCTGTAAAGTTATCTTCAAAAATGCATAAGTACAGTATCTTGGCTCTTATAAGTACAAGAGGTGTGTATGGCTGCTGCTTAATGCAAAATGCATACCTAGCTAAAAGCCAGCTACTACAAAAAAAGCAGCATTTTCAGGTGCTGTGGCGATAATGGCAGCAGCTGTGACAGTGGCACCCTCTCCACCATGCTTCTTGTACTTTATTTATAGGGCTAAGTTACTAAACTTGTGTATTTTTATAAAAATGTTCCTAATACCCCCACTGGAAATGTAGGTAAGACTTCTATAATAATGTAGGACTGATTCTCAAGGTATTTTCATGGGAATGCCTGGGTTCCTGTGTGATTCTCATGCATTCCCCTGCTATGTTTTGACAGCCCATTCATTTGAATGTAATGCAAAATGCACCAGACCATGCGAAAAGTAGTGCACCGTATTGTGCAAAAACGCACTGCACCAAAACCACATGGTACTGCAGCACTTCATTTGCAATTTGGGCTTGGAGTGCCTTTAACAATACATAAGCACCCACATGCAGACTTCATGGGCAGCATGTACGAATGCAGTGGTGGAAAATACGCATGGGACGCACTTAACCTTTGGTCCGTTTAAAAAAAACAGTAGTAGCTACCAAAGAAGTTCTTTAGTAGTTACCAATCCCTGTTCTAAGGTAGTAGTTCCTTCTATTGGGAACTATAACTTTATAGCAGGACTTGATAACTACCATTTTGGAACTTCTATTGGTTCTGAGCTGCAGTTTCTGTACCCTGTTCTAAAGTAGTAATTCCCAATAGCTGATTGTGTCCCAAAAGTAGAACAGATACAGTAGCTACCATAAGTCCTCTTTTAATGCTGCTGCTGAGGAATGACCCTTGGGGTGTAAGCAGACAGCAGGAAGGCTAAAAGAGCGCTGCAGTCATGTAATTACCTGTCATAAGCCAGAGCAGGCAGCCTGCTGTCGGTCTCCACATTGCTTCAGTTCTCAGTGTTCCATGCAGAAGAGTGGGTGGGTAGGAACCCTGGCCATCGGAAAGCATGCCTGCTGTTTTTGATGCAGATGGGTGGGAGCTTAAAGCAGGGGGTGGGAATTGAGACCAGTGGAAGACACCCGCACCACCTTCTATGCACAGAACTGCAGCTGGCTTTGTGAGAGATGGGGTCTACCAGGTTTCATGTTGCGTGCCGGGGGTTACAACCCCTGATTTGAACAGTAATCCTAAAACAATATCTCAAGTATAAAAGCTTTGTTTTGAAGTATTTTAATAAAAAGCTGTGTGCATTGAGGAATTCATTGGTGCGTGTTTGTGTCTCTGCTAATGTCTCTTAAACAAAAGTGTTTGGAACTATACCCTTAAGTGGTCGGATTTTTGGGTCCACAGCAGAGTAAACCTTCCCTGTACCCAGTAGCAAGGGGATTAGCACTGCGGTGGTGAGCATTGGGTTATCTGATGACAGGCTCCACATAACCTTTTCCATTCAGGGCAAAGTGACAAGGTCTATCTGTTTATCACCTTTTTTAAAATGTGCACTTCTCAAACTGTTAATGTGATATCCTCTACTCTCGGGTGCCTAGGTGTGCCCACATCATGAACAGGTCCAGCTCTCCTTGTGTATTTTATTTCTATTTTAAGTTGTTTTATAGAAATTCAACAGCAAAAAAAAATCGCAGGTACAGCTATAGAGAAGACATTTGTAGTAGATAGGTCACACTGTTTAGGTATACAACGGAAGAGACCACCTGAAACGGCCCAATGGCTTCCACCTGCAGCTAAAATTTACTTTTTGTTTGCTTGACCCGTTATGTTGATTCTTCCCAATACATTACCTTTAGACACCAAGTGGTGTTTTGTCTCGGGCAGTGTTTCTCGACTCCAGTCCTCAAGGTGCCCCAACAGGTAATGTTTACAGGGTGTACCTCAGATGAAACGACTGTAGTAATTACTAAGGCAGCGAAACTGATCAAATCACCTGTGCAAAATAACAGAAATCCCAAAAACATGACCCGTTGGGGCGCCTTGAGGACTGGAGTTGACAAACGCTGGTCTAGGGTGAAAAAAGCAGTGCTGATGAGGGAACTACATTATTTATGTAGTCCATTTATACTTATGAAAACTGTGAGACAAATGATGTTGGTAGCTTTATCCTAAAGTATAACTAAAGGCAAACATTTTTCTTGTTTTGGTTAAAGTGGAGAGTGGTTAGAATGCCTGTCAGCTTTTTATTAAAGTCTGTGTCCCTATTAAGGAGATTTACCCGATTTTTGTCCTGTTTACCATCATTAAAAGTGAATGTAAAGTAGTTTGGGGACGTCCCACCAGCGTACACAATTTTGAAGCGTGCCATATTTGGTATCTATTTACCCACCGTAATATCTTTTTTATATTTTAACCACTTAATAACCGGCCTATAGCCAAATGACGGCTACAGGTCGGTTTGCTATCTCTGGGAGGCTGTCATATGACGTCCTCCCGGAGAATCGTTCCTGTGCGCCCCCTCGGGCGCGCACACCAGAACACCTGTGCTCGCCGGGTTCACGGAACCCAGCGCAACACTGATCGCGGTAAAGGGTCAATAGCAGCGGCCCTTTACCACGTGATTGCTCCGTCCAATGACGGAGCGATCACAAATGTAAACAAGCATGTCATATGGGGTCATCAGAAGTTCATCTCTCTCCTCTCTTCACACCGATGCAGCGTGAGAGGAGAACGATCGAGTGAACAGTGAGTGCCCAATAGTGTCACCTCTGTGCCATCTGTCACCCCTGTGCCACACCAGAGCCACACCAGTGCCGCCAGAGCCACACCAGTGCAACCAAAGCCACTATAGTGACACCAGTGCCATCTGTGTGCCCACCAGTGCAACCAAAGCCACTATAGTGCCCAGTGCCGCCTGTGTCCACCAGTGCCGCCTGTGTCCACCAGTGCCGCCTGTGCCCACCAGTGCTCTGCAGTGCAGCCTCACTAGCCACCAGTATGGCAAAAAAATATTTTACTAGCGAGGAGGCCTACCAGCTTCTAAGTATGACCGATGAGAGCAGCAGGGAGCTCTGATTCTCAGTCCGATTCGGATTCTGCCTATGAACCCGTTACAAGCAGCGGGTCTGATACAGAATCAGAAGAGGAATATGTGCCCGTGAAAAGAAGGCGTTCTGGCGTGGTGCAGCAGCCTACTACCAGCAGCGCAGTGCCGCCCACCCCGAGAGCAGTGCCGCCCACCTCTAATCGGGGCCATGCCAGCCTTCGCTATGCCCTTCACCCCCTGTGGCTGCCCTCTAATTCCGGAGAAGCAAATATCCCCCCCTTCACCGCCCAGCCAGGTGTCCAGGTGAACACCGATGATTTTTCAATGCTAGTTTTTTTTTCATTTGGCTTTTACCGAAGACTTACTATCGTCCATTGTGGCCCAATGCAACCTCTATGCACAGCAACACATAGTAAGCAACCCTGGCTCTAGTTATGCCCGTCCCTTTCAGTGGAGAGAACTAACTGACTGTAGAGGAATTCAAAATTTTCTTAGGCCTAACTTTTTCTATGGGACTTTAAAAAAAAATAAAAAATTGTACTCCTATTGGTCTACCAAACCTGTCCACCACATGCCATTCTTCTCATCCCTTATGCCAAGATCACGATACCTAATGATTATGCGGTTCCTCCACTACAATGACAACACCCAGTGCCTTCCCCGAAATGACCCAGCTTTTGACAAACTATTTAAAATTCGGCCACTCCTAAATTATTTCTCTGAAAAATTTCCCCAATTATATACCCCCCAAACAGAATATTTCAGTGGATGAGTCCCTTGTAAAATTCTCAGGCAGGCTTGGCATCAAACAGTTTATCCCCAGCAAAAGGGCCCGATATGGGGTTAAAATGTACAAACTTTGTGACCGAGCCACGGGGTACATCTACTCCTTCCTGGTGTACGAAGGGAAGGACTCCCAACTGCACCCCCCTGAATGCCCAGAGTACATTGGAGCCAGCGGAAGAGTGGTCTGGCAGCTTGTCTATCCACTCCTTGGAAAGGGATACCATCTTTATGTGGATAATTTTTATACAAGCTTGCCCCTCTTCCGCAATCTTCACTGGAGAGACACCCCATCATGTGGTACAGTAAGAGCCAATAGAAAGGGCTTTCCGCAAAAACTCGTCAATGAAAGGCTACAACGAGGGGAGACGGCATCTTTGCGGAACCAGGAGCTATTGGCTGTCAAGTGGAGGGACAAACGAAACGTCCACATGCTGACAATCCATAATGACGCCTACATAGAAGTCTCCAGAAGAAACGTCCCAATCCAGAAACCAGCCTGCATCTATGATTACAATTTGTTTATGGGGGGAGTGGACTTTAACGATCAGATGATTGAACCCTACCTTCCCACAAGAAAATCTCGCCACTGGTATAAAGTGTCCATTTATCTTTTCAGTTTGGCCATGTATAACACTTATGTTCTTTACCAAAAATCTACAGAGAACCCTGTATCCCGTCTGTACTACCAAGAAGAAGTTATTTCCGTCCTTTTGTACCCTGAAGGCCCACCAGAAACTATTCGCTCTGATTGTGTGAGCAGACTCCACGAGCGCCACTTTCCTGACAAAATCCCCCCCCCCCCGTGAAACAGGCTGCAGATGTCAGGAAAAAATGCCGGGTGTGCTCCAGTGTAGGAATTAGAGGAGACACCACATTTTATTGTCCCGATTTGTCCTTCCCAACCAGGCCTCTGTATAGGTGAATGCTTCCGCCGTTACCATACTTCTCTACATTATTAGGGAAGTATGGTAAACGTAATTCTCATTTCCTGTCATTTTTCCTCCACACCCCTTATGCCACTGCACTGAACTGTACATACCTCTGCCTTCTCCGGAACCGACCCTGGCCTGTTATACGACCAAGCTTCTGCTTAACGCTAAACTGTACCTGCCTCTGCCTTCTCTGGAACTGACCATGGACTGTTTGACCATGTTTTTTTCCTGCCTCTTGGCTTGATCTTTTACCCTGCTATGCTAGTGGGAACAAAAGGGGTCTCACATATGTGAGGGGCTCCAGAATAGTTTTTCTGGATGAAGAAAACACATTTTTTAGTTTTCTTATTCCCAAATTAGGGACTGGAGACTCAGAGGCTTCAAAGAGTTTTGGGCGGGAGAAGCCTCTACCCCTTTCCCCATTATTTCATAGCCTGCTACTTGGACCATGTTCCTGCTTACTACCAGGATGGACAATATTCCTGCCTGCTGCCTGGACAATTCCATTCACTGTCACTGACCACGTCCCTGCCTGCTGCCTGGATCAGGGCTCTCCTCCTGTGGACAATTGGACTACTAAAACCACAGGTAATTTTTTGTTTACCCCTTACTTGGTATGTACGTGCTATGTTAGAAATATGAAGGGCCTTCAAAAATGTGATAGATTGTAAGGAAATTGGATGCGCAAGTTATGTTCCTAGAACACCTGATGCTTCTTAGATGTTGGGCCTCTATGTGGCCAGGCTGTGTAAAAGTCTCACACATGTGGTATCGCCATACTCAGGAGTAGCAGAATATATTTTTGGGTGTCATTTTTGCTATGTACATGCTATGTGTTGGAAATATCTTATAAATGGACAACTTTTTGTAAAAAAAAATGCATTTTCATTTTTGTTTTTCCACATTTTCCAAAAACTTTTGGGAAAAAATGAACCATTCAAAGGACTCATTATGCCTCATAGATTATACGTTGGGGTGTTTGCTTTCCAAAATGGGGTCACTTTGTGGGTGTTTCCATTGTCCTGGTGCTCCAGGGCCTTCAAAAGTGTAATAGGTGGTTGAGAGATTAGATGGGTAATCTATGCTCCTAAAACGCCTGAAGTTGCTACTTCAATGTTGGGCCTGTGTATGTGGCCAGGCTGTGTAAAAGTCTCACACATGTGGTTTCGCACTTCTTTGGGAGCAGCAGAATATATTTTGGGGTTTCATTTGTTGAATGTACATTCTGTGAGAGAGAAATAACCTGTTATAATGACAATTTGGTGTGAAAAAAAAATTTAATTTAAAAAAAAAAATCTTCATTTTGCAAAGAATTGTGGGAAAAAATTACAAGTTCAAAAGACTAACTGTGCCATGTACTAAATACCTTGGAATGTCTACTTTCCAAAATGGGGTCATTTGGGGTTTTTTTGTACTTTACTGGCTTGTTAGGGTCTCAAGAAATGAGATAGGTTGTCAGTACATCAGGTGTGATCAAATTGATACATTTTCAGCGATTGGCACCATAGCTTGTACACCCTATAACTTTCACAGAGAATAAAAAATTTCCACTAATTTGGGTTATTTTTACTAAAGATATTTAGCAATATACATTTTTGGCCAAATTTATGAAGAAAAATTACTTATTTACAAAAAAAAATTAATAGAAATGAAGAAAACTGCATTTTTTTACAAAATTTTCGGTATTTTTTCATTTATAGTACAAAAAATAAAAAACCCAGAGGCGATCAAATACCACCAAAAAGCTCTTTGTGCGGAAAAAAAGGACAAAAATTTCATACGGGTACAGTGTTGCATGACTGAGCAACTGTCATTCAAATTGTGAGAGCACTGGAAGCTGAAAATTGGTCTGGTTATTAAGGGTGTTTAAGTGCCCAGTTGTCAAGTGGTTAACAAAAATTCAGGTATTCTAGTATTTTTGTGTGCAAAAAAATGAATCTATTTCTTTACAAAAAAAACTGCTCTTGAAAAACTGCTGCGCAAATACCATGTCGCATAAAAAAAAAAAAACAAATAAAAAACACCCACCATTTTATTCTCTAGGGCCTCTGCTAAAATAAAATATATAATGTTTGGGGGTTCAAAGTAATTTTATAGCAAAAAATAGATTTTTACATGTAGGACTGAAATATCAGAATTTGCCTGGGTGGGAACTAGTTAACAAAGAGGAGGAGAGGAGCAGCCTCGGGACTAGCATTTCTCAATGAAAGCTGGAGGAAAGGAGGCTCAGGGAGAAGATCATCTTCTTTCACAGACGGCAGATTATGGAACTGTCATGGAGAGCGAGATGCAGAGACTCGCAGGAGAGCTGGTGTGATAGAGGCACATGGGGGGGAGGAGAGCGACTAGTGCCCCATGGTTGGAGCCAGGAAAGAGGGAGCAGGGGCCCACCTTTTTTTTTAAAACCACTGCATTAGAAGACAATCGCTTGAAGTTTGTCACATTGTCATTTGGTCTATCCTCTGCTCCCAGCATATTCACAAAGGTACAAAAGAACTCGGGGATCCAAGTCAGATTATCTAGATTAATTCATATGCTTCAGGCTTTTGGTTGGATGATCAGCTTCCATAAATCTGTTCATCTCCTTGCATTGAAATGCCTGGGCCTCGTTCCAAGTAAGTGTTTTTTTTTTTTTTTTTTTTTTTTTTTTTTTTTTTCAGAAACCAAACTAATCTCAAACTCTTGTTTGGGATGTGAGATTACAGAGCCTCATTGTTTTTTTGATATTCTCAGAATTCTGAGCATCATGCAGACCTCCTTCAGGGCTTTCCCATTTGCCAAATTTCATTTGAGACCTTTCCAACATAACCTCATTGGCATAGAACATGCATGCACCTTCTCTCCACTCATGTGGATATAATTTCACCAACAAATACCAGGCTTTCTGGCTAGGAAGGAGTGTTCCAATCCCTCATGGTTCAGGGAACATGGTCACCAGAGGAAGCCAAGCTTTCCCTCAACATCCCAGAGCGATTAAGTGATTAAGAATGGCTCTTCACTTACTGGATGTACTCAGACATCAGAGTCTACCTCAAAGCTACAGTTTCTATCAGAAAAAAAGGCCTCCCTATTCATCCTACCCTCAGGACTTCTTTGACATTCACCATCACTAGATGGACAATTTATTGCAAGAGTTTGCACTCTGAAGGAAGAAGCTCCTCCTAAAGAACACATAAAAATGTTTGACATATCAAGCCAATGGGTTACAAAAAAAAATGGAAGTGTGAGATAATGTGTGCACTCTGATATACACGGTTTTGGATTTAAGATAGGGGATGTGGTAGGGGGAGGGGATGGGAAAGGAAATTATAAGTATCCTTATGGTTTATTTATATATATATATATATATATATATATATATATATATAATTTTATTTTTTATTTTTTTTTTTATTGCATGGATATGACACAAATGACACAAAATGTGGATTGATTTAATAGGACTCCCTTAGGGGGGAGAGGTGGGATGGGGAAGTAGAGTGAATAAAGAGGGGGGGTGAAGGTTTACTCGGTTTTGGAGGGGGAAGGGGAGGGGAGGGGGAGATTGTGTTTTGTTTTTTGTTTTTTTGTGTCCCCCGCACATCTTCCCCTCCTGCCCTCCCTTTCCTGTTGATAGCGGGGGGGGGGGGGGGGGGGCTTGAGGGGAGAGTAATTTACTTAAGGAAAAGAAGAGAGGGGTAGCAGTAGAAATGATGAGGGGGAGGAGGGAGAGAAGGGAGAGAAGATGGG
Organism: Lithobates pipiens; assembly: GCF_037356315.1. Lineage (NCBI taxonomy): Eukaryota > Metazoa > Chordata > Amphibia > Anura > Ranidae > Lithobates > Lithobates pipiens. The sequence continues at coordinate 319,622,324 of NW_027507748.1, forward strand.
AAAGAGAGAAAGGGAAAAGAAATAAAGGTGAAGAATAGAGATAATATGTGAAAAGTAAAGGATTAAGTAAAGATAATGATAAACATCATGTCTATGTTAACAAGAAAAAGATGAATGTGGTAGAAAAATAATTATTGTTAGTGTGGAGAACGCTGGTTGTGGGCGCGGTTCACTTGCTCCTCTTTTGCTCACTAACACCCCCATATTAAACGCCTCTCCTCCAGGTGGAGGAAAAGTCGGAGGCGTTGGGTTTTTTTTTTTTTTTCTTGGGGGACAGCTCCGGAAATAGTATCTGTCTCTCATTTATCTGAAAGAAGGGGTTGTTTTGGGGCGTGGATTGGGTTTTATTTTTATATATTTATTTATTTTTCGTCTCCTCTCTTTTTCCCTCCCCCCCCCCCCCCCCCCCCCGAACTGACAATAAAAATGACTAAAATAAGTTTCACATCATACAATGTTAAGGGACTAAACACCCCAGAGAAACGTACACGATTAATAATGGAGTTGAAAAGATTTAAATCTCAAATAGTTTTCTTACAGGAAACTCATTTTAAAAAGGATAGGATCCCTTGGAGTAAAGGTCACTATTTCCCCTGGGTATATCATAGCACCTCACAGAACTCGAAATCCTGTGGGGTATCTATTTTAATAGCAAGACAGACACCATGGAAGGAACAAGGGGTATACATGGATGAGGAAGGTCGCCTCCTGATAGTAAAAGGTACATTGGGCTGCCAAAAAGTGACATTGGTAAATGTATATCTGCCAAATGAAAACCAAGTAACCTCTCTAGAAATCTATTTACAGATTATTCAACAACATAAAGAGGGAATACTAGTGTTAGGAGGCGACCTAAATATGGCTTTGGATCCAATAAAAGACACATCAAAAGGCTCGTCTCATCTATCTTATGTCAAATTAAGGAAAGTAAAGAGAATGATGCAAGAACTGCAGCTGATCGATAGCTGGAGGGCTGTTCACACACAGAGCAGAGATTATACTTTTTTCTCGGCAAAATATAAATCTTACTCTAGAATTGACTATATTTTAATCTCCCAGAATGTGATTACATCCCTAGTGGAAGCCTCAATTGGCCTATTTACACTATCAGACCACGCCCCGACGAGTTGTGTGATTGAATTAGGGGAAGCTGAACCAAGGGAATGGCAATGGAAGTTAAATGAAACATTACTAAAAGATAGTGAATATAAGGTAAAATTAGAACAAGAACTGGATGTTTTTTTTGCAACAAATAAAGTAGGAGAAACAACACCTTTTTGTATATGGGAAGCACATAAATGTGTCATGAGAGGAATATTTATATCCATGGGAGCACATAGAAAACACAGAATGAATGAAACGATTGATAACTTGCTTAAAGAGATTAGGGAACTAGAAACAGTACATAAAAAATCACAAGCACAATCAGTAGAACAGAAATTAGATGGTCTGCGTGAAAAATTAAATCTCCAATTAATAGATAAAACGAAAGCAAAGCTAACTCGAGGGAAACGGAGATTCTATGAATTTGGGAATAAACCAGGGAGACTGTTGGCAAACGCCCTCAGAGAAAGCACAACTAGGAATTCAATTACACAAATTAAGACACAGAGAGATGAAATGGTTAATACATCGGAGAAAATTGCTCAGGTATTCAAAGAATACTATGAGAAGCTATATCAGTTGGAAAAGAAGTCTACGTTGGCAGAGGAGTTAAAAAAAGGAGAGATCGCTAGAGAATATATTGAAAGGACAGAAATGCCAAAAATAACAGAGGAAATGGCCAGAGAAATAGATGTACCAATCACTCTAGAGGAAGTTGCAAAAGCATTAAAAATATTGAAATTAGGTAAATCACCAGGTCCAGATGGATTTACTTTGTCATATTATAGAATGTTCGCGGAGAAACTGGCTCCGAGATTCGTGGAAGCTTATAATTCAATACGGGAAGGGAAGCAAATTCCAACAGAAACGTTACTGGCGCATATAACAGTAATACCGAAAGAAGGAAAGGATCCCTCTCAGTGTCCCAGCTACCGACCTATTTCGTTGTTGAATGTGGACCTTAAATTGTTCACAAAAATATTAGCCATGAGATTGATAAATTTGATACCGGAACTAATACACCCAGATCAAGTGGGATTCGTCCCAGGGAGAGAAGGAAGAGAAAATACGCAACGAGTGGTGAACACAATTTACCTGGTACAAAAATTGCATAAGTCAATGGTGATCGTATCTGCGGATGCAGAAAAAGCGTTTGATCGGGTGGATTGGATATTCTTAAAAGCAGTACTACAACATATAGGCCTGGGGGAGGGGATGCTGAGATGGATCCTAAATTTATATTCAAAACCAAGTGCTAGGGTGAAAGTGAATGACAGATTATCAGAGCCATTCTCCATTTTAAATGGAACACGCCAGGGATGTCCCCTCTCACCCCTGATATTCATTTTGACAATAGAACCTTTTTTAAGGAAAATACGTGCCAATGTGGATATCAGGGGGGTAAAAATAAAAAATGAAGATCAGAAGTTGGCAGCTTATGCAGATGATTTGATCTTTTTTGTAACGTCCCCAATTACATCTCTCCCATCTTTACTAATGGAGCTACGAGAATATGGGAAAATATCCAACTTTAGAATAAACTATGGAAAATCGGAGGCAATGGGAGTAGAGATGGATTCGCCTCAGTTGCAAGCAGTGTCCACGCAATTTGATTTTAGATGGACGAATTCATATATAAGTTACTTAGGAACAAAAATGTCAAAAAATCTAAATGAACTGTTCGAACTTAACTATATCCCACTGGTAAGACAGATCAAAAGTGATCTTCAAAAATGGGACAAAGATTTTTACATGGTTCGGGAGAACCAATATTATTAAGATGAATGTGATGCCCAGACTGTTATACATAATTCAAACTATACCAATTAAGATCCCTTCAAGTTTGTTTAAGGATCTTAGATCAAGATTTATGAAGTTCATCTGGGCTGGGAAACCAGCAAGAGTACGTCGAGATATTTTAGTACTCCCCAAAGGAAAAGGAGGGATAGGACTTTCAGATCCAATAAAATACCAGGAGGCCTCACACTTAACTAGAGTAGTGGAATGGTGTAGGCTTAAAAACGAAAAACCGTGGATACAGACAGAACAAGCAGCGACAGATATCCCATTGGAAGGATTAGTGTGGATTCCAGATACAGAAATACCAATGGGATTGAGAAAACATCCAATACTAGGGGAGACATTACGAATAACTAAAAGAGTATTCGGGAAAACATCTATTTCAAGAATTCCCAGTCCGCTCCTTCCTATCCTTGGTACCCCAGCATTTCTACCGGGAATGACAGATCCAAAGTTTAAAACAATACAAGATAGAGGTATGAGTAGAATTTGTCATTTCTCGGTAGGTAACCGGTTAATGACTAAAAAAGATATTGAAAAAGGAATGACATTAGGATTAGACCCTTTCAGAATGAGGCAATTAGAAGCCTTTATTAGATCTAAATCAAAGGTATACGTAGAAATAAGGGCATTGACTGAGTTTGAAGAGATCTGTTTGAAAGGAGAGGAACTGAGACATCTGATGTCTTATTTTTATAGTATGTTAATAGAACAGGAGACTTCACAAGATTTGCCCTTTTTACAGGCTTGGGAAAGAGATTTAGGGACTACGTTTTCCCCAGAACAAAAGGATAAGATGCTGTTTAATCAAAAGGCCTCGATGGCAAGCAGATATCAAGAAGGGGGATACAAGATCCTTACTAGGTGGTATAGAACACCAAAAGTGTTACATCAAATTTACCCCCAGATATCAGAGACATGTTGGAGATGTCATGGAGCAGAAGGAACATTATTACATATATTTTGGGAATGTCCAAAAATTAGAGTGTTCTGGGAGATGGTAGCCGATACTATAGTAAGGATTACAGGAATTGACCTGGGAGATAAACCGGCAACTTTTCTGCTGCTGGACATCCCAATGGCAATAGAAAGATTCAAAAATTCTTTGCTGAGACATTTATTGATAGCAGCAAGGGCATGTATCCCGGTTCTGTGGAAAAAAAGCAACCCTCCAGCTAGAGCACAGTGGTTTCAGAGAATTGCAGAAATCCAACAAATGGAAAATTTAACAATGACAATGAGAGATCAAGACGAGAAATATCAGAAGATCTGGGCTCCATATCTAAATTATAGAGAAAGTATGATGTGAAACATTTCGAAAATATGATAGAGCAGGCGGGTGGTGGTGGGGGGGGTGAGGGGGGGGATTATAGTGAAAATTCAAACTTTTTTTTTTTTTTTTTTTTTTTTTTTTTTTTTTTTTTTTTGGTTTGTTTGTATATTTATTTATTTATTTTTCTGGGAGGGAAGGGTGAGGGAGGGGGGAGGATGACGTGGAATTGAGGTATGGATTGAAATATTATAAGACTGTTATAGCTGTTAAAGAAGTTGTAGATGTATAACGAAATGTAATGTGAAATCTATGGAAAGAAAAGATGAAAAAATAAAGAATTTATAAAGCCAATGGGTTACACATAACCATATATAATGTACGTCAAGCTGGTATATTTTCAATTGCATGCTTTACTCGCTTCTTCAGGAGTAGGTGCATCCAACAACAGAACCCTATACTAAAAAAACAAATGCATAAATTATATTAAAGCACGCCCTAAAAAGGGGGTGGTGCCACTACCCTAAATATTGATGTTCTAAATAGGGGCTTACAAAGCAGCTTGGAACTTGATAAAACCTAGCGTGGCTAAATGGTGACCGCAGCTCAGTGTCTGCCACAGAAGTAGTGTAAGGAGGGGACCAAGACACGCAATAGGAAAACCAATGAGGTGGCACGAGAGATCATGGCTGTGGTGGAAAAAAATACCAAACCAACCTGAAAAAGGGGAGAGGGTGAAAAGGAAGGTACTGTAGTTATCGGAGTATAACGCGCACCGGCGTATAACACGCACCCCAAGTTTAGGAGGAAATTTTAAGGAAAAAAACTTTTAGGAGGGAAGTTTAAGGGGGAAAAAAACTTGCATTTATATGCCCATCAGTGTCATCTGCAGCCTTGTCCACCATTGCAGTCTTATGCAGTCTTATGCAGTCTTATGCAGTCTTATGCAGTCTTATGCAGTCTTATGCAGTCTTATGCAGTCTTATGCAGTCTTATGCAGTCTTATGCAGTCTTATGCAGTCTTATGCAGTCTTATGCAGTCTTATGCAGTCTTATGCAGTCTTATGCAGTCTTATGCAGTCTTGTCCACCATTGCAGCCGTGTCCCCCAGTGCAGCCGTGTCTATTTTACTTTTTTTAAATGCCGCCGCCGAGACACAGAGCCGGATGTGTATCTCGGCGGTGTGCGGTAGTTCTCGGCGGGCCTTCGGCTCTTCTCGGGCAGCTTTCGGTCGTTCTCGGAAGCTTTCGGCCGCCGAGAATATGTGTGTATGTATGTATATATGTATTAATAATAATAATAATAATTTTGTGTGTATAGATATAATATAGAGATAAAAAATCATGTGAAGGAGGTACTATACTAAATGTGTGTTCTTTAAAAATGAAAACTAAAAATGTTAATGTGCAATAGGGGAAACAAAGTCTGAAACTCCAATGTTGGTACTGATTGAGCACAAAAATACACCTATGTGTATGATGTAAGCCAGGAAACTTGCCACCAGAGACAGAAAAATACCTAGTGTTTGCAAAGGTGAGTGATGATTCTCCATCCAAACAGATCATGATCTCCCATGGAAAAGAAACGCCCTCATTAGTCCCCTCAATTAATTCCTAGAGGAAAACCTGGCCCCTCCCAATATGAAGTTGCCTCCAGGTTCGATCAGTATAGACAGGAAAATTGTCTCAATGTGTATGCTAAGGAGGTACTATACTAAATGGGTATCGAAGATGTATGGAAACTAAAAATGTGCACTAGCATGGGCAACAATGTCTGAAACCCCAATATGAATATGGATTGTTTGTGTGTATGTCAATCTTCTGCAGTGGCAGCTTTTTGGCACAGGATTCTTGCAGCACTCTGAAGTTGGGTGTCTTAACCCTTTATTATTGGGCCTATTGGCATTGTTCTACTTGACTTGTTGTGTCTGTCCTTCTCATTCATTGCTTGAGGACTTCCCAGGATCTGTACTGAGTTAGGATAAAGGAATTTTGACTTGCCTGTAAATTCCATATCTTAGTTAACACACCCTCCCCCCCCCCCCCCCCCTCTTTCCTTACTCTGCATCACTTGCTACAAAACCGAGGACTCAGGAGTGTGGTAGCGTTGTTGTAGGGGTATTCCGGGGGAGGTCACGTCCTCCCAAAAGCTTTGCCAGTGTCCAGTCACCTAAAAGTACCTGCCTATAACAAAAAGGGTCTATCAAGCCTGTTCCCTGAATTGTGCTCCCAAGATATGGAATTTGGAGGCAAGTTAAAATTCCCTTTTGGCGTGTAGATGGAAGCTATGTACTTGGGTGTTTGTGTGGAGGGGGAAAAAATAAGTCTGAAAAGTTGATGCTAATTTTTGTTTTTTATGCAATGATTACAGACTGCTTTTTATAAGTGGGCTACAAATCTACAAAAATGTGCTTATTAAATAAGTCACAGCTGACTTCCGCTGGATAGGTTCTCCGGTCTTTTCCCCATTTATGGCTTTTGATGTACCCCCTGTCTGGACCACCTGTAACATGGCTAACAGTCTCCTACTGTTTGCAGATGTTCTTAACTCAACTCCAGCTAAACCTATTTTCTTCTTTTTCAATACAGGGATGGCAGAGTATCGGAGAATACAGTTTGTCTAATAAGAAAGTTGCTTGTTTTAGATCCTCAGCAGCGCCTGACTGCATCTGAGGTTCTGGAGTCTCTTGGAGGAATCATTTCTTCATGGTAAGTTGCTGATTTTATTCAGTTTTTAAAATAAATGGTCCCATATCTTTCAATTTAATTTGCTAGTCTCTGGTTTGTGAGACTTTTTACACTTAGTGGTATTAAAACCCAAAAATGTAATATTTCAGGGTAACAATCTTTTTAGATATGGTAGCTGCATTTTTATTTTTTTTTCACCTGGTTATCTGGATGATCTGGTGTTCAATGTACTAGCAGATTTTAATACTTTAACGCCAAACTCCAGCTAACACTTTTTAAGCCATTACACCACACTGTTTTGTCCATTTTTGAATAAAGGTATGCACAAATAAAAGCTGAGCTTTGTAAGCACCCCTGTAAGTTTTTTTTTTTTTTTTTTTTTTTTTTTTTTTTTTTTTAAATGTTTTTCATGGCTATAACTGAAAAGCTTTTTCTGTTGAAAACCCGACTTGCTGGCCAGATCATTTGGTGGGGGGGAAAAAGGAAAGCATGCCTAAAAAAGCAAAGTAATGCAGCCATCACATCCAAGAATTTGGTAAGATGCAATATAATATATTTTTCGGATTTATACCACTTTAAATGATGCCAAGCATCACTTAACACAGAAGATTAAAGCAAAGTTTCACCCATATAAAAGTCAGCAGCTAGAAAAAGTGTAGCTGCTGACTTCTATTAACTGGACACTCACCTGTCCCACGGTCCGGCGATGCGGGTGACTGAAGCCCCACTCCTGTCCCCCTCCTCTGTGTGGCGCCGGCATTGTCACCGTGGGCGCCATGAATGAGTTGCGCTGCGCACGGTGACTGGCCAGGCAATCCTCTGGGACCTGTGATGTGTCAGAGATGATTGCCCAGAGGAAGGGGGGAGAGGTGAACTCGTTTCCTCGGTGTAACAGCTGTTTGGCCCCGTACAAAGCAACAAAATGCTGAAAACCACCATTATTAGGATGTGCTTATAAATGGAGCAAGTTAGGACAGCTCTTTGCCCCTAGACGCAAGCTGTTTCAGAGCAAAAAGAGTGATGGCAAGAGAGGGGCTCCAAATTCCAGACATAGTACATTGAATTTATTTTGGGTTGCCAAATGGTCCTTTTCCACTCCTGTCTATCCTTTCAATGAAATATGCTGATCTACATTTTGGTACAGACGTTTCACTTTCCTCTGTAGCGGTATTTTATCACCTACAGTTTTCCACCCATCAGTAGCTGCTGTATCAGCCCCCATACTACTTGCAATGAGCCCCATCTTGGTCCAGCGATCTGCACAAGTGCCTCGGCTGTCCAGAATTCTCCCTCCTGATTGGCTGTGACACAGCAGCGGCGCCATTGGCTCCCACTGCTGTCAATTAAATTCGGCCAATCTGGAGCGAGAGCGGACGGGTGCCCCGATAGCAAGCTGCTTGCTATCGGGGCACTTGACAGAAGGGAGGGGCAAAACAGCCGGCAAGTGACCCGAGAAGAGTATCTGAGCTGCTCTGTGCAAAACCAGCTGCACAGAGCAGGCAAATATAACATGTTTATTTTTGAAGAAAAATAAATTAGACTTTAGTATTACTCTAAGGTAACTCCCTTTGAAACTTTCATTGCAAATGACATCAGCTTATTGCATTACCCAGGCTGAAACGTCTCCCTGTGCACAGCATAACTGATAGGCGAGGGGAAGGAGATTGTGTGGGAGACACCTAGGTGGGTTAGTATTTGTAGCTAAACCCCTGCAGGAGACTGCTGTCGCCTAAGCTGGACTCATTTTTACACACTCAGATTTTTATTGTCCCCCTTCCTTGTTATAACAAACAAAACGTTTCTCAGGCAAATGACATATATTACACTTGTTTATACTTGTGACAACCTCCTTTTTTCTTTTTCATACATTATGGGACACAGTTAGGCTAATATTCATTACATGCTGGGTTATACTCCATCATTAGGTGAATGGACACTGGTAGACCAAAGGTTTTCAGACGGGAAGTGATCCCCTATAACCCCTCCCATAAAGGAAGTACTTTACATTTTCGTTTTTTACCAGTGTCTGCAAGATGAATGGCAGTTTGTTTTGAGCTCTCTGAGCTCCAGGTCTCCAGTCCCACAAACGGTTCCAATAATGAATCAAGATTGACCAATCTGATCCATTTCACACAGGCTTTTATGCTTAGATAAATGATACCCGAGCCTTGCTAAGAAGACTCAAGTTCCTGCGAGGTTTTTCCTATAACGTGTCCTCTGGACGCTGGACCCTGCAGAGTGGAAATCCTGGACACTACAGAGCTAAAGCATTTTTTCTGAAGGGTACTGTACAGGTCCAAGGGAGTGAACCCTAAACATGAAAGGGGTACCCAGTCCTTGAAGGTCCAAGTGACGGGAACCCCATTGTGAAGGGTCAAAATTGGGCCCTTGGCTTCGAAGTGGCCCTGCGCCTGGTCAGCTAAGTGAAACCCCCTCTATTTTTTACTATTGTGCGGTGTCCCAGTGATTGTTACAATCAGTCAAGCTAGCTAAGGGCTGGACACCTGTGTGCAGTGACCATAAAGGCGAGTTCTGGGCTAGCTGTGGGTGTTTGCAAAGTGTACTTTTTTTTTTTTGCTTGTGTTTGGCTGTTTTTTACCTGTATGATGGTGCGCCATTTCACCTTGGTTTGCAAGAGCACCGCTGGGCTCAGCAATTTGCTTGGCAGCCATGGCACACGTGGCTTCGCCGCACATGCGCCATAGTCTTTATCTGGGCGCATGAAGATTTGTCGTATGGAGATAGTCACGCCTGCTCGCCTAGAACATGGAACGTTCTGGCGCACTCCCAGCCTATTTTAAGCTGTGCAGGCCAAGCATGTGGTGCTTCCAGAAGGCAGCTGTGGGACACAGAACAGGCTCTCAACAGACACTTGCAGTGGTTAATTTTTCCTTACCTGGGTCATGTGAGTCACCAGGTGTTTGGCAGGCTAAAGGTGTTTAGCAGGATTGTTGCATAGGGGCTTAGTGAGCCCTATTAAAGGGTCTCCCTTCTGAGGTGTTTTAACTAAACCCTAGTACGCTTTGTTTGCGGCATTGACTGTCTTCCAAAAAGAGGCATGGGACTAACACCATAGGCAAGGGCACACTTATATCAGTAGTTCCTAATGAACCTAGTCGTATTCCTAGTGCTATATCCCCTGAAAGACTAGAGGCTCCTGGGCAATCTGAGCCGCTATGCCTATCTGGTGATGTGCCAACAGTCAATGCTGATGCTTCACCCTTTATCACGAAGGATGAACTGTCCTCAGCCCTAGCCATGTTGGAGCGCATGATTGCCTCCATCCTACAGGGTGGCAGGAAGCGTGACAGATCCCCCTCCCCAGAGTCTCCTAGTATGGAGCAGTAATGGGTTGAGGATGGGGAAGAGCTGAAAGCTCAGGATTCGGTGGAGTGCCTGGGAGAGGAGTCTGCTTCCGAGCAATCTGGGCAAGAAGATATCCAGTCTATGTCTGAGGTGACTAAGCTGGGCTTGAAAGGCCCTGTTGACAAGAAATTGGGGTCATTATTAAAGGCTTCCTTTTCTTTGGCCAGTTCATCTGTTCAGCCAGCTGTTGCAGCAATTGGTCTTTGCCAGTCTGTAAAGAATCAGGTCAAACAGCTGGATAGGCCTAACCAGGAGCATGATCTGCCTGAAATTAATACCCTGTACATGCAATCGGACTTTCCGACGGAAAATGTGCGATCGGATCTTGTTGTTGTGGAAATCCGAGCATGTGTGGGCTCCATCTGACTTTCCGTCGGAATTTGACGCACAAAGTTTGAGAGCAGGACCTAAAATTTTCAATCAACAAAATCCGATAGTTTAAATTCTGAGTGTTGACAATTCCGACTAAGTGCCATGCATGCTGAGAATAAATTGAGACGAAAGCTATTGGCTACTGCCCTCTTTATAGTCCCGTTGTACGTGTTCTACGTTGCTGGGTTCTGAACGATCATATTTTCTGACAACTTTGTGCGACCCATGTGTATGCAAGACAAGTTTGGGAAAAAAATCCAACGGATTTTGCTGTCGGAATGTGTGTGTACAGGGCATAAGACAGATATTCCTTGAGCGCTGTTTTGCTGTTGATGCTTTAAAGGATTCAATACAGCAGGTTTCTTGTCAGTCTCTTTTGTCTGTACACATGCGCAGACTTATATGGCCTAAGAACTGGTCAGCCGAGCTTCCTTGTAAAAAGTTATTGCCAGGTTTCCCGTTTCATGGGGAACGTTTATTCCGTGATCACTTGGACCAAATATATATACAAAAGAATTCCGGAGGGAAGAGTTCTCTACTTTCAGTCAAGAAAAGCACCAAACGTTTAAAAACCCAGGGACTGCTTCCTCAAATGTCTGGGCGGTTCCGCCGCCAACAGGGCGCTATGGCCAGGGGCAAGCCACAGGGCCAGAAAAGGCCCTGGGTCCAAAATTCTAAACCCAGCACCAACCCCTACTTTTGAGAGGTTGCCCCCATCCTATCGCGGGGGGGGGGGGGGGCTGCTGCACTTTGCGGACATTTGGAATACAACAATTCGGGACGAGTGGGTCACCTCAATTATATATCTCGGTTACAAGCTGGAGTTACGGGGGGTTCCCCCTCAGGTTTCTAAGATCCAGCATTCCCTCGAATCCTCCAAAAAAAGTATTGTTTTCAGGCAATACATCAAGGAGTGATTGTAGAGGTTCCTGTATTCGAAAGGGGCACGGGGTTTTATTCAAACTTGTTTAGAAACCAAACGGGGACATAGGCTCATTTTGGACTCCCTGAACAAGTATTTATTGATACAGTCCTTTCGGATGGAGTCTGTCTGCTCAGTAGTAACCTCACTCCAGAGGGGAGACTTTTTAGCCTCAATTGATATAAAGGACGCGTACCTATCTTTCAGCCTCATCAGGAGTTCCTATAGTTTGCAGTAGAGGAACTTCCCTTTTCAGTTTGTGGCTCTACCCTTTGGGCTTGCTACAGCTCCCTGGGTGTTCACAAAGGTCCTAGCACCAGTACTGGGTCTTTTTAAGGACCCAAAGGATCATGGTGTTTGGGTATCTGGATGACCTCCGGCTCAGATCACTCAGTACAGGCTCTAGAACAGAGCATAATATACACAGTGAGGTATTTGAAAAGCTTAGGCTGGATCATAAATACCAAAAAGTCAGCTTTGGGACCAGTACAAAGACTTGGATATTTTAGGTCTGATTCTAAACACTGTCCAAGCAGTGTATTTTTTGCACCCGTAAGGATCTGTGCCCTGAGGGATCAGGTACGTCAGATGAGGGGCACCAGACAACCCTCCATTCGGCTCTGTATGAGTCTTCTATGGAGGATGGTATCCTCCTTTCGAGGCAGTGCCCTATGCCCAGTTCCATTCCAGGCCTTTACAACAAGACATTTTGTTGGCTTGGAACAGAGGCAGAAAAGCCCTGGGATTATCCAATGTGCTTATCTCCTCAGGCATGCTTAAGCCTAAACTGGTGGTTGCAGGATCAGAACCTGCAAAAGGGAAAATCCTTTCTCCTGGGAACTTGGAGAGTACTGACTACGAATGCCAGTCTCTCAGGCTGGGGAGTGACCCTAGCCGGGCTCACAGCTCAGGGGAAATGGTCAGGGACAGAGCAGACCCTGCCCATCAACGTCCTAGAATTACGGGCAGTATGTGTGGTCTTGGACGGTGGAGCTTCAGGACTGCCCCATCGGGGTTCAGTCCAACAATGCCATGGCAGTGGCCTATATAAACCACCAAGCCGGTACCAGGAGTTCAGCTCTGAAGGAGGTGAACTACATACTGGCCCTGGGCAGAGGGACACGTGCCAATGATATCGGCAGCCCATATCCCAGGAGTAGAAAACTGGAAGGCTGATTATTTCAGCCACCAGCAGATCTGCCCAGGTGGAATGGTCCCTACACCCAGAGGTGTTCCAAGAAATTTTCCAACATTGGGGAAGGCCAGAGGTCAACCTGCTGGCATCCAGGTTCAACAACAAGCTATAGCAGTTTGTGTCTCGAACAAGAAATCCTCTGGCAATTTGAGCAGATGCTCCAATAGTTCCATGGAGCCAGTACTCTATGGTTTATGCTTTCCCTCAGATCCCTCTCCTTCCAGGATTCAGAGAGGAGGGGGTTAGTCATTCTGGTGGCCCCAGCCTGACTCAGAAGGCCCTGGTTCCTGGAGATTGTGAGACTGACAATATACGGGCCATGGACGCTTCCACGTAGACCCGATCTACGGTCTCAAGGTCCTATATTCCACCCCAATTTACAGTCTCTAAATTTGACGGCATGACTATTGAAGCCAGGAAGTTAAAGGACCGAGGCATCTCGGGACCAGTGGTGTCTACTCTAGTGCATGCTAGAAAAGCAGGCACTAGGAAGATTTATCATAAGGTCTGGTCTATTGCTTGGTGTGAAGCGAGAAAATGGCATCCTATGAAATATGTGATTGGGAGAATTCTCTTTTCTACAGTCAGCTGTGGAAATCAAATTGGCTTTGAGTACAATCAGGTCAGATTTCGGCCCTATTGGTATTCTTACAAAGGCATTTAGCCTCCCATTCACTGATCCGAGCCTTTATGCAAGGGGAATCTTGCTTGCTTCCCTCCCATTAGGTCACCTATGTGTCCTTGGGACTTGAACTTTGTGCTCTGTGTGTTACAGAAACAACCATTTGAACCTATTAAGGAAATTCCATTAGATTTGCTGTCACGCAAGCTAGCCTTCCTGATGCTCATCTTCTCGGCTAGAAGGGTGTCTGAGTTGGTGGCCCTTTCATGCAGGGAACTGTACTTGATCCTTCACCATGACAGTTGTGTTTTGACCTGTTCCATCCTTTTTGGCAAAGGTGGTGTCTGCCTTTCATTTAATTCGGGACATTATTTTGCCTGCCTTATTTATTTTTTCTCGACCTCATTCGGCAGAAGAGAGATGACTGCATTCTTTGGACATGTCCGGGCAGTCGAGGTTTATCTGTCTAGATTTGCGGAGATCTGAGGTGTGTGTGTGTGTGTGTGTGTGTGTGTGTTTAGTAAAAAAAAAAAACCCCCAAGAAGGGGCAGGCAGCTTCAAAGTTTCCATTGCCAGTTGGGTCCATCAATTGGTCATTCAGGCCTAGAGCTCATTCTACCAGGGGTGTAGGAACCTCCTGGGCTTTTCGGTATCTGTGGCTCAGATTTGTGAGGTTATCTGGTCTTCAGTGCATACGTTCACAAAATTTTATCAAGTGGATGTTTTGAGCAGCCGAGGATTCGGCTTTCGGCCGTAGTGTGCTGCGGGCTGCCGTATAAGTTCCGATGGATTTTTGTTTAGCAGGTTGTCTCCCTCGCCTCAAGGCTATTGCTCTGGGACGTCCCAGCAGGTAATGAATATTAGCCTGACTCTGTGTCCCATGATGTATGAAAAAGAAAATAGGATTTTTACATCATACCTGTCTGTAAAATCCTTTTCTTTGAGTACATCATGGGACACAGTGATCCCTCCCCTCTTTTTTTTTTTTTTTTTTTGAGGATTTAGTGCTTGCTACAAAACCTAAAGTACTTCCTGTATGGAAAGGGTTATATAGGGGATCACTTCCTAGCTAGATACCCTTGGTCTACCAGTGTCCAGTCACCTAATGATGGAGTATAATCCAGCAGGTAATGAATATTGGTCTGTGTCCCATGATGTACTCAAAAGGATTTTACAGGTAAGTATGATGTAAAAATCCTATTTTTCTTATTGTTATCTTGTAAAAGCAGGGCATAACTTGTATCTAAAATATCTAAGCATTTCCTGTTTGTAGGCAATCTATGTCCTCGTTAAGTGGCCCCCTGCAGGTTGTTCCTGACATTGATCATGTGACAAGTCCAGAGAATTTACAGGAGGTAAGGACTGTTCCAAAATTGTGTTCTCTGTTTAAAGTGACCCCGTCGGCTTCAAAAAATATCCTAATTAAAGTTCCCTGGAAGAGGAAAACTGGTATACTCTCCTATCCAGCATTCCAGCGTTGCAGGCTTCAGTGTCTTTGGCGTTCGGGAACCTCTTGGTGTCCCTTGCCGTGCTCCGTTTTCTGATCCTCAACTCCTACTTCACTATTGTGTCCTATAGTGATGTAGGGGGTCAGAGTGTCACCACAGTACATGGCGGGTAATACGGGCATCTGACACACCTAGGGTTGAACCTTAAAGCTTATTTCCAGCTTTTGTTGTC
Source organism: Lithobates pipiens (assembly GCF_037356315.1). Classification (NCBI taxonomy): domain Eukaryota; kingdom Metazoa; phylum Chordata; class Amphibia; order Anura; family Ranidae; genus Lithobates; species Lithobates pipiens. Next base: position 319,637,342 of record NW_027507748.1, read on the forward strand.
AAATTTCAGAAAACCCTGTTGGTTTTTTTTTTTTTTTTTTTGTATTCCTTTTCACATGGCATATGTTAAAAAAATAAATAAAAAAATATATATATTTTTTTTAACATATGCCACGTGAAAAGGAATACAAAAAAAAAAATCTTAGTAGGGCTTTCTGAAATTTGACTGCAAAAGCTGGAAATGAGCTTTAAGGTTCAATCCTAGGTGTTTCAGATGCCCGTGTATAAATATATTTTTTAGCTCTTTAGGCGGTGTCATGTCCTATGAGAATTTCTAGACATTCTCAAGTGTCTTTGTCCCCCACACTATCTCACATTAATGTACAATGCAGAGGGGGTTTCTAAAATGGTATCATTTGTTAGGCTTCAAAACTGGGTTAAAGAGGAAGTAAACCCTTCCAAACAACTTGGACCTATAGGTAAGCCTAGATTAAGGCTTACCTGTAGGTCCAAGCAACATCTCCTAAACCTATATGGTTTAGGAGATATTTGCCCGAAAATGGGCACCGCTGTCTACGGCGCATGCGCCGTAGACAGCGGCGCGCAGGCGCACTAAATGCGGCAAATCCAAGAATGGATTTGCCAAATTTGTCGACTCCCGTGCGCATGCGCGGGAGTGACGTCATCGCGGCTTCGCCGTATGACAGCGGCGGAGCTGCGAGGCGCGACTCCCGTGCGCATGCGCGGAGTGACGTCATCGCGGTTGCGCCGCTGTCATTGGTCGGAGCTGCGAGACGCCACCAGCAAGATGGACGCGGCGGACTACAGGGATCAGCGGCGACTTTGCTGGCTCCTGTGTCAGGTAAGTGACACATAATGAGCTACTATGCGATGCATAGTAGTCCATTATGCTTTACCTTTGCAGGGAAAAAAAAGAGGAAGTAAACCCATTAGGGTTTACTTCCTCTTTAACTGTTAGACATTACTTCACAACTCCCCTCCTAAAGGTTACAAAGCGGGGAGTTCACAAAAGCTTTTAAGGCAGGTAAAAAGCACTTAAAGTTGAGCTGCAATTTTATTTTATTTTTTAGTTATGTTAATGGGAAGATATAACCGATATAAAGCAGGTGTTATCCCAGTTTGGCTGCAAAAGTGGAAACGCATGTTACAAAAGACCACTAATCCAGCCATAGATGGTTAAATCTCAGCTGGTTTAGCAGGGACCAGCCTAGATTCAAACCATGTATGGGCAGGCTTAATGTACCCAAGTTGATCTATCTACAGGAGGAAGGCAGAAAATGGGCTACTGTTAGTGGTTCTATTGCAGGCAACTTTAATCTAGATTTTTTTTTTTTTTGCGGATATTCTTTTAACTTTAAGTCCAATCTATTCCCTCCACTGTAGTTTGGCTTGAGATGGAGTACAGGTTTTTCTCTGACATATATTTTTATTTTTGTAGGCTAAAGTGACAGAAGAATCATCTCAGTATGAGTTTGAAAACTACATGCGGCAACAGCTTCTTCTGGCAGAGGAGAAAAACACAATCCACGAAGCCAAGAACTTCCCTCAAAAACGTCACTTTGGCAATTTCCCACCCATTAGAAGATTGGGATATGATGCTCAGCCAGTGAGCCCTTTGGACGCTGCAATTTTGGCCCAGCGATACCTTCCTCCACCACACCTGACTCTTCCCAATTCCCACTAACTCCATTAAGCCGTAGATGCTTCATTGTCCCTTTGAAAACATCAGGTGGAGAATCTCCCTCAGCTGTGAAAGGTTTACATGGTGCTAGACTTCTACTTTGCCTCGCTCACCTTTCTTTTCCTGTACTATGATTCTGTCTAAAAAAACAAAAAAAAAAATTGCACATAAGCCCTGACGCCCCTTCCAGTTATCCTATAGCAATACAATTCCAGCACAATGAATACAAGCTAATGTAGCATTTATTTTTAAGCGGGGTGTAAATTTCAGATGCCATTAGCTGCAGACAATGCATGCACGGCAGCATTAAATACTTTTTTTTATTTTTCCCCTATCTCCTACAATTTTATTTTTTAGCTATCAGCTTTTTTTAAAGAAAATATATACATATATACACACACACAATATATATATATATATATATATATATATATATATATATATATATATATATATATATTATAGATCTATACATAGACATTAAATCTACCTCTCTTTTGTAGCAAGTTCCACAGAGTGGAAACATACAGCATTTAGAAGGAGTCTGCTGTGGAACAGATTTGTCTTTTATTTGCCATTTGTTCATAGTTTGTCCCCTATTTACTGCTGGGGTGACAGTCTAGATATTGTGTACATATATAAATATATATAAATAATATATATCCTTATATAGAGATATATATTTGATATTGAATATCCGCTGGATTGCAATATCCATGTAGAAAGAATAAGCTGTGTTTATAACCATCAGGATTCTAACATCCACATCCTCTCCTGTCATCTAACTTGTGTGTCCTTTTTTATTTTTTGCCCCCCCATGATCTCAATATTGCCTATTTATTAGAATGTGTTATTTTTTTAGTCTGAAAACAATATCCTGAGGTTCCTTTTTCAAAGCACGGAATGGTGTGTTCTCACTGTGTTACACTGTGACATGGAATTTTGATTCATTAAAAAAAAAATATCCCTCTCTGAAGATCTGTGTATATATAAATATATTACCTTTTTATTTGGCAGGGTAAAAACCAGTACACGGTAACGTATAATGGCAAATCAGATCTTTCACTGCATTGGCTAAAGTGCTGAAATCTGATTGGTTGTTAGGTGTTATGCACATCATTGCTGTTTGCACCATCTTAATAAATAAAGGCCAGTGTGCATTTTTCTGTTTTTATAAAGTGCTGTTGCGGTTATCTTTTTGACTTCTTTATTTGAGCAAATTGCATGGTTTGTAATTTATTTTTTTCAACTACACAGCTTTTATGGGGAGTAGCTGGGTCCAAACTCTAGGCAACCTTTAGCATTTGATTTAAGAACCCTGAATGAGACCTAAAGTTAAAATGAACTTGTCTCAGAGTGACAGCCATTTCTTAATTAAAGCCAAAGGGTCAGCCTTTACATCTGTACCAAAACACACATTTTTTTTTATTTTTTTTTCACACAAATGGAGCTTTCTTTTGGTAGTATTTAATCACCACTGGGATTTTAAATTTTTGCAATATAAGAAAATAAAGGGCAAACGTTTTTAGTTTCTATGATAATATTTTGCAATTAAGTCATTTGTCAACCCAAAAAAAAGTTACTGCTCCTGCCCCTTTAATGTGCAATTAGTAGCATGGTGCTTTTGCTTTTGAAATCAGCCCAGTGTATCTTCTACAATACCTATTTGATAATGCCAGGTCCTGACCTCCTGTCTCTCTATGCCCATCTTCATCTCCCCCTCCCTCTTTCTGTCAACATGTAGTCTGTAGTAGAGAGAGACTATCTCCTACACTCCCAGCCACGCCCCTCTCCTCCCTACACAGTGCATTGACGGCTATAGGGAGGAAGATATAAGATGCCTCTTCTGACGTATTTTGCTTACGGCACAAGGAATCTTAAAGATTCAACAGATAAAAAGTTGGAATTCCTGATAAAATCCTTTTTTTTTTTTTCCCTTCTTCCCCCTTCGCAGGGACCGTTACTCAGCCTGCAGTCGCTGCAATAGGCATCTGTCAGTCCTTAAAGGAACAGTACATAAAGGCTCTTGAAGTCCCTGCACAACAGGCCCATGAGTTGGCCGAACTACCAAAAGGCATTATGTTTGCTATAGACGCTATGAAAGATTCTATTCACCAGGCAGGCATCCTGCCTTTGCGCTTGTGCTAATGCAAATGCGTAGGACCCTTTGCTTAAAAAATTGGTCAGCTGAAGCACCTTGCAAAATGCTTCTGACTAGTTTCCCTTTTCATGGGGAGCGACTATTCGGCGATGATTTGGATAAATACATCCAGACGATTTCTAGTGGAAAGAGTACTCTTTTGCCAGTCAAAAGAAAGTATAAACGTCCTTCATTTAAACTGACTTTTTCTCCTGCACCAGGGGCATCTGCCTCTAGGCAGTGGTAACAGCTTCCACTGTTGGACTCTAGAAGAAAACCTCAGGGTCAGACCCAGGCATAAAAGGGGCCGCAAATCTGCAAAGCAGAATACTAAAGCCTCATAATGAAGAGGTGCCCCCCTCACCAAATGGGGAGAAGACTTCTGCAATCCTCAGAAGTCTGGTAAGGGAAAATTCATGGCAGATGGGTCATCTCCACGGTGTCCCTAGGATACAAACTAGAATTTCGGAAGTTTCCACCTTCTCGTTTTCTGAGATCAAATGTTCCCAAAGATCCAGGGAAAAAGCAATCTTTGTTTCAAGCATTAGACTGATTATTGGTTCAGGGGAGCAAGGTTTGGGGTCTTATTCAAACCTGTTTATGGTACCAAAACCAAATGGGGATGTCAGACCTGTTCTAGATCTAAGGAATCAAAATCTGTTCCTGAAGATCTGCTCCTTTCGCATGGAATCGATCAGGTCAGTAGTTTCCATCCTACAAGGAGAACTTCTGGCGTCCATCGACATCAGAGATGCATATCTGCATGTTCCTATATTTCCTTCTCACCAAAGGTTCCTGCGGTTCAAAGTAGAACAGCAGCACTTTCAGTTTGTAGCCTTGCCCTTCGGGCTAGCCACAGCACCCTGGGTGTTCACAAAAGTACTGGCCCCACCTCTAGCCAGGCTAAGGGCACAGAGCATAACAGTCTTGGCGTACTTAGATGATCTATTGTTTAATAGACCAGTCAGTGGCTTGCTTGGCACAAAGTGTACACATTACAACCAGTTACCTGGAAAGTCTGGGTTGGTTTCTCAACCTAGAGAAGTCTTCCTTATAACCACTAAGAAGGCTGGAGTGTTTGGGCTTGATTACAGACACAACCCAGAAGAAGGTTGTTCTTGCCTCTGGCAAAGATCCGCTCCATATGAGATCTGGTGCAGATGGTCAGATCGAAAATAAATCCATCAATTCGCCTTTGCATGAGGTTGTTAGGAAAGATGGTAGCTTCATTCGAAACAGTCCCCTATGCCCAGTTCCATTCGAGACTGTGGCAAAACAGTATCCTGTCTGCTTGAAACAAAACGATCCAAGCCTTGGACTTGCCAATGCGGCTGTCCCCAAGAGTGTCCCAAAGCCTCAGTTGGTAGTTACTAACCCAGAATCTGCTGAAAGGAAAATCGTTAAGACCAATTATCTGGAAAATAGTAACAGATGCCATGGGTGTGGTTTATATCAATCACCAAGAGTCTCTCAGCACAGAGAGATGAACCATATTCTAACTTGGGCAGAAAGGAATGTTCTGTGCCTATTGGCAGTCTTCATTCTGGGAATAGAGAATTGGCAGGCGTACTACTTAAGTCGCCAGCAGTTTTTCATGGGGGAATGGTCTCTTCACCTTGACATTTTTCGGGCCATTTGCCAAAGATGGGGACTCCGGACTTAGATCTTCTAGGGTTCAGGTTCAACATGAAGTTAGTCAACTTTGTGTCCAGGACAAGGGATCCACTCATATGCTGAACAGATGCATTGGTGACCCCGTGGGATCAATTCTCACTGATCTATGCATTCCCTCCTATTCAGTTGCTGCCTCCACTTCTTTGCAGGATCAAGCTGGAAAGAAGGCCGTTAATTCTGGTAGCACCAGCATGGCCCAGAAGGCCATGATATGCAGAAATCATAAAGATGGCAGTGGAGGATTCATGGTCCCTTCCACTAAGGCCAGACCTGCTCTCACAGGGGCTGATATTCCATCCTACTTTACGATTGCTAAATTTAACAGCCTGGCTATTGAAATCCACATTCTGAAGAAACGTGGGCTTTCCGGCTCAGTTATCTCTACTTTGATTAATGCAAGGAAACCAGCTTCCAGAACTATATATTAGAGTCTGGAGGGCTTATGTTTCCTGGTGTGAATCCAAGGGTCTGCACCCTCAGAGATCATAGGCAGAATTCTTGCCATTCTACAATTGGGCATAGAGATGAAATTGGCCCCGAGTACTATTAAGGGCCAGGTCTCAGCCTGATCAATATTATTTCAAAGACCGCTTGCTACGCATTCTTTAGTCCGGGGTTTTATGCAAGTGGTGATGCGGATTGATCCGCCAGTTAAATCACCTTTATGCATTTAGGACTTGAATTTAGTTTTGTCAGTGTTACAAAAACAGCCACCGATACAGCATATTCCCTTAGTCCTCCTGACAAAGAAGCTGGTATTTTTGGTTGCTCCTTTGGTAGCAAGGAGGGTTTCGGAATTAGCTGCTCTTTCTTGTAAAGAGCCATATTTGTTTATTCATGAGAGCCAAGTGGTGTTACGCCCTCGTCCAGGCTTTTTTCCAAAAGTAGTTTCAGGTTTTCATAAAGGACGGTCAGCATCGAAATCCACTGTCTCTAAGTGGATTCAACAAGTCATAATTCAAGCTTATGATTTAAAGGGTAAGATTCCCCTGTTTCAAGTTAAGACACACTCTACCAGGTTGGTTAGTGCTTCCTGGGCAGTGCGTCACCAGGCCTCCATGGCTCAGATCTGCAAGGCCGCAACTTGGTCTTCAGTGCATACATTCACAAAATTTTATCAAGTGGATGTAAGGAGGTATGGGGATATCGCCTTTGGGTGCAGTGTGCTGCAGGCAGCAGTATAAGTGCTGAGGTCTGGGGGTGCCCTATGGGTTGTGTCTCCCTCCCCCTCAAGTAGCATTGCTATGGGACATCCGCTTACCTGTAAAATCCTTTTCTTGGTGTACATCATGGGACACAGAGGTCCCTCCCCTCTTTTATGGGGTTTAAGTATATTGCTTGGCTACAAAAACTGAGGTACTCCTGGAAGGAGGAGGGGTTATATAGGGGAGTGAACTTCCTGTATTGGGTATACCAGTATCAACACCTGAAGGTGGCCCATTTTGCTGGCTTAAGACCAGACCACTTTTTGCGATTCAGCACTGCATTTTTTTCCCACAAATAGAGCTTTCTTTTGGTGGTATTTGATCACCCCTGTTTTTTTTTTTTTTTTTTTTTTTGCGCTATAAACAAAAATAGAACGCCAATTTTGAAAAAAAAAAACGCATTATTTTTTACTTTTTGTTATAATAAATATCCCCCAAAAATTTTCCCTCAGTTTAGGCCAATACGTATTCTTCTACATATTTTTGGTAAAAAAAATCGCAATAAGTGATTATTGATTGGTTTGCGCAAAAGTTATAGCGTTTACAAAATAGGGGATAGTTTTATGGCATTTTTATTAATATTTTTTTTTACTAGTAATGGCAGCGATCAGCGATTTTTTTTTTTTTTTTTTTTTTTTTTTTTTAATTGTGACTGCGACATTATAGCGGGCACATCGGACATTTTTGACACATTTTTGGGACCATTGTCATTTATACCGCAATCACTGCTATACAAATGCAGTGATTCCTGGGTAAATGACACTGGCAGTGTAGGGGTTAAGTGTTCCTAGGGGTGTGTTACTAACTGTTGGAGGCTGGGCTTTCTTTTAGTGAACACTGATCTCTGCTCTAATCACATGGAGCAGAGATCAGCCTCAATTGTTGCTAGGCAGAACTGGTTCAGCCACCCCGTGAGACGATCGCGGGTATGCCCGCGGCGATCGAGTCCGCGGGACCCGCGACTGGACTCACGGGGGTCCTGACCGGCGGCGCTCTCTCGCGATGGCAGGGCGTCAAATTTAAAGGGACGTACAGGTACGCCCATTCGCCTGCCCGTGCCATTCTGCCGACGTACATCGGCGTGCACCGGTGGGGAAGTGGTTAAGTAATTACTTAAGGTGGAAGTAAACCCATGGATTTAAACAGTTAAAAAAAAAAAAAAGGCATGCTGGAAATGCTAACTGCACATTGGCTGTGCTCTCAGCCAAACTATCAAACTATCAAACCATCCAATGGCTGGTGTCATAACGAATCACATGTGCAGCACCATAGCAATTGAAGATTAACCACTTCAGCCCCGGACCAATTTTCAGCCCAAGGACCAGAGGTTTTTACAATTTTGCACTGCACTGCTTTAACTGGTAATTGCACGGTCATGCAATGTTGTATCCAAATTAAATTTGCGTCCTTTTCTTCCCACAAATAGAGCTTTCTTTTGATGGTATTTGATTGCCTCTGCGATTTTTTTATTTTTTGCGATATAAATGGAAAAAGACCGAAAATTTTGAGAAAAAAAGATATTTTCTACTTTTTGTTCTAAGAAAAATCGAATAAACTCAATTTTAGTCATACATTTAGGGTAAAATTTATTCAGCCACATGTCTTTAGTAAAAAAAAAAATGTCAATAAGCGTATATTTATTGGTTTGCGCAAAAGTTATAGCGTCTGCAAACTAGAGTACATTTTCTGGAATTTACACAGCTTTTAATTTACGACTGCCTATCTCATTTCTTGAAGTGCTAAAATGGCAGGGCAGTACAACCCCCCCCCCCCCCTCAAATGACCCCATTTTGGAAAGTAAACACCCCAAGGAAATTGCTGAGGGGCATGTTGAGCCCATTGAATATTTTTTATTTTTTGTCCCAAGCGATTGAATAATGACACACAGAAAAAAAAAAAAAGTTTACAAAAAGTTGTCACTAAATGATATATTGCTCACACATGCCATAGTTATATGTGGAATTGCACCCCAAAATATATTCTGCTGCTTCTCCTGAGTACGAGGATACCACATATGTGGGACTTTTTGGGAGTCTAGCTGCGTACGGCAGCCCGAAAACCAATCACTGCCTTCAGGATTTCAAATTTTTGATTTCACTCCTCACTACCTATCACAGTTTCGAAGGCCATAAAATGCCAAAATAACACAAAACCCCCCCCAAATGACCCCATTTTGGAAAGTAGACACCCCAAGGAAATTGCTGAGGGGCATGTTGAGCCCATTGAATATTTTTTTTTTTTTTTTTTGTCCCAAGCGATTGAATAATGACACACAGAAAAAAAAAAAAGTTTACAAAAAGTTGTCACTAAATGATATATTTCTCACACATGCCATAGTTATATGTGGAATTGCACCCCAAAATATATTCTGCTGCTTCTCCTGAGTACGAGGATACCACATATGTGGGACTTTTTGGGAGTCTAGCTGCGTACGGCAGCCCGAAAACCAATCACTGCCTTCAGGATTTCAAATTTTTGATTTCACTCCTCACTACCTATCACAGTTTCGAAGGCCATAAAATGCCAAAATAGCACAAAACCCCCCCAAATGACCCCATTTTGGAAAGTAGACACCCCAAGCTATTTACTGAGAGGCATGTTGAGTCCATGAAATATTTTATATTTTGCCACAAGTTGCAGTAATATTACAATTTTTTTTTTGCACAAAGTTGTCACTAAATTATATATTGCTCACACATGCTATGGGCATAAGTCAAATTACACCCCAAAATAAATTCTGCTGCTTCTCCCGGGTACGGGGATACCACATGTGGGGGACTTTTTGGGAGCCTAGCCACGTACGGGACCCCGAAAACCAAGCACTGCCTTCCGGATTTAAATATAAAACGCTACCAAAAAAAACTGTTAGCGATCGCAGGGATCAGGCCTGACTCTGCGATCGCTGTAGTTATGTGTTTAGTGTTTTGTAAGTGACAGTGATCAATCGATTCTGCACTTGGGTGGGCTGGGCGGAGGGGCAAAACGCAGGTGCTAGCAGGTATCTGGGCTGATCCTGCTAACAATGCGTTTTTTTGAAACCCTAAACTGCTGGGGACGCTAGTATAGATCAGATCAGATACTGATCTGTTCAGATTCTATACCACTACGGGAGGTTTATGCTTTGCGCGTGGGTGTTAGCGGTATTGGCACTAACCTAGCGCTGCCTGGGGCGATGCAGACCCTGACCCTAAAACCTAATTGATATCACCCGCCGGGTGATCAGGGGGTTAAACCTTTATTGGGTAATAAATGGTGGGTGCCCTGATGCTATAAAAAGCAAACTAACCAGAGTCACCCGTAACACTTATACAGTGATCACTGGTGAAGGGTTAACTAGGGGCAATCAGGGGGTTCAAATTTTTATTAGGTAGTATATGGGGGTCCCTGGCGCTATATAAAAACCTGACGGGGAACCTAAATAACTAACTGGCTAACCAGCGTCACCAGTGACACTTATACTGTGATCGCTGGTGAAAGGGTTAACTAGGGGCAATCAGGGCGTTAAACCATTATTGGGTAGTATATGGGGGGTACCTAGCGCTATAAATACCTGGCGGTGAACCTAAAAAAATAACTAGCTACCTAGCGACACTAGTGACACTAATGCAGCGATCAGAAAAATGATCGCTTAGTGACACTGGCAGAAGGGGGTGAAAGGGTTAACTAGGGCCAATCAGGGAGTTGAAACCATTATTGGGTAGTATATGGGGGTACCTAGCGCTATAAAAACCTGGCGGTGAACCTAAAAAAATAACTAGCTACTTAGCGGCACCAGTGACACTAATGAAGCTATCAGAAAAACGATCGCTTAGTGACACTGGCAAAAGGGGGTGAAAGGGTTAACTAGGGGCAATCAGGGGGTTAAAACCATTATTGGGTAGTATATCAGGATACCTAGCGCTATAAAAACCTGGCGGTGAACCTAAAAAAATAACTAGCTACCTAGCGACACTAATGCAGCGATCAGAAAAATGATCGCTTAGTGACACTGGCAAAAGGGGGTGAAAGAGTTAACTCTAGGGGCAATCAGGGGGCTACCCTGGACCTAACACTAACTGCCCTGACAGTTTTTACTGTTACAACTGACACTGAATGCAGTGATCAGTAAATAAATGATCACTGCAATCAGTAACACTGTGACTATGGGGGGGGGGGGGGGGGGGGTTTGTGTACCTATGTGTGCCTACATGTTAGTGTAGTGTTTGGTGCACACTTACTTTCACTTCTCCTCGTAGTCCGGTCAATAAGACCTCCCCGAGGAGAATGACATCACTTCCTCCCTGCCTGTGTTTACTATACACAGTGGGAGGAAGCTTCTCATTCGCCAGGAGCGATCGAGAGGGGATGGCCAACGGCCGTCCCCTCATCCCAGATCGCTCCTGCAGCGAAACGGACCGTCGCATCCAGTGGGTGGGGGGTCCGATCGGACGCCCCACCCGCTGGAAGGCAAGCATGTACGTGCTTGTGCCTGTACATGCCATTGTGATGACTTACAATGGCATGCGGCGGTCCTTAAGTGGTTAAACAGAGGCAAAGATGGCAGCTTCCTTGGTTGAAAACGATAGGGGAGTTTACTTCCACTTTAAAGCTCTGTGTCCCATAATGTGCTCCAAGAAAAGGATTATATAGGTAAGCTGTTATAAAAATCTTATTTTACACAACAAAAAAATAAGATGATGTTGCAATGCTTAGGGAACAATGTACTGTGTGCCTGATTAATTGGGGGCATTTGGGTTAACAACCACTTTAAGTAATTTTTTACATAACTTTGGTAAAAATAACACAAATTAGTTTATATTATTTAGTCTGTATGAACGGTAGAGTCTGCAAGCTATGTTGTGTATCATTGAAAACGGATCAATCCTGATGTACTGAGGGCCTATCTGATTTCTTGAGGCCCTGAAATGTCAGGACAGTAAAAATACCCCCCAAATTACACCTTTTTAGAAAGTAGACAGCTCAAGGTATTTAGTAAGAGGCATGGTGAGTTTTATGAAGTTGTATTTTTTTTTCCCCCCACAATTCTTTGAAAAATCCACGTGTGAGACTTTTCCACAGCATAGCCACATAAAGAGGCTCAACAACCAAGTAGCACCTTCAAGCATTCTGGGGCATCAATTATGCTCTAACTTCCACCTATCATATTTTTGAATGCCCTGGAGCCCCAGGACCGTGAAAACACCCACAAAATGACCACATTTTGGAAAGCAAACACCCCAATGTATATTCTTTAAAGCATAATGAGTCTTTTGAACATGTCTTTTTATTACACAAGTTATTGAAAAATGTGGGAAGAAAAGGAAAAGCTAAAATTTTATTTTGTCCATTGATAAGATATTTCTAACACAATATTTCTAGCATGTACATTCCAAAAATTACACCCCAAAACACGTACCACTTTTCCTGAGTATGGCGATACCATAAATGTGATATTTTTCCACAGCCTGGCCACATAGGCCCAACATCCAAGAAGCACCTTTAGGCATTCTGGGAGTATAAATTAATTATAAAGACCCTCACAGTTACAGTGGGTGAGGTACAAGTATTTAAGAATACTTTTGACAAACGTCTGGAGGCCTTATTTAAAGCCTCCTTTTCTCTAGTGGGGGAACCTATGGTTACAACTGTAGAGTTGTGTCTGTGTCTCATCACCCTGTGAAGCCAGACCTTGAGGCACTGAGATCTTGACTGCAGAGATACTAGGTCAGGCAGATATATGGAGGATTTACCCCATGTTCTTAGTTTCTCTGTCAATGCTTTAAAAGACTCCATTTGACAAATTTCTCCTATGGGTGTCCTCTTTTCAAGGGAAACATTTGTTCATTCCCACTTTGGATTAAAAATTCCTAAAGGTAACTGTGGGTAAGAATAAGTCAAAGCCTGAAGTAAGCCTACTACCTCTTCTACTTCCATAAACATTATTTTTGCCAATCCTAGGCATATGTCTTTAAACTCAAGCCTTACTCCCAGTTCTGATGAAGGCCTAGATCTCAAAATGAGTACAGGAGAAGAGCCAGCACCATGGTAAATCACAGGATTGCGCCTATTGTAGAGCGGTGTAAACGGCACAGAAAGTCAAAGCGTTACAGCTTAAAACAACCTTAGTCACGGTTAAGGCTGTTTTAAAGCGGACTTTCACACAAAAATTGAACCTCCGCTTTTCGGAATCCCCCCTCCGGTTTCACATTTGCCACCTTTCAGGGGGGAGGGGGTGCAGATACCTGTCTAAGACAGGTATTTGCACCCCCATCCGGGCATAGACACCCCTCGGAAGTCTACGCCTCTTCCCGTCCCCCCGCACTGTCTGCTGGGATACACATGGGTCCCTGGAGATAGCGGGGACCAGTTAGGATGCGCAACGCTTCACTTCCTGATTCCCTTACCGAGGATGGCGGCGGCAGCTGCCGAGAGCCGAGTGATTATTCGGCTTCGGCTGCCTACATCGCTGGATCCTGGGACAGGTAAGTGTCCATTTATTAAAAGTCAGCAGCTGCAGTATATGTAGCTGCTGGCTTTTAACCACTTTCCGCCCGCCCTATAGGCAATTGACGGTGGCAAAGTGGTTGCATAATCCTGATCGGACGTCATATGACGTGATCAGGATTATGAGCCGCTGCGCGCCCCCGGGGGCGCGTATCGCGGCGATCGTTGTTGCGGGGTGTCAGCCTGACACCCGGCAACTACGATCTCGGTAAAGAGTCTCTGACGGAGACTCTTTATTACGTGATCAGCCGTGTCCAATCACGGCTGATCACAGTGTAAATAGGAAGAGCCGGTGATCGGCTTTTCCTCACTCGTGTCTGTCAGACGCGAGTAGAGGAGAGCCAATCGGCTGCTCCTGTGACGGGGGAATCTGTGCTGATCGATTATCAGCACAGTCCCCCCAAGGATGCCCACACTGGACCACCAGGGACGCCACCAGACCACCAGGGATGCCCAGCAAAAGGTAATCCTCCCTAGACCACCAGGGATGCCAGTCAGTGCCACAATGGATGCCAATCAGTGCCCACAAAGGGCATCACTGATTGGCATGCATTATTGTTTGGCACTGATTGGCATCCATTAGTACAGTATAACAATACAATGCCGCCTATCAGTGCCCACCTGTGCCGCCTATCAGTGCCCATCCGTGCCGCCTATCAGTGCCCATCCGTGCCACCTATCAGTGCCCACCCATGCCCATCTGTGCCGCCTATCCATGCCCATCTGTGCCGCCCATCCATGCCAATCTGTGCCAGCTATCAGTGCCAATTAGTGCCACCTATCAGTGCCCATCCGTGTCGCCCATCAGTGCCACATATCAGTGTCCATCAATGCCACCTCATCAGTGCCACTTAATTGGTGCCACATCAGTGCCGCCTTATCAGTGCCCATCAGTGTAGCCCCATCAGTGAAGGAGAAAACTTACTTATTTACAAAGTTTTGAAACTGAAACAAAAAAACATATTTTTTTTTCAAAATTTTCGGTATTTTATTTGTAGCGCAAAAAATAAAAACCGTAGAGGTGATCAAATACCACCAAAAGAAAGCTCTATTTGTGGGAAAAAAATTATAAAAATTTCATATGGGTACAGTGTAGCATGACCGCGCAATTGTAATTCAAAGTGTGACAGTGCTGAAAGCTCAAAATTGGTCTGGGCAGGAAGGTGTTTAAGTGCCCGGTATTGAAGTGGTTAATATATATATAATATTTTTTTTTTGGTGGACCTCCTCTTTAAGCTGAAACGTGTTGACTTTCTATGCAATTTACACCACTTTACAATAAAAAGTTCCTAATCGCTTTTACAGTGGAGAGAAAGACCAGCCCCTTGCTGCCGGCAGTGGTTGTTCCTGAGCTCTCCTGTTCCCCTGGGGAGCCTAGTAAATGATAACTTTGAGAGGTGATCAGGAAATTAGTCTCCCCCCAATGAGTAAAGTGTTGGGACAAACCTTATAACACTGAAAAGGGTGCTTACAAATGTCAGCTTTTGTTTATGTAAAAACCTTTATCCCAAAAGAAAAAAAATGGTATAAGAATAATGTAGTGTCAAGTTTGTTATACAATTCAGGATGGTGCACCCTTGATATGGAGCTATGCTTAGTGAATATTGGTGGTAGGTATGCCTACTTCAGCTTATTTTGATTAGACATTTTGTTTATATACTGTACATATAGTACTATATGGGAACTCATTAGCTTGTCTCCTCATTGGTATAATATGTAATTGTAGCAAGGTCCCGGGGGCCCCAGAGGCCTAATGGTGACCTCAAGGGTTAAAGAGGAAGTAAACCCTTCCAAACAACTTGGACCTACAGGTAAGCCTAGATTAAGGCTTACCTGTAGGTCCAAGCAATATCTCCTAAACCTATATGGCATGTCTACGGCATGCGCCGTAGACAGCGGCGCGCAGGCGCACTAAATGCGGCAAATCCATGAATGGATTTGCCAAATTTGTCGACTCCCGTGCGCATGCGCGGGAGTGACGTCATCGCGGCTTCGCCGAGTGGCAGCGGCGGAGCTGCGAGACGCGACTCCCGTGCGCATGCACGGGAGTGACGTCATCGCGGCTTCGCCGCTGTGATTCGTCGGAGCTGCGAGACGCCACCAGCAACATGGATGCGGCGGACTACAGGGATCAGCGGCGACTTCGCTGGCTCCTGTGTCAGGTAAGTGACACATAATGAGCTACTATGCGATGCATAGTAGTCCATTATGCTTTACCTTTGCAGGGAAAAAAAGAGGAAGTAAACCCATCAGGGTTTACTTCCTCTTTAAGGAAAGCTGACATCCTTGTAGAGTGGGTTACCAGGCATGGTGGGTGTGATGCAAGAAGAAATGATGGGCGGCAGTCACTTTTTGAATGCAAACAAGAGATTTATTGTCTCTTAACAGAACTGTGTCCGAGACTGCTATAGGTAGACAGCTATACAGTGGAAGGCCTCCAGCCAGATAACACTTCTGTATAGGTAGGACCACTGTCTCCTATGGCAACTAATCTTGCAACAGTCACTAACGGTAGCTGTATATAATTCTTGGTAACACAGAACAGTCGTTTACTTAACTCACAGTATCCCACTGTCGATCTTCACCCACTGAGACTTCCAGATCCCAGTCATCATTGGATCCCCTGAGCTCTTCCACAGCTATCCCACTGTATACTCAAGCGTCACCCCTGCTATCCTGCTGGGTCCCTGGCTCGGCACTGGCTGATGCTTTCCCACTTCTTCACCATCCCCAGCTGGTGAGAAGACTGCTCAGGTACTTGCTTCTGCTTACTTACAGTAGTCTCCGGTAACAAGGTGGATGGTCCCTTAATGGCAACAGCTTCCCCTCTAGCCCCAACCATAAGTGGTTCCCCGCCCGGCTGAACCTTCACAATTCAATTAGACTCCAATCCTGCCGTCCCAACCCTATGCTGCTTCTCCTGCTCCTGGATAGGCATCGGGCAGTTGAGCAGCCAGATGTCCCAGGATAGGCCTCAAGCTTCCTGGCTAGCAGCCCAGGGCGACATAACACACATCCACCCAGACAGCCGTCCAGGTGGCACAGAACCCCAATCACCTGACTCCACCCAAATAAATAGGCTCTCCCAGCAGGCCAAGGGACTTAAAGAAACCCTTGCCTATTGGCTGAGACACCCCATCCATTCATGATCTGTCCTTGCTATGCCCTTGTCTATCTAATGTCACTACAATGCCACCTAGTGACAGAAGAGAGAAGTGCAGCGATTCCAGAATTAGGGGAAAATCAGTGGATCTCCTAACAATTAGCCAGGGCAAATACTACCTGGCAAACTAAATTTGTTAGCAACCCTGCCTAAACACCAGGGTGCTACATAACATTTTAAAGATCTTGTAACTAAAGCTATAAAAAAACCTACAGGCCATGAATTACAGGAGGCATTTTGCATACCAGGGATAACTAAAATGTAATTTCATCCAGCTTGAAATGTAAAGTTCAGAGAATTGATATGTGAACATAGTATGCTACGCTTTTCTTAAGTATTCCTATCTACTCAAAATGGTGTCACTTTTTGAAAGTGTCATATTTCTGCATGCTGTTAAGCATACTATAATAGGATATATAAAAAGGTCACCGTTTTTCACTTTTGTTTTCTAAATTCCAGCTCCTTTATGTACCAATATAGCATTAATGTACTTATTTTGCAAAAATAAGAAAGCTTTCCATTTATTCTACAAATGCTTACCGCACTCTCCTCATGACTGTTTTAAAACACTGCTCCATTACTTTTGCCTTACTTCCTGGTCAACATTTAGGTCAAGACACAGGAAGGAGTTGAGCCGCTGAGGACAGATGATGCAGGGTGTGCGCTAATGAGGTCATCTAGTCAACTCCTTCCTGTGTCATGACCTAAAGTCTGTCTAGGAAGTAAGTGATGGAGCAGTGTTTTCAAACAGCCATGAGGTAGGGCTGGGGAAAAAATCTATTTAAATTTTGAATCGAGTTGAGAGGTCAAATAGATTAAAAATTTAAGCAAATCGATTTTTTTAGATTTTTTTTCCACCACCGCGCCAGTCCTGAGGTGCTGCGGCTGTGGCCTAGCCCACGAGGCCTGGATGCTGCGGACTAGGCCAAAGCCACGGCCTCACCTAAAAACTCCTGCCTGCAGCTCCCCAGGACTGGCGCGGTGTCAGCAGAAATCGCTGATTTTTTTTTAAGAAAATCGCCCATCTCTACCATGAGGACAGTGAGGTAAGCGTGTGTATAATAAATGGTAAGCTTTTTTATTTTTGCATAAGAAGTATGTTTTGGCAGCTTTTCTATGTCTTCCCAGGATGTTGGTTCAAGTATGCTGTGTGCTTTGACAGTGTATGACAGCTTGCGGGGTGGTATACCCTTTGTGGTGCGAGTGAATCTTCCGACTTCAGGCAGTTCAGCAAGATCTGTTGGGGAACTTGGTTTAGGCATTGTGAGTTCCACCTCTTGTTCGGACTTGTGCATAGGTTCGCATTGGTCAACCTTTTCTTCTGGTTTGCTTGGCACATTTACTTCACAGCTTTGAGGGATTGGTGTGTCTGATGATGGGCTCTCATCAAAATAAACACTACAGCTTATTGTCACTTTGTCAGTCTTTGGTTGTAGGATTCTGTAACACCTTTAGTTTGCTCACTGTCAAAGCTGGACTGGGACAAAAATTTGGCCCTGAACTTCATCCAGACCGGCCCACTTTAATTTTGCAAACACACACAAAAACAGTATATAAACTATACGCAATTGCGCAAAAAAGTAAATTATTAATCAATTACCGTAGACAGTGACAATAAATTATTAATCAATTATCATGACCAGTGACAATAAATTATTAATCAGTTATCGTGACCAGTGACATTAAATTATTAATCAATTATCGTGACCAGTGACAATATATTATTAATCAATTACCGTGGACAGTGACAATAAATTATTAATCAATTACCCTGACCAGTGACAATAAATTATTAATCAATTACCCTGATCGGTGACAATAAATTATTAACCAATTACCGTGGCCAGTGACAACATAAATTATTAATCAATTACCGTGACCAGTGACATTAAATTATTCATCAATTACCATGACCAGTGGCAGTAAATTATTAATCAATTATCGTGGACAGTAAAATTAAATTATCAATTACCGTGGACAGTGACATTAAATTATTAATCAATTACCGTGGACAGTGACAATAAATTATTAATCAATTACCGTGACCAGTGACAATAAATTATTAACCACTTCAATACCGAGCACTTATACACCTTCCTGCCCAGACGAATTTTGAGCTTTCAGCTCTGTCGCACTTTGAATGACAATTGCGCGGTCATGGTACACTGTACCCAAGCTAAATTTGTATCATTTTGTTCCCACAAATAGAGCTTTCTTTTGGTGGTATTTGATCACCTCCTGGGATTTTTATTTTCTGCTAAACAAATAAAAAAAGGCTGAAAATTTTGAAAAACAATTTTTTTTTGTTTCAGTTACAAAACTTTGTAAATAAGTAAGTTTTCTCCTTCACTGATGGGCACTGACAGGGCCGCAGTGACTGGCACTAATAAGGTGGCACTGATGGGCACCAATGATGTGGCATCAATGAAGTGGCACTGATATGCGACACAGGCACTGATAGGTGGCACAAATAGGCACTGATAGGTGGCACGGATTGGCATGGGTACTGATAGGCGGCATGGATGAGCACTGATAGGCGGCATGGATGGGCTCTGATAAGCGGCACGGATGGGCATTGTAGTGTACAGTATTGTAAAGGGAGGGATGCCAATCAGTGCCAAACATGATTGGACACGGCTGATCACATGGTAAAGAGTCTCCGTCAGAGAATCTTTACCGAGATCGTAGTTGCGGGATGTCAGACTGACACCCTGCAACAACGATCACCACGATGCGCCGGGGGAGCACAGCGGCTTAATATCCTGATCACGGCAGGATAATAAAACCACTTTGCCACCGTCATTTTGCTATATGGCGGACGGCAAGTGGTTAATCAATTACCGTGACAATAAATTATTAATCAATTACCATGGACAGTGACAATAAATTATTAATCAATTACTGTGACCAGCGACACTAAATTATTAATCAATTACCATGGACAGTGGCAGTACATTTACCCCTACCCCCTCCCCCACCATGCTGCATATTACAGATATCACAGACATGCCATGCAGCCTGCATCCAGTATAGCATTTGATTATCTTACTTGAATGACACTGGTGAAGTGATGGACTTTTCTTTGTCCCTGGACCCTGACCCTGTCTGTGCTGCTGTCTGGAGTGGAGTCCTGGAGCTGTGGAGCAATGTTCTGGTTCCTCCTCGGCGGCGCTTTCTCTTCAGTCCCAGGCCAGGCAGCTAAGCTTGGGCAGCATGTGCTACGCTCTGACTCCTCCCATATCCCCAGGCCACCTCCGCCCTCCGGCCGTGTGTGACGTCACGGCGCTGGGACAAGGAGGCTGCCAGTAAGGTTAGTGAGTGGCAGCGTCACGAGGGAGTGGAACTTGTGTGCCGGGCCGGCCCAGGTGCTGTAGCGGGGCCGCGGCTGCCGCCGGCGTTAAAAATAAAAAACACTATAGATCAAACTGACAACTGGCCCAGCGGCCCTCTGAGCCAATCGGCCCACCGGGAATCTCCCGGTAGTCCCGATGGCCAGTACAGGCCTGCTCACTGTAGCTTACTAGAATGCCCTCTATGGCTCTGTTCTCCAGCTTGGATCACTTTTCACTTGGAATATAGGCACATGCTTTACATCCAAACACTCTGATGTGACCCTATGTTAGGCTTTGATCCATGCCACATTTCGAATGGAGTACTTTTAATGGCTCTTGAGGGTAGTCTGTTCTGTAGGTAGATTGCAGTCATGACTGCTTCTCCCCAGTACTTGTGAGGTAGGATGGCATTTGAAAACATGCACCTGGCTATTTCTATAAGTGTGATTTTTTTCTTTTTTTTT
This sequence comes from Lithobates pipiens, assembly GCF_037356315.1. Taxonomy (NCBI): domain Eukaryota; kingdom Metazoa; phylum Chordata; class Amphibia; order Anura; family Ranidae; genus Lithobates; species Lithobates pipiens. Next base: position 319,657,444 of record NW_027507748.1, read on the forward strand.
TTCTGCTACACCGTTTTGTTCAGGAGGATTAAGCATTCAGCCGCAGTGTACTGATGGCTATTGTGGGGCATGTGTATGTGTATGGTGTGGTTGTCTGGTGTACTATTCCTTGTCTCTTCAGGTGTGAGGCTACTTCTTTGCTTATGTATTCTCCCCCCATTGTCGGTGCGTATTATTCCTGTTTTCTGTTGGAATTTGTTGCTAGATATGGCAATGAACTCTTGAAGTTTCTCAGATGTTTCATTCTTGTGTTTCATCAGATAAGTAGTTGTGTACCTGGAATAATCATCAATGGAAATCAGTAGATATCTGTTCCTGCCTGACGTGGGAGTTTCATTGGACCGCATACATCACTGTGTATGAGCTGCAGGGGGCAGGTAGTTTTTCTTTGAGATACCTGTAGAAGTGGAGCACGTGTGGCTTTTGCTTCAGTACAGCACTTGCATTTCATGAGCACTTTGCAAGGCATTATTGTCCAATCTTCTGATAAGCCTCTCTTTATAATGCCCTGTATAGCTTCTGTATCAAAAAGTTTACCAAGGCTCCATCACAGGATGGCACTGTGGGAGTCCTAGTGGTAGAGCAGTGCTACGTCCTATAAGTCAATTTTAAATCAAGATAAAGTGCAGAAAAAATTGACTTTGTTGGCACCAATTATAAAAAAAATTACATAATAGTTTATTAAACACATAATGGTACAAACAATCGCATTTAAAAACTTTTTTGAAATAAAAAATGCAAAACTTGCCATTTCTGTATGCTCTATATACTCTCTTTTTGGACTGCTTGCTACAACTGAGCAGGAGTTTGTGGGAGGGGGGATATAGTACCTGGGGTCTGGCCACCAGCATTTTTATGTGCCTACTGCCCATTTCTCCTTTCCTTTGCGTAAAGTTGTAATAAACTGACAAAGCAAACATTTATTTTCCTGACAGGCTCCATGGCAACATACGTGTGGGTAGCCCCGCCTCCATGATTACCCAATAGGACTCAACTTCCATAAATCTTTGCTTCTGTCTACTATCCGTGTTCCTTTTTTGTCCTCCCCAGTAGGACCAGATGGTTTCTTTCCCAGAAACAAGACTTCACGACGATCGATCGGCTGATTGACTGAGAAGTTTTTTCCTCCGATAGGCCCTGACTGTTAAGCAGGGTATGGAGTGTACTTGCAGAGTAGCGCTGAAGAAAGGATTTTCCTACCTGAAGTGCGCACGGTCTGTGTCCCGTTGCTATGGGTGACCATTATCTGCTTGGAGGTGCGGCATGTGTGTTCCAGTCCGTTCGGCCAGGTGATCGTTGGTGGAGTGGTGAGCCTCTTGTCTATCCATGGCAGCAATGTATTTGTGTGTATTTACTCTTTTTCCGTTTGTCTAGCGGTCCCCTCTATGCTGTTTGCGGACGCTTCCGCGTTCCAGCAAACCTCTCTCTCCTATTTCCGGGTTGCACATGAGTTCTGCGCATGTGCGAACCTGATGTGAAACTGAGGCTTGGTTCCCGCACATGCGCGCGAGCGCCTCGCGTCTGACGTCGGCAGCGACGTCACGGGCTACACTTTTAAAAATCTTTGGTAGCTGTCAGAACCCTGGGAATGTTTGCAGAGGACGCAGCAACTTCCCGGGGCTGACAGTTTGGCGGTTTAAGGTAAGAGCATGTCCCTTAGGCTAGGGAAATGCTTACTCTTTTAAAAAATATATTTTTTTTTAATTTCTTTGGCTTGCAGTACTTCTTGGTCTGTTGGTTGGTTTGGATATGGACGCCTTACTGCCTCCTAGTGGCCAGCCCGCTCATGTTAGGTAGGTTGCTAGTTTTTATGTGTTTATAATGGAGAGAGTTTTTGCATAGGTAGGATTGACTGTGTGTCTTTTCTCTTTCTGTCTGTTTGTTTTCACAGCCCTTCTGGGTCTGATCCACAACATAATACCTCTAGACGCAATGGATCATCAAAATCACACCGCCATAAACCCTCCTCAAGGTCTAGCCAGCATAGGTCAAGGTCTGAACAGCGTGACAAGGATTATTCTCACCCCCCTGCTGCTCACTCTAGCAGGCGGCCGGAAAAATCATGCTGGGGGTGCAGGATGCCTGTTCTATTAGACAAATCGCTATGCGATCACTGCTTCTCCAAAGCTGCAGATGAGAGGGATGGTGCAGACCAGCGATTGGAGTTGATAGTAAGACGGGTTGTGAAGGAATCTATGCAGGAGAGGAATGCGCTACAGTCATGTGAATCCCCGTCAGATTTGTTGGTCCCTCCAACTGGAGAGAACCCATTGCAGGAGATATGGGAATCCTCTCAACCAAGTTGCCTCTCTGCTCCTATCTCAGACAGTGAATCTGACTTGGAGGATCCTTGGTTAGGATTTGATTATGGACTGGTTCCTTCATTGGTTAAAGCAGTGAGAGAAGCTCTGAAGTGGGAAGACCTTATTACTTCCCCACCAAAGCAGAGAAAATTATTTAAACAGCTCAATAAGGAGCGACAATATTTTCCTTTCCTTTCGGAGTTGGGTGACATTATCACCGAGGAATGGAGCAAGATGGATAAAAAGGGTTCCATGCAGTCAAAGATCCTGAAGCTATATCCCTTTAAGGAAGAGGATGTGAAACACCTGGCGTCAGCTGCACTGGTGGATGCAGCTCTCATGCGTTTGGTGAGATATGTGACCCTCCCTTTAGAAGATACGGTATCTTTTAAAGATCCTTTAGAAAGGCGGATCGACTCAGACCTGAAAAGGATCTACCTGACTTCTGGAATGGCTTGCAAACCAGTGCTTGCAATGGCAGCAGTATCTAAGGCCATGGAATCCTGGGCTGATAATGTGGAAGAATTTCTGAGGAGTATTTCTATCGAAACAGCCAAAGACTCCCCTGTCCAAGAAATCAGAATTGCGTCTGCCTTTTTGGGGGAGGCATCTATTGATGTTATTCGCCTGATATCTCGGGATATGTTAGCAGCCGTTTCAGCACGTCGTGCGCTATGGCTCCGTCCATGGCTGGCGGATCCAGCATCCAAACAGGCCTGGTGCCGTATTCCTTTGGAGGGGACATCTTTGTTTGGTAACAAGCTGGATACTGCCATATCCCGGGCTACAGGTGGGAAATCTGGGTTTCTTCCCCAGGACAGACGTCTTCAGAATGAAAAACGTCTATTTACAAGAAGACAGGACCCTGATCGTGCCAGGGAGATGCGTAGCTATAGACCTGGTCGGGAATTCTCAAGGTCATGGAAATCCAGGCAGTCTTCTTTTAAAAATACCTCAAAAGGGGGTTCGTCCGGTAAGCAGGATTCCGCTAAATCCTTTTGAAATTGGGCCCGCTCAAGCTTGTCAGGTGGGGGCTCGTCTTCTCCATTTCAGGCATGTTTGGGCGGCCTCAATTCGGGATTTTTGGACAGTAAAAACTGTTTCCTCAGGTCACAAGTGGGGTTTTGTCAACACCCCAAGGTTAAGATTCATTCCCACATCTCTTCCAGAATCAGAAGAGAAGAAACAAGTCCTATTGACCTACGTGAGCTCTTTACTGGATCAAGGCGCAGCAGTACCCGTTCCAGAAGAAGAACGTGGCGAGGGCATGTATTCCCCTCTGTTTATGGTTCGAAAGAAAAACGGCACATGGAGGCCGGTAATAGATTTGACCCATCTCAATTCCTTCATTCGCAAAGAGAAGTTCAAGATGGAATCTCTGCTTACCGTCCAGCAGTCAGTGCATCTGGGGGACTGGATGATATCAGTCGACTTGAAGGATGCATACTTCCATGTGCTCGTAGCAAAGGAGTTTCAACAGTACCTCCGCTTTGCGGTAGACAATCAACATCTACAATTTACATGTCTTCCCTTTGGGTTAACGACGTCCCCACGGGTCTTCTCCAAAGTTCTTTTGGCAATTGTGGCCATTCTCAAAGTCAAAGGTGTTCGTCTCCACCACTATCTCGACGACCTACTTCTGCTATCTCAGAACAGAGAGCAGCTCTTGGAGCACAAAGATCTAGTTATCTCCCCCCTGCAAGAGTTTGGGTGGCTTCTGAACCTAGAAAAGAGTCACCTAGATCCAACTCAGTCTCTCGTCTTTCTAGGGGCACAGTTCAACACGGTGGAAGGTACCATCTCCCTTCCAGAAGAGAAGGTTGGAGTCATACGAGACAGGATTCATGCAGCCCTTGCGTCATCCCATCTTTCGGCTCTCCAATGTCTGAAGGTGATTGGCACAATGTCAGCCACCATTCCCATGGTAAAGTGGGCCCAGTGGCACACTCGTCCCTTTCAGAAAGGGTTTCTACAACAGTGGGACTTATCCAGCCAGACACAGCGCATATTCCTCACTCCAGCCATGAGGACGTCTCTTCTTTGGTGGCTGCAGGGGAAGAACCTGCGCAACCACCATTCGATCATCCCAATCTCATGGGTCACGGTAACATCAGATGCCAGCAACCGAGGATGGGGCGCTCACTGTCTTTCAGATGTCGCTCAGGGCAGGTGGACATTTCCGTAACAAAGAGTCGTCTCCAACGTCCTGGAGTTGAGTGCGGCCTTCCAGGCCCTTCTGTCATTCCACCATCTGATAGCGAATTCCTCGGTAATGCTAAGGTTGGACAACACAACCGCGGTGGCTTATGTAAGGAAGCAAGGGGGAACTCGCAGCTGGTCTCTGTTACAGGAGGTGGAGCCGATAATGAACTGGGCTCAGAGAAATTTGTCCAACCTTTCTGCGGTCTACATCCCAGGGGTGCAGAATGTATCGCGTGTCGAGATGGACAACAACGAATGGTCCCTCCACAGGGAAGTATTCGAATGGCTTCTGACATTAGGACTGTCTCCGGAGGTCGACCTGTTTGCTTCCCCGTGCAATCGGAAGCTACCCAAATATTACTCAAGGTTCAGGGATCCTCAGGCATATGGGATAGATGCCCTCACAGAGCATTGGAAGTTTCAGATAGCTTATGCCTTCCCTCCAGTTCCAGTGATCCTGCAGTTTCTTCGGAGGCTCAGGACAGAGAAGGTAGAAATCCTTGCAGTGATTCCATTCTGGCCCAACAGGCCTTGATTCCCTCTACTGCTGCTCCTCAGTTATCAAGAGTCGGTTCCCCTGCCTCTCAGGCCAGATTTACTATCTCAAGGAACAATGTTACATCCATGCCCATCATGTCTACACCTCAGGGTATGGTTTTTGAGAGAGAAAGGCTAGAAGCTCTAGGTTGTCTGGAAGAAGCTATTCCAAACCTTCTCAATTTCAGACGAGGGAGTACTAACAGAGTATATGAGCGCATATGGTCCAAGTTTTCAGCCCATATGTCCTCCAGAGAAAATTCTTGTAGTTCTCCAACTGTACAAGATATACTGAGCTTTCTCCAAACAGGCCTTGATTTACCTTTGGCAATCAGTTCATTGAGAGTCCAAGTGTCGACTATTTCAGCTTTTACGGGTATTTCATGGGCGAATCATGCACTGGTACAGCAATTTTTCAAGGGAGCTATCAGGCTCAGACCCCAAAGAAAACCAAGGTTTCCTAAATGGGACCTCCCTTTAGTGCTGGACTTTCTTTCGAACCTTGGAAAGGATCCTAGAGAACCTCTGACCGTAAGGGATCTCACTCTCAAGACCATCTTCTTGGTAGCTATAACCTCAGCCAAGAGAGTTTCAGAGATTAGGAATCTAGGTTCGGAGGAACCTTTTCTGACCTTTTTTCCAGACAGGGCAGTATTGATTCCCATGTTGGGATCGAATCCCATAGTAACCTCTGTCTTCCACGAAAATCAGGAAATTGTGCTTCCTACTTTCAAAACATCGGATAGTCAGGATGTTGATCCTCTGGATGTAGGGCACGCACTAAAACAATATTTGGAAGTCACTGCTCCTTTTAGGCAAACAAAATTCCTTTTTGTTCTCCCTCATGGCAAGAATAAAGGATTGCGAGCTTCGGCCAGATCTATCTCTGCCTGGATCATGCAGATCATCCAGAGGGCATACAGAGCGAAGGGCTTGGCTCCTCCTGAGGCACTAACGGCTCATTCAACACGAAGTATCTCAACGTCGTGGGCAGCTTCTCGACATGTTGCGCCTGAAGTTATTTGCAGAGCAGCCTCTTGGTCTTCCATTAATACTTTTGTTTCTCATTATTGTGTAGAGCCAGCTGCTCTGTCTTCTGTTAATTTTGGTTTGCAAGTTTTGTCGGTTGACAATGCTAAATAAACTTTTGTTCTTTGCTCGACATTTTGCCCACCCGGGTGTGTTTGGCGAGTTATTTCCCACACGTATGCTGCCATGGAGCCTGTCAGGAAAACTGAAAATTTATATCAAATACTTACCGTAATTTTCCTTTCCTGATAGGCTCCATGGCAGCAGGAGTTCCCTCCCAAATGTCTGGAGTAGGCTAGCTACGGAACACGGATAGTAGCCAGGAGCAAAGATTTATGGGAGTTGGGTCCTATTGGGTAATCATGGAGGCGGGGCTACCCACACGTATGCTGCCATGGAGCCTATCAGGAAAGGAAAATTACGGTAAGTATTTGATATAAATTTTCCGTTATATTGCAGCTTAGCTTACCAATGCTTAGATGTGATGGCTGTTTTAGTTTTTTTTTTAGGCTTTTCTTTTTTTCCTTTCATCTAGTAATCTGGTCAATCTGTTGTTTTTCAAAAGAACAAGCTCTCCAGCAGAATGCATCAGTTACAGACATGAGAGAAACCATTTTACATTAGAAGTGATGCTTAAAATGATCAGCTTTTATTTATGTAAATCCTTTATGACAAAAGGAAAAAAAACGGTTTGCTGTAACTGCTTATAAAGTGTGAGCTGGAGTTTGGCTTCAATTTGTTAGATGTACTAGCAGATGTAAATGCCCTAACACTACACATACACACACACACACACACATACATACACACACACACGCGCGTACACGTGAGGCCTACATTTTTTTATTGTGCTTTGGGGAGAAGACTTATAAACACAAAAAAAAAAAGTACAAACATCAGCATACAAAATAAATTTAAAAGAAAATGAAACGTGAAAAAAAGCCTCCATAGAAAATCCCCAAACAAGTGAGAAACAACAGTGAAATGCTTAATTAAAAAATTCATTTTTAATCTCATACTTCAGCAATCAGTGATGACTCCTCTACACGCACACACCTCCCTGTAGGGAGTAAACCCCTTACACAGATTTAGGCCTGGGCCTGCTCACCAATATTCCCCAGGGCCCATCCACTGGCCGTCCGATTGAATCCGATAGCCCCAAACATTCAGCAAAGAGACATCCCCATTTATTATTATAATATAGGATTTATATAGCCCCAACAGTTTGCACACCGCTTTACAACATGAGGGCAGACAGTACAGTTCAGCAAAGAGACAGCTCAATCCAGCAAAGAGAAATTCCCATCTAGCAAAAAAGACATCCTCATATATTCAGCAAAGAGACATCCCAATCCAGCAGAGACATCAATATTATTATTATTATTACGGTAATATACAGGATTTATATAGCACCTACAGTTTACTCAGCACTTTACAATATAAGAAGGTGACAGTACAGTTACAATACATCCCCATATATTCAGCAAGGCCCATCCCAATCCAGAAAATAGACATCCCATATAGCAAAGACACAACCCCATCCAGCAAAGAGACAGCCCAAATACAACAAAGAGACAGTCACAGCCCAGTCCAACATCCAGCAACATTGTCAATTTACCAAAAATGCAATGTTTAACAACTTGTCTCCAGTCTATAATGAGCAGCCAGGTAGGCAGGCTACATGCAGCGCAGCTCTTCCACACGGCTGAGCTGTGACCTGTGCCCAAACCAGCATCCCTGTGTTCTGCCAAATAGTGTCTGGCCATCATATAGCGTCCGCGCCGTACTGCGCATGCGCAGTACGGAGCAGACGAAGCTTCGGAAAATCTCCGAAGCTGAATGGCGCCTGCGCCGTGAGTGGAGGTGGTAGCTCCACCATCCAAGCGGACATAGGGTTGTGAATATTAGAGGGCCCCTCGCGGGCGAGCTTTTCTCGCCACGCTTCGGGCTCGGCCTCGCTGCGCTCGGCTCTTTTATATTCTAACTCTATCTCCACTTGGATAGTGGGGATAGAACCTGGACTCACGGCGCAGGTGCCGTTTATCCTCGGCAATTTTCGGAATCTGTGTTGCTGTGTACTGAGCATGCGCAGTACGCAGCGGACACTATCGGATGGAGGACCTTATATGATAAGACACTGGCTGCAAGGAGAGACGGAATGCAGATGATATTACTCCTCCTCCTCCTCTCTCAGGCTGCATCTGGAACTAAGTGAGCTGCATTGGCTCACTCCATGGCCATCCTTCTAATGCACTAGTATACAGAGAGTGTCTCAGGCAGAGGTGCCGGAATACCATCTGGCATGTTCCACCAGAAAAAAAACCCTGGCTGTTACTATACAGTAAGTTAACAACTTGTTGTTTTGAGGGCCCAGTCCCATACGAAACAGTTATTCTTATGTCATTGAACCGGGATGCTCCTGGTTCCACGGCTACAACCTTACCTGTTGTCCTCTGGAGCGCTGGAGTTGTCGAAATGTTCTCAACGCTCGATGCATTGCCTGGGACTCACTAGCCTCAGCTGCGGACAATATACAATCAAGCAGCCCATAAATAGCAGCACTTCCTGTTAGTGCCCATTCGTGGGGACTAGCTCCCTGGGTGTATTGATAGTGCTGTGATTCTGATTACCGTGTCAATTCTTGACCACTCTCTAGCCTGCTGATTTTGTACTTCACCAACTCGTATATGAACTCTGCCTGCCTGACCACTCTCTGGATTACGATTGTGTACCATTTTGCCTGATCTGTTGCCGATCTAACCTGCCTAAGTTTTCATCTGAATCCTCAGCATACAAGCTCCACTTTGGACACTAACACAGGTATCTTACAACTTGCTTCTTAACAGCAGCAACAACTCCATTGGGTCCGGGCCCCTTACATGTATATGGGCTGACCCCCCCCCCCCCCCCCCCGATGGGGGCTCTGAAACTCACTATATGACAGTGACAGTTCATTTAATAAGTAGGTCTCAAGTGCTTTATCAGAAAGGAGTGGCTGCGGCTGTCCCAGGCTTCATTTCCTGCACAGTGTCAGTAAGAAACAATCATCATTATAGGGATCTCATTGAAAATAAGAAGGCAACATAGTGTAAGCTGGCAGTTTTTTTTTATAAAACAAATAAAAATCCAGCATATAAACTTACACAGTGCCTTCCCAGCACTAACATAAATGCACTCAATCACAGGAAGGGATCTGTATGCCACGCAAGCAAATGCAGACAAATGTGATGATATCACTTTGCAGTTCTACACGGTTTGTCATAGCTTGACTTCCTAATGTAACAACACTAAAGTGTCCGTTTATGAAGCAGTCGAAAATATCCACTGCTCCATTCTCCGGCATTCACAGTGGAGATCTTTCTCCTCTGGGTGCCTCTTTATGAAGCGGTGTAGATCACTTCTGCTCTTCTCCTTTTATGAAGTGAATCTACAAAAACACTTTAAACGGTGGGGAACGCCCCCCGATACTGGACATGAGACTTAACGAGATTAAAGTACCAAACATTCACCGAAACACCGGGGTGTCAATAAAATCTTCTCAGTGTGTGGAGATAATCGGCAGAGAACATTTTCTCCCCCCATCATCTCTGTTTCATAAGCCATTTATGAGCTGAGATCAGCGGCGATCCTCGGGATGCACACCTAAAGCATTGTCTGAATTAAAAGGGGTTGTAAACCTTCGTGTTTTTTCACCTTAATGCATCCTTTGCATTAAGGTTAAAAAACTTCTGCTAGTGACTGGCCCCCCAGTTTTACTTACACGTGCCCCGTATTTCCGTTGGCAGAGACACGTTCTCCCTCTCTCCACGGGGTCGTGGCACTTGATTGGATAGATTGATAGCAGCACAACCATTGGTTCCCGCTGCCGTCATCAAATCCAGTGACGCGGGATCGGGGCCGAGTCCGGCATTCGTATGTATGGGTGCAAATGCTGGACTCGGGAGCATGCAAGGTAACCCTCTCGGGAGAGCGCTTCTCCTAGGGGGTTATCTGATGCAGGGAGGAGCCGCGAGAGCCGCTGGGGGGCCCCAGAAGACGATGTTCGGGGGCCACTGTGTGCAAAATGAGCTGCACAGTGGAGGTAAGTATGATATGTTTGTTGTTTTAACAAAATAAAAAATAAGGGTTTACAATCACTTTCAAGTCTGTGTTACAGCATTCCTTCAATGGATACATACGCAGCAGCTTTTGGGTTAGAGGTAGTTTTTTTTTGCAGATCCTTCTGAATTTTTTTCCAAGGCAATTTTACACATGCCTCAACTAAGAATATTCTTGCGCTACTGGCTCCCCTCCAGCCACTAGTTTGTATGCTGTTCTGATGGACCAAAAACGACGCATGCTCTGAAGCAAATACGAGACAGAAGGCATTGGCTACTGGCTATTGAACTTCCTTTTTCTAGTCCCGTCGTACGTGCTGTACGTCATCGCATTCTTGACGATCGGACTTTGGTGTGATCGTGTGTACTTTGTCGGAAAAACCTTCAGTTTATTCTGACGGGAAAACTGGTCAGGGCATTCGATTTCACACTGCAGATATATAGCTATGAGACTGTAAGCAAAGGAGTGTGAGGCACCCTCACATATGAGGAAGTGAACTGACATTTTCTAGGAAAAATGCAAGGCAAAAGTTGGATTTTTTTTTCACGGTACTGTATGTACAAATAACATTTCTGGATCTTCCCTATAACATAGCAAATCTTCACTTTTTGAATTCATGTCCACTTTATTCTCAGAAGTTCTGTTCAATAATTTGGCTTTGGCTTTTCCATCGAGGTATTTAACCACTTCCGGACCGCCCACCATCGTTATACGTCGGCTGTTTGAAGAGGAATATTGTTGTTATGGCAGCAGCTAGCTGCCATAACCCCGGTATCCTCTTCTTAAGTGAGCGGTCCGGTTTAAGATAAAAGTGGTCTTTTTCAGCGGATTTACTACAAGATCACTTGTATCGGCAGCGGGAGAAAGGCCCCCCCGGCCGCTTACCGGAGCTGTCGGTAGCAGCGGAGTCAATCGGGTCCTCCTTGTGGCCTGACATGGAGAAGAGTGAGGGGAAGATGGCCCCCACCTGTCTCCATATCATTGCAGGGCAGAAACAATGTCAAAACATCACTTCCGCTCATAGCTCTTAAAGGGCCATTTTATTTTCCATTTTTTAAAATGATAACATTTTTATTTTATTTTTTTATTGCATTTTAGTGTAAATATGAGATCTGAGGTCTTTTTTGACCCCAGATGTCATATTTAAGAGGTCCTGTCATGCTTTTTTTCCTATTAAAAGGGATCTTTACATTCCTTGTTATAGGAATAAAAGTAATACAATAATTTTTTTTTAGAACAGTGTAAAATTTTAAAAAAAGGTAAAATAAGGCCGCGTACACACGGGCGGACTGTTCGCCCAACCTTGTCCGCTGAACAGTGTTTGGGCGGACAGTCCGCTCGTGTGTGGGCTTTCAGCGGACAGTTTCAGCGGACAGTTGGACGGACAAAGTCTTTCGGAAATTCCGAAAAACTGTCCGCTGAAACTGTGTTTGAGCGAACAGTCCGCCCGTGTGTGGGCCTGTCCGCTGTACTTTCGAAATGAGCGGACTGTTCCCGCTCGGAAAGTCCGCCCATTTCGAGCGCGTGTACAGGTAGGCGGGGCCCGCGAAGGAGACGTCGCGGGCTCCGCCGCCTGGAATGGGCTTAAAGGGGAACCCCAACGCCGAAAAAAATCGGCGTGGGGGTTCCCCCCAAGTCCACACCAGACCCTTGTCCGAGCACGCTACCCGGCCGGCCAGGAAAGGGGGGCGAGCGAGCGCGCCCCCCCTCCTGAGCCGTACCAGGCCGCGTGCCCTCAACATGGGGGGTGCCTTGGGGAAGGGGGGGCCGCGCGGCCCCCCCACCCCAAAGCACCTTGTCCCCATGTTGATGAGGACAAGGGCCTCTTCCCGACAACCCTGGCCGTTGGTTGTCGGGGTCTGCGGGCGGGGGGCTTATCGGAATCCGGGAGCCCCCTTTAAGAAGGGGGCCCCCGGATACCGGCCCCCCACCCTATGTGAATGAGTATGGGGTACAATGTACCCCTACCCATTCACCTGTGAACGAAAGTACAATAAAAAACACAACACAGAGAAAAAATATTTTATTGCACAGCCGGGGGTCTTCCGTCTTCGGGGGTCTTCTCGCCGGACTCCTCCGCTATGTGTGTGTAGCTCTTTTGCTAGCGGAGGAGTCCGGCTTTCTTCCTCCCCGCCGCCGGCCTCTTCTCCCGACTTCGGGGGTCTTGTCCCCCTCTTCGGTTCTTCTGCCGGGCCACCGCGCCTGGTCCGGTGGCCCGGTCTTCTGTCGCCGTCTTCCGTTCTTCTGTCGCCGCCTTCGGTTCTTCTGCCGGGCCACCGCGCCTTCTTGTAGCTCTTTTACAGGCGGTGGCCCGGTCTTCTGTCGCCGCTGTCGTCGCCGCCGCCGCCGCCGCCTTCCGTTCTTGTTCTTCTTCTTGTTCTTCTTCTTCTCCTGGAGATGTTGACTCGACGAGCTCTCCGGCCGGAATGCCAGGGACACGCTCCGCTGCCACTTATATAGTGACAATGGGGCGGTGTCACATGGTATATGTCACATGGGTTGGTCACATGGGTTGATGTCACATGGGGACTATGACATCGTAAGGGGGCGGGGTCACCATGTGACCAACCCATGTGACATATACCATGTGACACCGCCCCATTGTCACTATATAAGTGACCGCACAGCGCGGCTCTGGCATTCCGGCCGGAGAGCTCGTCGAGTCAACATCTCCAGGAGAAGAAGAAGAACAAGAAGAAGAACAAGAACGGAAGGCGGCGGCGGCGGCGACGACAGCGGCGACAGAAGACCGGGCCACCGCCTGTAAAAGAGCTACAAGAAGGCGCGGTGGCCCGGCAGAAGAACCGAAGGCGGCGACAGAAGAACGGAAGACGGCGACAGAAGACCGGGCCACCGGACCAGGCGCGGTGGCCCGGCAGAAGAACCGAAGAGGGGGACAAGACCCCCGAAGTCGGGAGAAGAGGCCGGCGGCGGGGAGGAAGAAAGCCGGACTCCTCCGCTAGCAAAAGAGCTACACACACATAGCGGAGGAGTCCGGCGAGAAGACCCCCGAAGACGGAAGACCCCCGGAGCTGTGCAATAAAATATTTTTTCTCTGTGTTGTGTTTTTTATTGTACTTTAGTTCACAGGTGAATGGGTAGGGGTACATTGTACCCCATACTCATTCACATAGGGTGGGGGGCCGGTATCCGGGGGCCCCCTTTTTAAAGGGGGCTCCCGGATTCCGATAAGCCCCCCGCCCGCAGACCCCGACAACCAACGGCCAGGGTTGTCGGGAAGAGGCCCTTGTCCTCATCAACATGGGGACAAGGTGCTTTGGGGTGGGGGGGCCGCGCGGCCCCCCCTTCCCCAAGGCACCCCCCATGTTGAGGGCACGCGGCCTGGTACGGCTCAGGAGGGGGGGCGCGCTCGCTCGCCCCCCTTTCCTGGCCGGCCGGGTAGCGTGCTCGGACAAGGGTCTGGTGTGGACTTGGGGGGAACCCCCACGCCGATTTTTTTCGGCGTTGGGGGTTCCCCTTTAAGCCCATTCCAGGCGGCGGAGCCCGCGACGTCTCCTTCGCGGGCCCCGCCTACCTGTACACGCACTCGAAATGGGCGGATTTGCCTCCGCCTTACGTGGGCGAGTCCGTTCATTTCAAAAGTTGAGCGAACTGTTTGCCCAACCTTGTTCGTCAAACAGTCCGCTCGTGTGTGGGCAAGTCCGCTCATGCAAATTTTGAGCGGACTGTTTGATGAAACTGTTTGCCGAACAAGGTTGGGCGAACAGTCCGCCCGTGTGTACGCGGCCTCAGTCATTTTTTTTTTAAACACGCTCCATCCCGACGAACTTGCGTGTAGAAGCGAATGCATACGTGGCCACATATGAAATCGGTGTTCAAACCGCGATCGGTAGAGAGAGAGCAATAATTCTAGCCCCAGACCTCCTCTATAAGTTTAAACATAAGTAATTTTCTAGCAAAAAAAACTTGTAAACCGCAATCTCAGAAAGAGGCTTGGTCCTTAAAGCGGAGGGCCGTTTAAAAAAAAAAAGTCAGCAGCTGCAAACACTGCAGCTGCTGACTTAATCAGCCCACTTACCTGTCCAGGGCGCCCGCGATTAGTGATGGACGAACTTCCGACGGGACGTTTCGCGAACGCGAAACGCGAACGGACACAAACGTTCGCGAAAACGACCGTTCGCCGCGGGCTCCATTGACTTCAATGGGAGGCGAATTTCGCAAACCTTTAGGTCGAATTTGCGGCCACGGGGTAATTATTAGGGGGTAGCACGTAGTCCCACCACCTGGACAATAGCATAATACATGTATGAGGTGAATTTGGGATCGATAACTACAAGCATTTTTTTTTTATTTGGGAAATTGTTCTGACAATTCAGGACTATGGAGCTAATGAAGGCAATGGAGGAGAGGGAAGGTCAGGGACCAGGGTAGGCAAACAAGAGGGTGCAGGAGATACAGAGCACTGACAGCAGCACCGTAATACAGAGCACTGACATCAGCACCGTGACATACAGCGCTGACAGCAGCTCCGTGACATACAGCGCTGACAGCAGCTCCGTGACATACAGCGCTGACAGCAGCTCCGTGACATACAGCGCTGACAGCAGCTCCGTGACATACAGCGCTGACAGCAGCTCCGTGACATACAGCGCTGACAGCAGCACCGTGACATACAGCGCTGACAGCAGCTCCGTGACATACAGCGCTGACAGCAGCTCCGTGACATACAGCGCTGACAGCAGCTCCGTGACATACAGCACTGACAGCAGCTCCGTGACATACAGCGCTGACAGCAGCTCCGTGACATACAGCGCTGACAGCAGCACCGTGACATACAGCGCTGACAGCAGCTCCGTGACATACAGCGCTGACAGCAGCTCCGTGACATACAGCGCTGACAGCAGCTCCGTGACATACAGCGCTGACAGCAGCTCCGTGACATACAGCGCTGACAGCAGCTCCGTGACATACAGCGCTGACAGCAGCTCCGTGACATACAGCGCTGACAGCAGCTCCGTGACATACAGCGCTGACAGCAGCTCCGTGACATACAGCGCTGACAGCAGCTCCGTGACATACAGCGCTGACAGCAGCACCGTAAGCAGCCCCAGGAGGAAGTCAGCACAGCACAGGGATGGTGTGATCCCCTCATAATAAGAACCCCCAGGAGGAAGTCAGCACAGCACAGGGATGGTGGGAGCCCCTCATAATAAGAACACCCAGGAGGAAGTCAGCACAGCACAGGGATGGTGGGAACCCCTCATAATAAGCAGCCCCAGTAGAAATATGACACCGCTCAACCTCTTCAAAGAGGAGGGTAGGGGCATATAGTACGGTGTGCTTTTTTGGGTCAGGGAAGTGAGCCAAATGAATTAAGAAGGTCTGTGTGCTTGATTCCAAAAATTGTTTATAGACATATACATGGTCTACTGATCACATGTGTTGAATTCCTCCGAGATCCATGCCTCATTCATTTTTAGAAATGTGAGGTAGTTAACACTGTGGTGAGCTAGGCGAGTACGCTTATCGGTCACAATCCCCCCTGCTGCGCTGAACGTCCTTTCGGACAGGACACTGGATGAGGGGCAAGCCAACAGTTCGATTGCAAATTGGGCAAGCTCTGGCCAGAGGTCAAGCCTGCCCACCCAGTAGTCTAGGGGTTCATCACTCCTCAGAGCGTCCACATCGGCCGTTAACCCAATGTAGTCGGACACCTGACGGTCTAGGCGTTCCCTGATGCTGGATCCGGATGACACCTGTCGATGGGTCGGCTGAAAGAATGACCTCATATCCGAAGTCACCAACACATCTTCAAACCGGCCTCTTCTTGCAGGCGCTGTTGGATTGGTACCCGCAAATCCTTCTCTGGGAGTGGGAATTGCTCCTCTGCCAGCGCACGCAAAAGCAGAATGCAGCATTTCTCGAAGCAAGGCCTGGAAGTGCTGCATTCTGACAGCCCTCTGCGACGGCGGTAACATTTCCGCCATTTTGTGTTTGTACCGGGGGTCTAAGTACGTTGCCACCCAGTACTGGTCCTTGACCCTCATGCTTTTTATACGGGGGTCCCTATTAAAACACTGGAGCATGAAGGCCCCCATTTGCACTAAAGTGGAAGCGGTGTGGTGGCCTGGCTCCTGCTCATCATCCAGGATAATGTCGTCCTCTTCATTCTCCTCTCCCCATCCTCGCACAACAGGGATCCCAGAAAGGTTTAAAGCATGCTCTTCTTGCTCCTGCTCATCCGCCCCGGCACCATCCTCCTCTGACTCCTCATCAGACTCCTGTTGTTGACTTGTCTCAGATAGAGTAGCCCCCCCTGGGAATTCATCCAGCATTGCGACTTCCTCATCTTCCCGCTCCTGCTCCTCCACAGCCTGATCAATGACACGACGCAATGCACGCTCCAGAAAGAAGGCATAAGGTACCATGTCACTGATGGCGCCATGGCTGCGACTGACCAGTTTGGTGATCTCCTCAAATGGCCGCAGAAGTCTGCATGTGTCGCGCATGAGCAGCCACTGGCGCGGTGAAAAAAAACCCAGCTCCCCAGAACCGTTTCTTTCGCAGAGTTCATACAGGTAGACGTTAACTGCACGTTTCTGCTGGAGCAGCCTATCAAGCATATAGAAGGTTGAGTTCCATCGCGTCGGGCAATCGCAAATAAGACGTCTGACCGGCAGATGGTGTCGCCGCTGAATGTCAGCAAGGCGAGCCATGGCCGTGTAAGATCTTCTGAAATGGGCCGAGATTTTCCTTGCCTGCCGCAAGATGTCCTGGACCCCAGGGTATTTGACAAGGAATCGCTGCACGACCAAGTTTAAGACGTGTGCCATGCACGGCACGTGCGTGATTTTGCCCTGTTTCAATGCGCTAAGCAGATTGGCACCGTTGTCACACACCACTTTACCAACTGTCAAATTGAGCGGTGTTAGCCACTCATCTGCCTGTGAACGCAAAGCTGAAAGGAGTGCCGGGCCAGTGTGGCTCTTTGCTTCCAGGCACAACAGACGCAGCACGGCATGGCAACGTCTCACCTGGCATGTGGAATAGGTTCTGGGGAGCTTGGGCGGTGCAGTGGAAGAGACGCTAGCAGCGGAAAAGGAGGAGGCAGCTGAGGAGGAGAGGGAGGAGGATGGAGTAGGAGGAGGAGAAGAAGAGTCAGGCCTGCATGCAATCCGTGGCGGTAAAACCAAATCTACACGGGTGCCACGGGTTACATGCTTGACGGCCGTCAGAAGGTTCACCCAGTGGGCAGTAAAACTGATATACCTTCCCTGCCCGTGTTTGCTAGACCACGTGTCTGTGGTCAGATGTATCTTGGCACCGACACTGTGTGCCAGAGATACATTCACTTGCCGCTGAACATGGCCATATAGCTCTGGGATGCCCTTCTCTGAGAAATACTTCCTTCCTGGGACCTTCCATTGTGGTGTTCCAATGGCCACAAATTTGCGAAAGGCCTCCGAGTCCACCAGTTTATATGGCAGTAGTTGGCGGGCTATGAGTTCTGACAAGCCAGCCGCCAACCGTTGGGCAAGAGGGTTATCCGGCGTCATCATTTTTTTACGCTCAAACATTAGGCCCACGGAAGCCTGCCTTTTTGCAGAAAAATGTGAGCTTGGCGTGATGGAAGGTGGAGTGGAGGACAATTGTGAGGAGAGAGGAGAAGGAGAAGTAGAAGACGAGGCTGGACGGTGAGAGCCTGCAGTGTGGCTTTGTGTGTTCCGTTGCTCCCACTGGGCTCGGTGATGGCTGCTCATGTGCCTTCTTAAGGCGGTCGTCCCTAGGTGAGTATTGGGCTTACCGCGACTAACGCGTTGACTGCAAAGATTGCAGATGGCAACGCTATTGTCAGCAGCGGACACGTTAAAAAAAGCCCACACTGCGGAGCCATGTGCCGGTGTCCTGGGAGCGCCAGATGTGACCGTACATGGTCGATGACTCGCTCCTGATACATTTGCAGTCTGCTTTGTCCCTGCTGTGCAATGTAAGTCATTGCTGCTTCTCCTCCCTATCTGCTGGTCCATATCTCCCTCTGAACTCCCCTCCTCTTCCTCTCTTGTGGGCACCCACGTGACATCACTAGACACGTCATCATCAACGTCACCTTCCCCACCGCTATAAGTAGAGTAGGCAGCAACACCGGGGACCAACCTCCTCCTTGGGCTGATCTGGGTACTGGCGTCAGACTGCTGAGTAGCGCTTGTTGCTACCTCCTCTTCCTGATCCAATACCAAGAGTGGCTGCGCATCAGAAATGTCCTCTTGATATGGATCGGAAAATAATTCCAGTGACTCAAGCGGAAGGTATGTGGTGGTGGTGGTGGTGGTCGTGTTGTTGGTGGTAGTGTCTTTGGGGGTGCACATAGCAGAGAGTGAAGAAGAGGGTGCAGATCGAGAGGATGAGGAGGGTGCAGAAGAGTAAGGCTGAGCGAGCCACTCAACCAAGTCTGGTGCATCCTTTAAAGTAATTGAACGCACCTTCTGCAACTTCCCACTTTGGCTCAAGCCTGTTGCTCCTGCCCTACCCCTACCACCCCTGCGGAAGGGCCTGCCTCTTCCTCTGCATGTCATTTTTTAAATGACCCTGTGACAAAACTCTTAGTCCCTATACCGCTGAAGGACTGCTGCAGTATAGGTGAGCGGTCAGCAGTGGTGCACGTCAACCCTATCTATTGTGGACCTATAGCGGTCCTTACAGAACAGCAGACTGTACCGCACTCAAGCCTATGTACCGTAGCACCCTATACCAAGTTACCAGTCCTTATAAGAACTTTTGTGGACCAAGCAGGTTGTGTATTAGTGTTTAGCAGACTGTACGTCAGTCCCTATACCGCTGAAGGACTGCTGCAGTATAGGGCAGCGGTCAGCAGTGGTGCACGTCAACCCTATCTATTGTGGACCGATAGCGGTCCTTACAGAACAGCAGACTGTACCGCACTCAAGCCTATGTACCGTAGCACCCTATACCAAGTTACCAGTCCTTATAAGAACTTTTGTGGACCAAGCAGGTTGTGTGTTAGTGTTTAGCAGACTGTGCGTCAGTCCCTATACCGCTGAAGGACTGCTGCAGTATAGGGCAGCGGTCAGCAGTAGTGCACGGCAACCCTATGTATTGTGGACCGATAGCGGTCCTTACAGAACAGCAGACTGTAACGCACTCAGGCCTATGTACCGTAGCACCCTATACCAAGTTACCAGTCCTTATAAGAACTTTTGTGGACCAAGCAGGTTGTGTGTTAGTGATTAGCAGACTGTACGTCAGTCCCTATACCAATGAAGGACTGCTGCAGTATAGGGCAGCGGTCAGCAGTAGTGCACGGCAACCCTATGTATTGTGGACCGATAGCGGTCCTTACAGAACAGCAGACTGTAACGCACTCAGGCCTATGTACCGTAGCACCCTATACCAAGTTACCAGTCCTTATAAAAACTTTTGTGGACCAAGCAGGTTGTGTGTTAGTGTTTAGCAGACTGTGCGTCAGTCCCTATACCGCTGAAGGACTGCTGCAGTATAGGGCAGCGGTCAGCAGTGGTGCACGTCAACCCTATCTATTGTGGACCGATAGCGGTCCTTACAGAACAGCAGACTGTACCGCACTCAAGCCTATGTACCGTAGCACCCTATACCAAGTTACCAGTCCTTATAAGAACTTTTGTGGAACAAGCAGGTTGTGTGTTAGTGATTAGCAGACTGTACGTCAGTCCCTATACCAATGAAGGACTGCTGCAGTATAGGGCAGCGGTCAGCAGTAGTGCACGGCAACCCTATGTATTGTGGACCGATAGCGGTCCTTACAGAACAGCAGACTGTACTGCACTCAGGCCTATGTACCGTAGCACCCTATACCAAGTTACCAGTCCTTATAAAAACTTTTGTGGACCAAGCAGGTTGTGTGTTAGTGTTTAGCAGACTGTGCGTCAGTCCCTATACCGCTGAAGGACTGCTGCAGTATAGGGCAGCGGTCAGCAGTAGTGCACGGCAACCCTATGTATTGTGGACCGATAGCGGTCCTTACAGAACAGCAGACTGTAACGCACTCAGGCCTATGTACCGTAGCACCCTATACCAAGTTACCAGTCCTTATAAGAACTTTTGTGGACCAAGCAGGTTGTGTGTTAGTGATTAGCAGACTGTACGTCAGTCCCTATACCAATGAAGGACTGCTGCAGTATAGGGCAGCGGTCAGCAGTAGTGCACGGCAACCCTATGTATTGTGGACCGATAGCGGTCCTTACAGAACAGCAGACTGTAACGCACTCAGGCCTATGTACCGTAGCACCCTATACCAAGTTACCAGTCCTTATAAAAACTTTTGTGGACCAAGCAGGTTGTGTGTTAGTGTTTAGCAGACTGTGCGTCAGTCCCTATACCGCTGAAGGACTGCTGCAGTATAGGGCAGCGGTCAGCAGTAGTGCACGGCAACCCTATGTATTGTGGACCGATAGCGGTCCTTACAGAACAGCAGACTGTAACGCACTCAGGCCTATGTACCGTAGCACCCTATACCAAGTTACCAGTCCTTATAAGAACTTTTGTGGACCAAGCAGGTTGTGTGTTAGTGATTAGCAGACTGTACGTCAGTCCCTATACCAATGAAGGACTGCTGCAGTATAGGGCAGCGGTCAGCAGTAGTGCACGGCAACCCTATGTATTGTGGACCGATAGCGGTCCTTACAGAACAGCAGACTGTACTGCACTCAGGCCTATGTACCGTAGCACCCTATACCAAGTTACCAGTCCTTATAAAAACTTTTGTGGACCAAGCAGGTTGTGTGTTAGTGTTTAGCAGACTGTGCGTCAGTCCCTATACCGCTGAAGGACTGCTGCAGTATAGGGCAGCGGTCAGCAGTAGTGCACGGCAACCCTATGTATTGTGGACCGATAGCGGTCCTTACAGAACAGCAGACTGTAACGCACTCAGGCCTATGTACCGTAGCACCCTATACCAAGTTACCAGTCCTTATAAGAACTTTTGTGGACCAAGCAGGTTGTGTGTTAGTGATTAGCAGACTGTACGTCAGTCCCTATACCAATGAAGGACTGCTGCAGTATAGGGCAGCGGTCAGCAGTAGTGCACGGCAACCCTATGTATTGTGGACCGATAGCGGTCCTTACAGAACAGCAGACTGTAACGCACTCAGGCCTATGTACCGTAGCACCCTATACCAAGTTACCAGTCCTTATAAAAACTTTTGTGGACCAAGCAGGTTGTGTGTTAGTGTTTAGCAGACTGTGCGTCAGTCCCTATACCGCTGAAGGACTGCTGCAGTATAGGGCAGCGGTCAGCAGTAGTGCACGGCAACCCTATGTATTGTGGACCGATAGCGGTCCTTACAGAACAGCAGACTGTAACGCACTCAGGCCTATGTACCGTAGCACCCTATACCAAGTTACCAGTCCTTATAAGAACTTTTGTGGACCAAGCAGGTTGTGTGTTAGTGATTAGCAGACTGTACGTCAGTCCCTATACCAATGAAGGACTGCTGCAGTATAGGGCAGCGGTCAGCAGTAGTGCACGGCAACCCTATGTATTGTGGACCGATAGCGGTCCTTACAGAACAGCAGACTGTAACGCACTCAGGCCTATGTACCGTAGCACCCTATACCAAGTTACCAGTCCTTATAAGAACTTTTGTGGAACAAGCAGGTTGTGTGTTAGTGATTAGCAGACTGTACGTCAGTCCCTATACCAATGAAGGACTGCTGCAGTATAGGGCAGCGGTCAGCAGTAGTGCACGGCAACCCTATGTATTGTGGACCGATAGCGGTCCTTACAGAACAGCAGACTGTAACGCACTCAGGCCTATGTACCGTAGCACCCTATACCAAGTTACCAGTCCTTATAAGAACTTTTGTGGACCAAGCAGGTTGTGTGTTAGTGATTAGCAGACTGTACGTCAGTCCCTATACCAATGAAGGACTGCTGCAGTATAGGGCAGCGGTCAGCAGTAGTGCACGGCAACCCTATGTATTGTGGACCGATAGCGGTCCTTACAGAACAGCAGACTGTACTGCACTCAGGCCTATGTACCGTAGCACCCTATACCAAGTTACCAGTCCTTATAAAAACTTTTGTGGACCAAGCAGGTTGTGTGTTAGTGTTTAGCAGACTGTGCGTCAGTCCCTATACCGCTGAAGGACTGCTGCAGTATAGGGCAGCGGTCAGCAGTAGTGCACGGCAACCCTATGTATTGTGGACCGATAGCGGTCCTTACAGAACAGCAGACTGTAACGCACTCAGGCCTATGTACCGTAGCACCCTATACCAAGTTACCAGTCCTTATAAGAACTTTTGTGGACCAAGCAGGTTGTGTGTTAGTGATTAGCAGACTGTACGTCAGTCCCTATACCAATGAAGGACTGCTGCAGTATAGGGCAGCGGTCAGCAGTAGTGCACGGCAACCCTATGTATTGTGGACCGATAGCGGTCCTTACAGAACAGCAGACTGTACCGCACCCAAGCCTATGTACCGTAGCACCCTAGACAGACCAAGTTACCAGTCCTGATAAAGAGCTTTGTGGAACAAGTGAGTTGTGAATGATTAGCAGACTGCAGCAGAAGGGCAGCAGTCAAGTATAATATTCTTTCTATATTTGGAAGAAAGAATATTATACGTGTACAAGCCTATTACCGTACCACTGATACCAGTCCTGAAAAGAACCTTTGTGGAACTAATAGTAACAGCAAGTCTTTAAAATTATCCTCACTGCCTGACACACTGCTTCCTGCCTGTCCCTATACAAATTGGCAAAAAAGAGTAGGCTGGAACGATTAGCTGGAACAGCTCTTTTGTGGACCTGATAGTAACAGCTAATGATGATGATGATGATGATGATGAAGAAAGACTAATCTGGCTGAGCTGTCCCTAAAATAGCAGCATACAGCGCTCTGTCCCTTTATCTAAACTGACAAAAGAAACTCAGGCTGCTGACCTAACACCTATACCAGTCCTGAAAAGAACTTTTGTGTACCAAATAGCTAGCGTTTTCTCTGTCCCTACTCCACACAGGATCCTTTCCCTACAGTGACAGAAGAAAGAATGTAAAATGGCCACCGGATCGGGTGTATTTATAGGTTAGGGGGAATGTCCAAGTGTCCATGAGCTGTCATGTCTCAATTGGTTGTCCTGTAACACATGATAAACGTGTCACGAAAGGTTAAAGTTCTTGTATACATTAAACACGTAAGTCCGCCGGGGCGAACGACGGAAAAAGGCGTTCGAACCCGCGGACGGCGAAAGTCGGAAATTCGCCGCGAAACGACCGCCGGGCGAACCGTTCGGCCATCACTACCCGCGATGTCGGCCGCCCGAGGCCGACCCGTCCCTCGGCTCTCGGGTCCCGGCGCCGCCATTCCTTGTAAGGGAAACAGGCAGTGGAGCCTTACGGCTTCACTGCCCGTTTCCTACTGCGCATGCGCGAGTCACGCAGCGCTTTGTGAATGGGACGCGCTGTGTTCTGGAACACACAGTTCCCAGAACACAGCGCGACCCATTACCCAGAAGACGCTGCACGGAGGAGAGAAGAAAAAAGATCTCCGCGGAGGAGGAAGATTGGGATTATGTGCCTAGCAACAGGCACTTCTGGTAAGTAAAAAAAAATATATTTTTTCATTTTTTTTTTTTTTAGATTTTTTTGTAATTTTTAATATTTTTTTTTTCCAGGATGGCCCTCCACTTTAAGTGGCTAAAAAAACGATACCGCATTTTGACCGCTAGATGGGGTTGAGGAATGAATCCATTACAGCAATTACGGACAAAATTTGTGCAGTTTGTACAATGACATTTGTTCAACAGATGTTTTATAAATAAACCCCTTAGTGTAGTAGTAGGATATTTTTACAAATTACTTATTTACAAGTGGGAAAAGACCAATGACAGCATATATATATATATATATATATATATATATATATATATATATATATATATATATATATATATATATATATATTTACACACACACACACACATACACACAGCCTTGAAAAAGTATTCATACCCCTTGCAATGTTCCACATTTTGTCATATTACAACCAGAAACCTAAATGTATTTTATTGGGATTTTATGTGATAGACCAACACAAAGTGGCACATAATTGTGAAGTGAAAGGAAAATGATAAATGGTTTTCCAATTTTTTTAAAATAAATAAATATGTGAAAAGTGTGGCGTGCATTTGTATTCAGCCCCCCTGAGTTAATACTTTGTAGAACCATCTTTCACTGCAATTACGGCTGCAAATCTTTTTGGGGATGTCTCTACCAGCTTTGCACATCTAGAGAGTGACATTTTTGCCCATTCTTCTTTGCAAAGCAACTCTGTCAGATTGCATGAAGAGCATCTGTGAACAGCAATCTTCAAGTCTTGACACAGATTCTTAATTTGGATTTAGGTCTAGACTTTGACTGAGCCATTCTAACACATAAATATGCTTTGATCTAAACCATTCCATTGTAGCTCTGGCACTATGTTTAACCACTTCAGCCTCGGACCAATAAACACCTTAAGGACCAGAGGTCTTTTTCCAATTTCGCACTGCGCTGCTTTAACTGGTAATTGCGCGGTCATGCAATATTGCACCCAAACGAAATTTGCGTCCTTTTCTTCCCACAAATAGAGCTTTCTTTTGATGGTATTTGATTGCCTCTGCGATTTTTTTTTTTTTGCGATATAAATGGAAAAAGAGCGAAAATTTTGAAAAAAAAAGATATTTTCTTCTTTTTGTTATAAGAAAAATCGAATAAACTAAATTTTAGTCATACATTGAGGGCAAAATTTATTCAGCCACATGTCTTTAGTAAAAAAAATGTCAATAAGCGTATATTTTTTGGTTTGCGCAAAAGTTATAGCGTCTACAAACTAGAGTACATTTTCTGGAATTTACACAGCTTTTAATTTATGACTGCCTATCTCATTTCTTGAGGTGCTAAAATGGCAGGGCAGTACAAATCCCCCCCAAATGACCCCATTTTGGAAAGTAGACACCCCAAGGAAACTGCTGATGGGTATGTTGAGCCCATTGAATATTTATTTTTTTTGTCCTAAGGGATTGAATAATGACAAAAAAAAAAAAAAATTTTTTTTTACAAAAAGTTGTCACTAAATGATATATTGCTCACACATGCCATGGTTATATGTGGAATTGCACCCCAAAATATATTCCGCTACTTCTCCCGAGTATGGGGATACCACATGTGTGGGACTTTTTGGGAGTCTAGTCGCGCACGGCACCCCGAAAACCAATCACCACCTTCAGGATTTCTAAGGGTGCAAATTTTTGATTTAACTCCTCACTACCTATCACAGTTTCGAAGGCCATAAAATGCCAAAATAGCACAAAACCCCCCAAAATGACCCCATTTTGGAAAGTAGACACCCCAAGCTAATTACTGAGATGCATGTTGAGTCCATGGAATATTTTATATTTTGCCACAAGTTGCGGGAATATTACAAACTTTTTTTTTTTTTGCACAAAGTTGTCACTAAATGATATATTGCTCACACATGCTATGGGCATATGTGAAATGACACCCCAAAATACATTCTGCTGCTTCTCCTGAGTACGGGGATACCACATGTGTGGGACTTTTTGGGAGTCTAGTCGCGTACGGGACCCCGAAAACCAATCACCACCTTCAGGATTTCTAAGGGTGCAAATTTTTGATTTAACTCCTCACTACCTATCACAGTTTCGAAGGCCATAAAATGCCAAAATAGCACAAAACCCCCCCAAATGACCCCATTTTGGAAAGTAGACACCCCAAGCTATTTACTGAGAGGCATGTTGAGTCCATGGAATATTTTATATTTTGCCAAAAGTTGCGGGAAGATTACAAACTTTTTTTTTTTTGCACAAAGTTGTCACTAAATGATATATTGCTCACACATGCTATGGGCAGAAGTCAAATTACACCCCAAAATAAATTCTGCTGCTTCTCCCGAGTACGGGGATACCACATGTGGGGGACTTTTTGGGAACCTAGCCACATACGGGACCCCGAAAACCAAGCACTGCCTTCCGGATTTGAATATAAAATGCTACCAAAAAACCTGTTAGCGATGGCAGGGATCAGGCCTGACTCTGCGATCGCTGCAGTTATGTGTTTAGTGTTTTGTAAGTGACAGTGATCAATCGATTCTGCACTTGGGTGGGCTGGGCAGAGGGGCAAAACGCAGGTGCTAGCAGGTATCTGGGCTGATCCCGCTAACAATGCGTTTTTTTGGAACCCTAAACTGCTGGGGACGCTAGTATAGATCTGATCAGATCAGATATTGATCTGTTCAGATTCTATAGCACTACGGGAGGTGTATGCTTTGCGTGTGGGTGTTAGCGGTACTGGCACTAACCTAGCGCTGCCTGGGGCGACGCAGACCCTGACCCAAAAACCTAATTGATATCACCCGCCGGGTGATCAGGGGGTTAAACCTTTATTGGGTAATAAATGGTGGGTGCCCTGATGCTATAAAAAACAAACTAACCAGAGTCACCCGTAACACTTATACGGTGATCAGTGGTGAAAGGGTTAACTAGGGGCAATCAGGGGGTTCAAATTTTTATTAGGTAGTATATGGGGGTCCCTGGCGCTATATAAAAACCTGACGGGGAACCTAAATAACTAACTGGCTAACCAGCGTCACCAGTGACACTTATACTGTGATCGCTGGTGAAAGGGGGTGAAAGGGTTAACTAGCAGCAATCAGGGGGTTAAAACCATTATTGGGTAGTATATCGGGGTACCTAGCGCTATAAAAACCTGGCGGTGAACCTAAAAAAATAACTAGCTACCTAGCGACACTGATGCAGCGATCAGAAAAATGATCGCTTAGTGACACTGGCAAAAGGGGGTGAAAGGGTTAACTAGCGGCAATCAGGGGGTTAAAACCATTATTGGGTAGTATATCGGGGTACCTAGCGCTATAAAAACCTGGCGGTGAACCTAAAAAAATAACTAGCTACCTAGCGACACATGCAGCGATCAGAAAAATGATCGCTTAGTGACAATGGCAAAAGGGGGTGAAAGGGTTAACTAGCGGCAATCAGGGGGTTAAAACCATTATTGGGTAGTATATCGGGGTACCTAGCGCTATAAAAACCTGGCGGTGAACCTAAAAAAATAACTAGCTACCTAGCGACACTAATGCAGCGATCAGAAAAATGATCGCTTAGTGACACTGGCAAAAGGGGGTGAAAGGGTTAACTAGCGGCAATCAGGGGGTTAAAACCATTATTGGGTAGTATATCGGGGTACCTAGCGCTATAAAAACCTGGCGGTGAACCTAAAAAAATAACTAGCTACCTAGCGACACATGCAGCGATCAGAAAAATGATCGCTTAGTGACACTGGCAAAAGGGGGTGAAAGGGTTAACTAGCGGCAATCAGGGGGTTAAAAACATTATTGGGTAGTATATCGGGGTACCTAGCGATATAAAAACCTGGCGGTGAACCTAAAAAAATAACTAGCTACCTAGCGACACTAGCGACACATGCAGCGATCAGAAAAATTATCGCTTAGTGACACTGGCAAAAGGGGGTGAAAGGGTTAACTCTAGGGGCAATCAGGGGGTTAAATCTTTATTGGGGGGTGATAGGGGGCTACCCTGGACCTAACACTAACTGTCCTGACAGTTTTTACTGTCACAACTGACACTGAATGCATTGATCAGTAAAGAAATGATCAATGCAATCAGTGACACTGTGACTGGGGGGGGGAGGGGGGGCGGGGGGCGATCGGGGGGGGGGGGTTTGTGTGCCTGTGTGTACCTACATGTCAGTGTAGTGTTGGTGCACACTTACTATTAGTCTTCTCCTCGTAGTCCGGTCAAAAAGACCGCCCCGAGGAGAATGACATCATTTCCTCCTTCCTGTGTAAACAATACACAGTGGGAGGAAGCTTCTCATTGGCCAGGAGCGATCCAGAGGGGGTGGCCGAAAACGAACGGCCATCCCCTCATCACGGAGCGCTCCTGGAGGGAACCGGACCGTCGTATCCAACGGGAGGGGGTCCGATTGGACCCCCCACCCGCTGGAAGGCAATCACGTACATCTACGTGATTGTGCCTGCCTGTGCCATTGTGCTGACGTACAATGGCAATACGGCGGTCCTGAAGTGGTTAAGGTTGTTTTCCTGCTGGAATGTGAACCTCCATCCCAGTCTCAAGTCTTTTGCAGACTCTACCAGGTTTTCTTCTAAGATTGCCTTGTATTTGGCTCCATCCATCTTCCCATCAACTCTGACCAACTTCCCTATCCCCGCTGAAGAAAAGCATCCCCACAACATGGTGGTGCTCAGGGTGATGTGCAGTTTTAGTTTTCTGCCACACACAGCTTTTTGCTTTTAGCCCAAAAAAGTTCAATTTTGGACTCATCTG
The DNA here is from genome assembly GCF_037356315.1 of Lithobates pipiens. NCBI lineage: Eukaryota > Metazoa > Chordata > Amphibia > Anura > Ranidae > Lithobates > Lithobates pipiens. Next base: position 319,685,948 of record NW_027507748.1, read on the forward strand.
ACCAAAGCATCTTCCACGTTTTCTCTGTCCCCCACATGGCTCCTTGCAAACTGCAAACTGGACTTCTTATGTCTTACTTTCAACAATGGCTTTCTTCTTGCCACTCTTCAATAAAGGCCAGATTTGTGGAGTGCACGACTAATAGTTGTCCTGTGGACAGATTCGCCCACTTGAGCTGTGGATCTCTGCAGCTCCTCCAGAGTTACCATGGGCCTCTTGGCTGCTTCTCTTTGGAACAAGATTGCAAGCACTGTAATCTAACCTTTGATCGTTACTCCAGGCTTGATTGTAAAAAGGTCAGAATTTGTCTCCGAGTATTGTCCAGGGGGGAAACATTTTTTTTTCTTACACCAAGCAGACTATTCTGTCTGTGTGTGATGCTAGATCAGATAGTGATACTGCAGGAAAAGTCAAAGAGTAATGCTTAAAGCTTCTGTGGCCAGAGTCAACAATCAGGGTTGCAATCTGCCTATTAAATCCTGCATAACTGCAGTAAAATTCTCCCTTGTTAAAACTGAGGAGGGGGCCACACCCCTTGGCTATAGTGGATGTAAAGGCTCACAAGCAGTGCAATACATTTCAGACTGTTGGTATCAGGTTCTTGAGAAGCAACTAGGGTTGCTACCTGTCCAGGATTCACCCAGACAGTCCGGGTTTTGAATCATGTGTCTTTGTTTCAAACCTAGACACATTCAAACCAGACTGTGGCTCCCTCTATGCAGACTTGTGAGAGAATCAGTCTATTGCAGAGGGATCAGGAAGACAGGAAGTGGCCATTATAGTGTACAAACTCCTCCATTTTCCCTTAACAACATGGGCTGCTCACTGCAAAGGCTTCCACACCCACCCCCTTCCATGTGCACGTCTCTACACACTGTCATTCACATACCAGTATACCGTCTGACGCAGACCCCATCCCACTCCCACTCCCACCCCGTCATTATCTCTGCAACTGTATGCATGTCCGGGATTGTCACAAGTCTTTTACATTCTTATAGTGTATACTACAAAAATAAAATACCATGTGTTGCTAAAGTGTTCGGGTTTGGCTTGAAGAAAAGGTGGCAACCCTAGAAGCAACACTGCAGGTTGCTCTGGAACTATTGGTGGATTGTGAACAAGAGAGTCCCTGAGAAGGACTGCTCCTATTGTGTTTTGCGGTCTGACATGTTGCACCTCAAACTGTAAAAACGAATACAATACAAGATAAAAACGAATACAATCTAATACAAGATAAAAACCTTGAGCACCTACCACCCAACTGCTAAAAACAGAAGAGGTTCAATTGACTAACAAGGACTAACCAAGGTGAAACTGCTTGTCTCTTGCAAAAAGAAGCAGAGGTGCTACCTCATGTTAAATGATGGAAAAAGGGAACACATTCCACCTAGTGAACACTACATTCCTGAGAATTCTAACCCTTTCCATGGAGATCAAATATTCAAGATTCTAATAGAGTAGCTAGTGGGGCTCCGCCAACATGGCCTAATTATTATTGAGTCTTCGGAGACTGGGTCACACTAGAGGCTGTGCCAAAGTACACAAACATCTTCAAAAGATGCCACAAGCAGAGCCTAGTGCCCGTAGATCACATTTCAGGCAGGCCCGGAAATTATCCAGCCCAGTGGGCTCCAGGTACGACCTCCAAAGCTATTGCTGAGAATACACTGATCTGGATAGGCGCACAAAAGACCAGCTCAAGCAGCGTATAGATGAAATCTTGACTGAAGAACTTGAACAAAAAGAAAAAGTAGGTAGTAAATGAGTTAAACATTTCTCAGTAGAGAAAGTAGCCCATCCTCCTAAGACACTAGCAAAACTGAGCTGTGACCGAAGGAGTTATACCAGGCAAATCCTCCTGTAGGTGGCAGTATAAATCCATTGTCTCTGAATCCTGTGCCCCCCAATGAACAACAAAGGAATACTCATTTGGTACTTGACTGCATGTTAAACATTACCCATTGCAGGAAAGACTCACTGTTGTGAAAATACAGATGCCCACTAGAGGGCAACCATGATGTTTTTAATTTTGATAAATTACTTTTGCCTGTCCTAAAGTGACACTTTACTCCTGGGTACATGATTTTATTTGAATCACATTTTTTTTTTTTACCGTGACACTTGCAGGCTAAATCTTTTGGAAAATGAGGGGTGCTTGGGGGAACACAAATCAGGATAGTGTGTTTATACAAAATATTTTAAAAAGCGTATTTATTGAGCAATGAACGTTAAAACTCCCAAACATTCATTGCAGGTGAATCAATCACTGTAATTTAAAATACAGTGGGGACGGAAAGTATTCAGACCCCCTTAAATTTTTCACTCTTTGTCATATTGCAGCCATTTGCTAAAATCATTTAAGTTCATTTTTTTCCTCATTAATGTACACACAGTACCCCATATTGACAGAAAAACACAGAGTTGTTGACATTTTTGCAGATTTATTAAAAAATAAAAACTGAAATATCACATGGTCCTAAGTATGTACACTGTATGTACATTGTACATGCATCAGGAAGATTCACCTGCAGTGAATGTTTAGGGCAGCCATCATTAAATGGCAGCCCAAGGTCCAGGCACGGCCTGCGGGATGCTTCTGCCCGGACCGCCAGGCCGCCAGTGTAGTACCAGATATTGGTTTGCTGGGAATGCGGGTTTCCCAGCAACCAATGACGTCTCGTGTGTGCGCCCTGCCTCCTGCTCCTCACTCTGGCTCGCTCTCGGCCGGACGTGAAGTCACAAGCGCCCACCCCCCTGCTGCTCGCTGCTCCCGACTCCCTGCTCCTGGCTCTCATGGGAGGTATATCTCGCAGCTTCTGCCCCCTGCAGCTTGCCAAATGTGCTCTCTCCTGCCCTCAAGGTATGTGGGGCATAATCTGTTAATATGCACACCGATGGGTATATTTTGTTAAGGGGCACACTGATGGGCACATTTTGATGTGCTCATCAGTGTGCCCCTTAGCATTAAATGTGCTCATCAGGGTGCCCCTTAACAAGAAATGTGTTAATCAGAGTTCCCCTTAACATAAAATGTGCCCATCAGCATGCACCTCATTTTATGTTAAGGGGCATGCTGATAGGCACATTTTATGTTAAGGGGCATGCCGATGGGCACATTTTATGTTAAGTCACATGATGGGCACAGTAAAATGGACTGGAGGAGGAGAAGCTGGCTTTGTTCGCAGATGACGTTTTATTTTTTGTTGATGACGTGCGCTCTACTCTGAGAAACGTAGTACAACTGATGGAGGCATTTGGGCAACAGTCAGGTTTGGTCATCAATTGGAGCAAATCAGCCCTTATGCCACTATCGGAGTCCGAAGAGTTAATGTCGCCCATAGTTGAGGGACTAGAAGCGGTACCCAAGCTGAAATACTTGGGTGTCTGGATTCCCAGAGATGTAGATCGGTATGCTGAGGAGAACCTGGTACCACTACTGTCAAAACTGAAGCAGAAGGTCAATAGCTGGTGTCGCCTTCCTATGTCTGTGGCGGGACGTTGTAATCTAGTAAAGATGATTTGGCAGCCACAGATCCTGTACATCCTCCACAACTCACCAGTCTGGATCAATCAGAAATGGTTTGACAGACTGGAGAGATTAATTAGAGAATTAATATGGAAAAAGAAACAGCCTCGGATTCGGCTGCGGACGCTACAGCTCCCTGTGGAGAAGGGAGGAGTGGCGATCCCACATCTAAAAACATACTTCCTATCAGCCCAGCTCCAGCACTTAGCTGGGGCTGGTCTGGAGGGGGGTGGTTGCCCGAATCATAAACTGATGATTAACAATGCATATCATAGAATTTTAGTTGAAGTCCTGGAGGCCAATTCTTTTGCCTATAACTGTTCTACCAATGTTTTGGCTAGGAAAGTATGGCAGCTAGCAAAACGACTCCTGGACTATGGGGGGGTAACAGAGTATGCCCCCCTATGGAACAATAGAGAACTGGTGGAGCTAAGTGGCATAGATCGCTCCCTTGAGTGGGAGAGGAGGGGGATTAGAAGACTGGTCCATCTTTACCAGGGGAACACTATAAAATCTTTTGAAGACCTTCGCCAGGAATTCGGTATCTCCAATAAAACATTCTATATATATTTACAAGTAAGACACGGGATACACTCACAGTATGGCACACTTGCTATTGATAGGACGAAGAACCCCCTACTACAGAGACTCCTTGAACATGGACAATCAAAGGGTCAGATTTCTACCCTATATACAAAACTTAAGGACAAAGTCTTGAATGGAGAGGGTCCGGATAAGTGTAGGAAGAGATGGGAGGAAGACTTGGGTCCAATTGGGCAGGAACAATGGGACGAGATCCTAGCACAGGGGAACCTGGTGTCTATCTCCCCATCGCAGCGCATGTCGCATAAGCTCTTTTTATATAGGGCATACTATACCCCTAAAAAAATGGAGCGGATAAGTAGTAAGTTTAATGGTTAGTGCCCTAGATGCGGAGCGCCAGGGGACCTAATTCACATGGTATGGAAGTGCCCAAAACTATACCGCTATTGGATAGAAATTGTACGCAGTATCAATAGGATTTTTAATACCACCTTGGAACCCGAAGCTAGAACTTGCTTATTAGGGATTATGGAAATGGATAGAATCTCTGCTGTAACAAAAATATCCATATTTAGATGTCTGTACCAGGCTAGACGCTTGATTGCGCTGAACTGGCAAGCAAAAAGCCCTCCAGTACTGCAAGCGTGGACAAAAGCCATAAACTCCATAATCTGGTGTGAACGGGCAATGTACATTAGACAAAATAATCTTAAAAAATTTAAGTTGCTTTGGAATCCATGGTTGCATGATATTGGCTATCCTTTAGTCGAGCTAGTATAGGGCGGGACCTAGGTTGTATTTTCCCTGGCCTAAGCCGGATAGGGCCTGGGAGGCTATTGGGATGATTCTTGTTCTTGCTCCTGAATTGCCTCGCCGCTCCGTTACTGACTAGTTAAAGAGCTTTGATTGGATCTTCCAGCATGTGTTCGAAGAACAGGGTTATGGGGGGGGGAGCAGGGGACAATTTTGTAATTTATTAGGGATAACTAACGTGTTAATCATGGTTGTGTTTTTGACATTATGTAATGTTTTTTCTTTTGCTAAAGGTTAACCTGGCATTCCCTGCTGTTATACATATTTTTTTTATAACTGGATAACCATGTTTTTTGTATGTTTCTTCAATAAAAATCAATTAATTAAAAAAAAAAAATGTGCCCATCAGCATGCTCCTTAACGTAAAATGTACTCTTTAGAGTGCCCTCTAACATAAAATAAGCATCATGCTGATGGGCACATTTTATTTTAAGGGGACACACTGATGGGCACATATTATAGTTACTAAGCTTATCCATCCAGTTCAACCTGAGCGAGTGTCTACAATTGTCACCATCCCTGTACAATGCACACTCACATCGGTCCCTACCCTCAAGGAGCCCACAATCCAAGGTCCCCATTCATATACTAGGGCTCATTTTGGACAGAAGCCAATTAACCTACCAGCATGTCTTTGGAGTGTGGGAAGAAACCGGAGTAAACCCATGCAGGCACAGGGAGAACATGCAAGCTCCAGGCCGGTAGATTTGTGGTTGGGATTCGAACCAGCGACCCTTTTTATGGCTAGGCGAACGTGCTAACCACTACATCACTGCGCCGCCCACAATTATGTTGGTGGGCACATATTATGTTAAAGGGGCACTCTGATGGGCACACCTAATGTAAAAGAACACTCGGATAGGGACACCTGATGTAAAGGTGCACTCTGATGATGGCATCTACTATAAGGGGCCCCCTCTGATGGGGACAAATGATGTAAGGGGGCACACTGATGGGAGACACCAGATGCAAGGGAGCCATCTGATGAAGAAACCTGATGGGAATACCTGATATAAGGGGGTACCCTGACAGTGGCAACTGATTTATGGGGGTAGTCTGATGGGGACACCCAATGTAATGAATTACTCTGGTAGGGGTACCTGATGTAAGGAGAAACACTATTGGGGACATTTACATTCAGATTATTACCAGAGCGCATGGAGGAAACCATAAGAAAAGCACCAGAAAGCGCAGCTTGCGACAAAAAGGGAAAGAAAGACATGTACAATCGTTAATGGAACAGACTTGTGAGTTCGCCATAAATTTTTTTTGGTGACCGGACCTCCTTGAATTTTAATTCACTACCCCTGGTTTAGGGAATGTCTTTAGAGAGACCCCATTCACATCTCAGTGTTTTGTATCTCAGCAGCTCTAGCCATGCTTTCAATAACATGCTCTCTGACTTCAGGCTTAAGGATAGCTGTGTAGAGGTTCACGGGAGCAACCCTTATTATAGTTTCTTCTTAGCCCTTGTACACACGGTCGGAGATTCCGACGGAATGTGTCTGATCGGACCGTTTTGTCGGATATTCCGATGTGTGTGGTCTACATCGGGCTGTTTCCGTCGGAGTATCCGACGGACCAAGTTTTCCAACTTGTTGGTAAAATTTTCCGACAAAATGCTCCGATCGGACATACTCCGATCATGTGTAGAGAATTCCGATCGGACAAAGTGCCACGCATGCTCAGATCAAATTCCTACACCAAAGCTATTGGCTACTAGCGTGAATGTAGTCCCGTCGTAACGAAATAACGCCATCACGTCGGATTTTCAACTTTGTCCGACCGTGTGTATGCAACAGTTTCGGACAAAATCCGATGGATTTGGTTGTCGGAATCTCCGACCGTGTGTACAAGGGCTAAGACAAAGGATCAGTCAAGTCCAGGATTGATTATATCCTTTTTTCTGAATACTTAGTGCGCTCATATGATCAACAACTAGGTACCTACTCTGATCACAACATCTATAGCGGAACAGCTGATAGATGGAAAAAGAAAATTTGGAAGAGGGGTTTGGAAACTCAGCACTTCCCTCTTAGAAGATGAGAGAATTTGGGCCAGTTTCCAAATACATTATAGGAAGTGGGCTGGAACAAAAACTCTATACGACAACATCCTAGACTGGTGGGATTGGTGTAAATTGAAGATTGATGAATTCTTCAAACACAAAAGTATCTCTAAAGCAAGGAAGCAAAAATAAAATAAAAACATGCACCAATTACATACCATCTATAAACTAAGAGAAGCTGGTGTTGATGTTACTACTGAAATTAAAGCTTTAACCACTTCAGTCCCATAAGAATTTGCCCACTTTCTGGCCATTTTTTTGCAATATGGCACTGCGTTGCTTTAACTGACAATTGCTCTGTCGGACGACTTTGTACCCAAACAAAATTGATGTCCTTTTTTTTCCCCACAAATAGAACTTTCTTTTGGTAGTATTTGATCAGTTCTGTGGTTTTTACTTTTTGCGGTATAAACAAAAAAGGCCGACAAGTTTGAAATATTGCGGCGGACAGATTTGACACTATTGACACTTTTTTGGGACCATTGACATTTATATAGCGATCAGTGCTATAAAATGCACTGATTACTGTGTAAATGTCACTGCCAGGGAAGGGGTTAACACTAGGGGTAGATCAAGGGGTTAAATGTGTTCTCTAGGGAGTGTGGGGAGGATGGGCATGCCTGGAGGAGGAGACCGATCACTGTTCCTAAGCATTAGGAATAACAGATCTGTCTCCTCACTCCTGAGAGAGCGGCAATCTGTCTGTTTACATTGACAGATCTTCATTCTGTCTCTGTCAGGAGTGATTGCAGGTGCCCAGCGCCGCCGGGCACGTGCAGCAGCTTCTACGTCACGTGGCAGGTGTGCGCCTCCACCTCCAGCGGCGTTTGCGCTCCCTTTATACGCCTTAAAGTGCCCACCGTACAGCTATGGCGATTCACACAGGGGAGCCAACCCTCATTTGATGGCAGCTGGTTGGCAAGTGGTTAAGGGAGGAAAGAAATAGAATACTTGAGAATAAAGGGAAGAAAATCATCTACAGCTCCAAGATAAAGGATTTATAAGAAAATGAAAAATGCTCCCGATATTTATTTTTTAAAAAACCTTCAAAAACAAAGAAGTATTTGAGTCCATCTTGGCTCAGGGCAAGGAATACAAAGGTCAGACATGAAAGGTCAGACATGACATGACAGGCCATGTCAGGTCAGATTAAGGAATTTTACAAAAGCCTCTATAAAGGAGTACAGAATTGGACTTGCAGTCCTACTGCAGTGTTATAGAGGATAATATACCTTTGGAACAAAGAGAATCTCTATGCTATGACCCCAAGGAAAAATACATTTGGGGCATATTACCAAATATAGCCCCCAACAAAACTCCAGGGAATAAAGGCCTTCCCAAAGAATTTAATATTAAAGGGGTTTTAAACCCTAGTGCTTCATATCCATTAAGGTGAAAAAACACCTGGCAGTTTCCCGCCCCCAACCCCCGTTTTACTTACTTGAGCCATTGAACTTGACCCAGCAGAGATGCGCTGTCTCTCTGCCATTCATTCTTGGCTCTTGATTGGATAGATTAGATTGATAGCAGCACAGCCATTGGCTCCCACTGCTGTCAATCAAATTCAATGACGCGGGCACCGGGGCGGGGCCGAGTCATACATTTGGCGACTATGGACGCCTGAATGCTGGACTAGGGAGTGCGCCCGCAAGGTAACTCCCTCGGGAGGGTGCTTCTTCTAGGGGGTTATCTGATGTGGGGAGGAGCCACGACAGCCACCAGGGGACCCCAGAAGATGAGATTCGGGCCACTCTGTGCAAAACGAGGTGCACAGTCGAGGTAAGTTTGATACGTTTGTTATTTAACCACTTAACAACCGCCCATTGCCGATTAATGGCTTCAGGGCGGTTGTTTAACTCTGAGAGGCCATTAATTAGATAGAGGATAGAATTCTGCTCTCGCACGCCCCCTGGGGCGCGCACACGAGAGCATCCGTAACCGCCGGGTCCTCATCCTCATCGCGGCCGGGTGAGCATCCTCATCGTGGCCGATTACCACACGATTGCTCCGTCAAATGACGGAGTGATCACTTGTAAACAAACCAGCGTCATGTTATGACGCCGGTTCCTCCCTCCCCCTCTCTGTACTGATCGGTACAGTGGAGGGGGGAGAGATCGGTGTCAGCAGCGCTGTGGGCTGCATCTGCAGTGCCAACATCGCTGCTCACCAAAATTTAACCCCTCAATTCCCTGCCATTACTCTGCAATACTCTGCAATACCCTGAAACACTCTGCAATGCTCTGCAACACCCGCCAATACCCTGCAACGCTCTGCAACACTCTGCAATGCTCTGCAACACCCGCCAATACCCTGCAACACTCTGAAATGCTCTGCAACACCTGCCAATACCCTGCAACACTCTGCAACACCCGCCAATACCCTGCAACACTCTGCAGTGCTCTGCAACACCTGCCAATACCCTGCAACACTCTGCAATGCTCTGCAACACCCGCCAATACCCTGCAATGCTCTGCAACACCCGCCAATACCCTGCAACACCCGCCAATACCCAGCAACACTCTGCAACACCCGCCAATACCCTGCAACACTCTGCAATGCTCTGCAACACCCGCCAATACCCTGCCACACTCTGCAATGCTCTGCAACACCTGCCAATACCATGCAATGCTCTGCAACGCAATACTCTGCAATGCCATACTCTGAGATACCCAGCCATACTCGGAGATACCCAGCCATACCCAGCCATAGTCGGTGATACCCTGCAATACCCAGCCATAGACATCCCCCCCTCCCGCCACCCTCCGGTGCTTCTACCGACTCGCCAATACGATCAAAGCCAGAATCTTTTTTTTTTTTTTCAGACTTCCCAGCTTAGAGGTGAGATGTGAGGTCTTATTGACCCCATATCTCACTGTAAAGAGGACCTGTCATGTCATATTCCTATTACAAGGGATGTTTACATTCCTTGTAATAGGAATAAAAGTGATCAAAAAATGTATTTTTGGGGGAAAAAATTTCAAACTAAAATAAATAAAGTAAAATGAACAATAACATTTTTTTTTTTTTAAAGCGCCCCTGTCCCCATTTGCTCGCATGCAGAAGCGAACGCATACGTAAGTCCCGCCCACATATGAAAACGGTGTTCAAACCACACATGTGAGGTATCGCTGCAAACGTTAGAGCGAGAGCAATAATTCTAGCCCTAGACCTCCTCTGTAACTCAAAACATATAACCAGTAAAAAAAAAATTAAATAGTCACCTATGGGGATTTTTAAGTAGCGACGTTTGGCGCTATTCCACGACCGTGTGAAATTTTGAAGAGTGACATGTTAGGTATCTATTTACTCAGCGTAACTTCATCTTTCACATTATACAAAAATTGGGCTAACTTTACTGTGTTTTTTTTTTTTTTAAGCACAAAACTGTTTTTTTTCCAAAAAAAAGCATTCGAGAAATTGCTGCGCAAATACCGTGCAAGATAAAAAGTTGCAACGACCACCATTGTATTCTCCAGGGTGTTTGCTAAAAAAACATATATAATGTTTTGGGATTCTATGTAATTTTCTAGCAAATAAATGATGATTTTTACATGTAGGAGAGAAATGTCAGAATTGTCCTGGGTGCTCCAGAACGCCTGATGGCGCTCCCTGCATGTTGGGCCTCTGTATGTGGCCACACTGTGTAAAAGTCTCACACATGTGGTATCACCGTACTCGGGAGTAATAGCAGAATGTGTTTTGGGGTGTAATTTGTGGTATGCATATGCTGTGTGTGAGAAATAAACTGATAATATGACAATTTTGTGAAAAAAAAAAGTAAATAAAATCTTGATTTTGCAAAGAATTGTGGGAAAAAATTACAACTTCAAAAAACTCATCATGTCTCTTACTAAATACATTGGAATGTCTTCTTTCCAAAAAGGGGTCATTTGGGGGGTATTTGTACTTTTCTGGCATGTTAGGGTCTCAAGAATTGAAATAGGCCAGTCAGTACTTCAGGTGTGATCAATTTTCAGATATTGGCACCATAGTTTTTGGACTCTATAACTTTCACAAAGACCAAATAATATCCACCAATTTGTACTTATTTTTACCAAAGATATGTAGTAGTATAAATTTTGGCCAAAATTTATAAAGAAAAAATTACTAATCTGATAAATTTTATAACAGAAACAAAGAAAAATTCATTTTTTTACAGAATTTTCTGTATTTTTTCTTTTATAGCACAAAAAAAAAAAAACAAGCGGTGATTAAATACCACCAAAAGAAAGCTCTATTTGTGTGAAAAAAAGGACAAAAATTTCATATAGGTCCAGTGTTGCATGACTGAGTAATTGTCATTCAAAATGTGAGAGCACCGAAAGCTGAAAATTGGTCTGGTTATTAAGGGTGTTTAAGTGTCCAGTGGTCAAGTGGTTAAAACAAAAACAAAAAAAAAAAAACGAACCCTTACAATCACTTTAAAGCATGGACAGTTATCAAAGAAGATTTCATAGAAGTCATATGACACTCCTTCCTCACTAGAACCCTGTCTGAATCAGTGAGAAAGGGTATATTCACCCTCATTCACAAGAAAGGAAACAAAAAAGAAATTAAGAATTGGTGCCCTATATTGCTTCTAAACTGGACTGCAAAGTGATTGCTATCTTGTAGCCAATAGGCTAAGGCAGGTAGTGGAATACTACATTGGAGACCATCAAACTTGTTCAGTTCCAGGGAGGCGTATAACGGACAATTTAACTTTACTTTGTGATACCATCTTCTATGCTCAATCTAACAACATAGCACTGATTGCAGAAGCAATTCACCTGGAGAAAGCTTTCGATAAGCTGTCACATAACTTCCTTTGGCAAGTCCTAAAGAGAATAGTGAAAAAATGGTGTCGCCTTACAAAAAAATATATAGAGAAGGTACCATCATCCCATATAGATTTCAGTAGAAAAAAATGAGGAGCTCAAAAGAGGGCATCTATGAGTAACCAGGGGGGGGGGGGGAGAGGGGACTATTACGGTACCAAAGGAATAGAGTAATTTGGAAAAAGTATTTTTTTAAAAACACATTTATTCAAAATATTGATTGACAATGACATCACAGAAAAAGAAAAAGAATTCCAAGAGACAAACATACATCTCAAAAAAGTTCTACATAAACATTACAGAAATATATTACAGTAAGGTATAATGCCCTTTCAGAAGAGGGTCATTGGATACAGGGTTTTTTTTTACGTTTTCCTCGACTAGTTTCGCGACAGAGTGTCGCTTTCTCAAGAGGCGTCACCCGTACAATCTAATAAGATATAATAATGATTTGTTAAAAAGACATTTTAATATGCAAGGAAGAAATGAAAAATAACAATGTCATTATACAGCAAGGTTTATAAAATCCAATGACTCACCCACATCAAAAGACAGATCCAAAAAGAGGCAGAGGGGGCAATTAGTGAGGTGCCCTGAACCAAAGGACAGGGCACCTGGTTCAGGGCACCTCACTAATTGCCCCCTCTGCCTCTTTTTGGATCTGTCTTTTGATGTGGGTGAGTCATTGGATTTTATAAACCTTGCTGTATAATGACATTGTTATTTTTCATTTCTTCCTTGTATATCAAAATGTCTTTTTAACAAATCATTATTATATCTTATTAGATTGTACGGGTGACGCCTCTTGAGAAAGCGATGCTCTGTCGCGAAACTAGTCAAGGAAAACGTCAAAAAAACCCTGTATCCAATGACCCTTGCCTCTTCTGAAAGGGCATTATACCTTACTGTAATATATTTCTGTAATGTTTATGTAGCACTTTTTTGAGATGTATGTTTGTCTCTTGGAATTGTTTTTCTTTTCCTTTTTCTGTGATGTCATTGTCAATCAATATTTTGAATAAATGTGTTTTAAAAAAAATACTTTTTCCAAATTACTCTATTCCTTTGGTACTGTAATAGTCCCCTCTCTCCCCCCCCTTGGTTGCTCATAGATGCCTAAAGAGAATAGGTCTACCCCAAAGCCTGCTAGGAATTATTAGAGGGATGCATGAAGGTATCACTAGTCAGGACCTAGTCAACAGCTGGCTAAGTGAAGATTTTCAATTTCTCTCCCTTCAAATGCAAGCTTCGGTCAGCTTGACATGGTAAGGTAGATGCGAGATCCAGTCAGCTTGACATGGCAGTGGGAGATGCAGGGCACCCTCTACAATGAGAAAGACTCTTGCTCTGTGTAAAAGCAGTGGTCTCTTTAAAGAGATGTGACATGCCACCAGTCTTGGCTGGTGGGGGGGCAAACAGCTGCCCTCCCTGGCTGCCACTAGCTCATTCACTGTTGCAACACACCTGGGTGGGCTCTGGACACATCCTCTGCGAACCGAGCCCACCCGATTTTGAAGCCTATTGGAGCCTATGGGTCTAATCAGGTGCTTAAAAAAACCCTGGCCACTGTAATTCATGTGCCCAGTGACCGAAAAGGGGCCAGACACGTGAATAGGGGCGGCAGCGGCGGCTATGCTATGCATGAATCTATCCACTGCATATAAGGGGTGGAGAGGAGAAAGGGCACGGCACCCGGGTGCCCCTAATGGACAGGCTGCCACTGCATGCCGCCCTCCTAAACCAGAGCTTCAGCTTTCCAATCAGCAGTGAGCATGAGTTTTGCTGATTGCAGAGATATTTGGAAAGCAGTTCTGAATCTGTTGGCGCTAAATAATAATGTGTCAGATCTGTGCAGAAAACAATGCGCAATGATCCCTCTCTGCATAATGCTGATAGAAGACAGGCTTTTACATGAATAAATAAAAGCTGACCATTGTAAGTATCCCTGTCAGTGTTAAATGATTTGTCTCAAGACACCAGCTACCACTTTTGCTGGACAGCTTGGTCTGTTAAAGTTAGCTGAAAAATAACAGACTTACTGGCAGGATCCACAGATGAAAACTAAATAAAATAACTTAAAAAAAAAAAAAAAATGAATGCAGCCACCACATCTAAGATTTGGTAAACTGCAATATATATTTTTGTTTTTGCATTTAATGCCACTTTAAGCTTACAGTTTTGCAAAGTACCAGCATATTTTTACTGCTCCGAGCAGCTGACTGTGACATTGAATTGTAGCATTCTGCAAGCAAACACATCTAAATTACCCAGTCATGTGCTCTGTAAAAATTCCGTCAAGCTCTACATTTTACTAATGGAGTACACAAGCTTGTTAAAAAAAAAAGCATGCAGTTTGCAGTTCTAGCTTCCTCTAAAGCCAAAACAACACATGCCACACATATTCAAGTCCTAAAAATGCTAAGTGACAACTTGAAAGACAAACATATGACTATCATAATCAGTAAACTGAGCTAGATATAAGCCCAGGTTCACACTGATGCGGGTTAGAAATCATACAAGTTCAGCTGAACTTGTATGATTTCAAACCGGCAATGCAGTCTGACTTCGGGGTGGCGATTTGACATACATCTATGCGGGTTCATGCACAGATGTCTATTTAAATCGCCCCCAAAGTCGTCAAAAGTAGTACAGGGACTACAGAAACTACTTTTAGGAATCTGTGCCCTGCCACAAACTGATTCGGACAGTGCCATTGCCTGCAACAGCCACCTATTTGACATGTCAATTCGCATGCCAGATCGGCCCAATGTGAATGTGGTCTAAATGTCAGCAGCCAATTGGGCTCGTATCTCTTTTTTTTTTAAAGTTTTTATTTAGCATATTAGAAATTAAACATACAAGACATCGGGCAGGTATTACATCAAGTATAGTCAGCAGTGAATTCACAGTTACCCAGACAATAATGTAAAATCAACATTCCATATCCATAATGTTCTGAATCTCCAACCCTATCCTGCACCTTGGAACAGTTGCTTTGGTTTCTATTGTTTAAAAAAAAAAAAAAAAAATCAGTGCAACCAACCCCCCCAAACTTTCCCCTTAGGCGAAGGAAGTAACCAATCCTCCCTCTTCCGTGAAGGGTAGAACCCCAACCCCCTCCCCCACAGGGATTTTAATGTTTATTTTAGGTACAGCTTCTCATAGCCTACTACACCCTTCTAACTTCAATATTCATTTGTCCAATCACTATGCTCATTTTCCCACCCTCTGGCTGGACTCTGCCATTGGGATTATTCTCTTATGCCGCGTACACACGATCGGACTTTCCGTCAGACTTGGTCCAGCGGACCGGAATCCGGGGGACAATTCGATCATGTGTAGGCTCCAGCTGACTTTTTTTTCCCCAAAAGTCAGACGGACCTAAAAATAAAACATGTTTCAAATCTAACCGACAGACTATAAATCGGGAAAACCGTTCGTCTGTGTGCTAGTCCGACGGACCAAATACGACGCAAGGGCAGCTATTGGCTACTGGCTATTGAACTTCCTTGTTTGGTCCCATTTACGTCATCACACTCAAAACAAACTGACTTTCGAACGGACTTAGTCCGGTCATGTGTGGCCAAGTCAGTTTCGTTCAGAAAGTCTGTTGGACCACTGCCGAAAGTCCATTGGGAAGACCGTCGAACCTAGTCCGTCGAAAAGTCCGGTCGTGTGTACGCGGCATTAGGCACATCCACAACTCTAGGTCCCTTCTTCCTCCAGTGTGTTCTTGGAGTCCACCCATCTAAACCATACCTTGTTGAATTTGTTGGGGGTAACCCTGGCCTCATACGTCATTCTATATAAAAGTTCATTCGCATTTACTACTTTTATCCACATCCCTACTGTCAGTTGCTCTCCATAAATCCAGCGCCTGGCTATCAGTTTTCTTACTCCAAAGTATAGGATCCTAAGGAACAGTTTAGTGTATGCATTCATCTCCTCCCGGTCAAAGATCCCTTGGAGGAAATGCAAGGGAGAACTGATATTAGGTAGTCCAAAGTTATCAGAAATGTATTTAGTCACTTGAGACCATAACGGTCTTATTCTAGGGTATTCCCACACCATATGGATGAAGGTCCATTCTAGGGCTGCAACTAACGATTATTTTCATAATCGATTAGTTGGCCGATTATTGTTTTGATTAATCAATTAATCGGTTAATAATCTTAAAAAAAAAATATGATGTATAATTTAGTTGATATGTAAAGTTTTAAAAAAAGGCAATTTATTCTTAAATATCTCTATGCAGTGGTAAATATAAATAACCAACTATATGGTTAGGGAGCAAAACATCTAATCCACTCTGAGAATAACAGCTAGAAGAGATATACTGTATATACTATTAGAGGAGAAATATACTGTATATACTATTAGAGGATATATACTGTATATACTATTAAAGGGGGAATCTGGTAAATATCAGACTCAGAGATCACATTTTTTTTTATTAAAAAAGTCTTCCTTCAAAAAAAAATTAATTTTAAGAACATTCGTTCGATTTTCTAATCGTTAGTGGGGTCAATTCGATGTTCATTTTCTACCACAGTTACGGGAAAATTTGGAAATAATAGAAAACTTCTTGGACAAAGAAATTTTCAGACAGTGTATGTGGTTTTCATTCAGAAAAACAAGTGAAAATTTCAAACAACATTCTTTCATTCAGAGAATGTACAAAGATGTTTTTGTCTGAATATTCTCGTTTGAAAATTGATCGGTGTGGCCAGCATAAGGTTCGGTACACACAGGTAGGTGTCATCAGAATTTCGATTCACACTGAAACAAATTGCACATGTCTACTCACCTTGACAATGTCTCTATCAGTAGCAATCACCTACTACCAAGCTACTGCCACCCGTGCTTGGTAGTAGGTGATTGCTTTGTACCTCTGTCACCACATTGTCACCACATTGTGCTTGGGCCAGAGCCGCAAGGAATGCCCTCTCATCAACTCAGCCTTCAACCAAGGTATGTGGCACTTCCCCAGAAGTCTGCACTAAGATACAAGTCAGATTTAAGGCATCTTCTGCAACAAATTAAAATTTTTGGTGAGATACTGTCCAAGGGTTATTACTTCAAAAGGGATGCAGACCCTGAAATTTCCTCATTAGAACACTGCAACTGCATCAGCTGATTAATAATAAAAAAGTCACTCCTATTCACATTCACTCTGAAGACAACAAAAAGCATTTTCTTCAGAGCAGAAACAGGTAGGACTATGCAGCAAAATTTGTTAAGATCCGTGAAGGGATTGTTGTTTTTCAACAAAAATGGAGTTACTATTTAAAAACCATAGGAACAAAAAAGGCAATATGGGGTCCTCATGCTTTCAATAGTAAGGCTGTTACCAAGTGTGTTTCTTATGTTTCTGATATGTACAGTATGCTCTAAAGTATGGAGCAGATTAGAAAAAAGTCACATAAAAGGAAAACAATGCAAGGATGAAACATTCTGAGGACCCCTTCTGTAGAGCTGTCTGGAATATTTACTGGTATGTGACATGTTTATGGCGTGTGTTAGGAATGTGAAGTCTGGAAACTGTCTGTGTGAAAATGTTTTCAGCAAAAATTAATAGTTCCAGCATCAACCATTTAACTGCTAGTATAACCAAAGAATCATATAGTTCATGTGTAACATCTAGACTGTGGTTGTGTGGCTCCTGGCAATGGTGAGTAGCATTGGTTTATGGGTTATCAATATCAACTACACTATAATTTGCTGACTTCTCTTGATACAAAACCAAGATCAGTAATCAGGAACATTTCCAGCTTTTTCTTGATCAACTGCAAAAAGAGCCATGAATATATTAGCCTTAACATACAGTATATGGTCTGGTCAGACTTACATCAGGTCTCATTTAACTGGTATGTTCACTGTAGATGATTTAAACTACGGTAACTGTAAGCTAATGCTTTAAAGTCAAAGTGCACATTCATACTACAATAGTTGTGTGCTGTAATGTACACATTTTTGTACATTAAAGCACATTGCGTGAGGCAAACCATTAATTTTGAATAGGCTGTCTATGCACTAGGTACTGTACTGTAGTTGAAACTGTAGCGCATTTCAACCCACCAAGCATTTGCATTTGTGCATCATAGAGTATTAGGCTGGGTTCACACATATGCAAATTAGATGCTGGTTTCCCCACAGCCAAGTTGCATGACAGGAGAGTGTGACCGGCTCTCAATGTAGCCGGTTCACACAGCTTCCGGGGCAGCCAAAGTCTGCATTTAAAAAGGGTCCTGCACGTCTTTGGTTTCTGATTCAGGTGCAAGTTCAGGCAAAAATTGGGACCTGATTCGCACCTGATTGGTGAACAGGGACACACCAAACCCCATGCTGTGAACCGCGCAAGCATCAGTGTGGACCCAGCCTGGTAGAACAATGTATATGTGTATTGGGGTGCAATTCAGTAATTGCAATGCATACTGGGGGTTATTTACAAAAGGTTAATCCACTTTGCACTGCAAGTGCACTTGGAAGTGCAGCCACTCTAAATCTAAGGGGTAGATCTGAAATGAGTGAAAGCTCTGCTGATTTTATCATGCACTCATGTGCAAGCTAAAATGCTGTTTCTTGATCATACATCACGGGACACAGGAGCTCATTACATAGTGGGTTATATAGGTCACCTCTGGTGATTGGACACTGGTTAACCCCAATTAAGGAGAATTCCTCCCCTATATAACCCCTCCCATATGGGAGGCACCTCCGATTTTTCGCCAGTGTCTATGGTGGTTGGTCACGTAAAACATGTGCTATGAAGAAAGCTCTGTGCAGGTCCCTGCGGGGGCCTAAGGGCTACAACAAACCGGATCCATATCTCGGGCTGATATTTGACTCCCAAGATGGTATGGTACCCGGGCCTCGTCAGCCGAAGAAACGAGGTTTGGCCTGTAAGTCCTCTCCTGTTGGAAGACTGGGCTCTGGGAAAACCAGCCTTGGTGTACTGTTTACACAGAGCGCACAAAAGTTTCTGGCAGAGTCTTTTACAAGGTCCAGGTAGGAGGTACTTCTGAGAAAGAGCCCCAGATAAACCTAAAGGTTGACTAACACTGCTCGCCGTGATGGGTGAAGGCTGGAATTAGTCTGTTTCAGCAATTCCTGCGGCGAGGACAGGTAAGGGACATTAATCCTATATATATAATTATATGGAAGAAAAAGAGAACATTGGGACTTTAAATGAGGCGGTGACCGGGTAAGGTCAGTTGCCTCCATCCCTATTTGAATAAAGAAATCAAAATGACTGGAGGTTGGGACTTTAAATGAAGCAGGCAAGTGTAAAACATTTACATTTATTGGAAAATCAATGGTAAGTTGCATGAGGGTAGTCATGAATACATCAAGAAGACCAATATATTCCATTCAATGGATAAACATACAGCAATAACAATTGACCACAAAAATACAAATCACATATTACAAGTGATCATTAGGTAAGTAAAACAT
This sequence comes from Lithobates pipiens, assembly GCF_037356315.1. Taxonomy (NCBI): domain Eukaryota; kingdom Metazoa; phylum Chordata; class Amphibia; order Anura; family Ranidae; genus Lithobates; species Lithobates pipiens. The sequence goes on from NW_027507748.1 coordinate 319,705,170, forward strand.
ATGGTTGGCATAAAACATGGCATATAGTAGCTCTATGCATTTCGTGGATTCATCCACTCTTCAGGAGCATGCACGTGGAAAACTGAATGCTGTAGTATAATAACAAATAATATCTGTAAGGTCTGGCCCTGTCACGGGAAATAGAGGTTGAAATAAAGTAATTAGAAGTAATATTGGCTAGGATAAACCCCCCCAAAAACCACTCTCAAAAGTACTTACATTGTCTGTATCTATGCAGTAGCAATGTGCCAAAATGAATCAGAATAACCCCATATGGGTATCACTGATGGGAGCTGAGGTGGTTAAGGCAGATCAGGACTGGACAAAGATGGTTTCCAAGAAAGGAAATTCCAAAGATTAATAAGGGGTTATTCTGATTCATTTTGGCACATTGCTACTGCATAGATACAGACAATGTAAGTACTTTTGAGAGTGGTTTTTGGGGGGGTTTATCCTAGCCAATATTACTTCTAATTACTTTATTTCAACCTCTATTTCCCGTGACAGGGCCAGACCTTACAGATATTATTTGTTATTATACTACAGCATTCAGTTTTCCACGTGCATGCTCCTGAAGAGTGGATGAATCCACGAAATGCATAGAGCTACTATATGCCATGTTTTATGCCAACCATATGTTTTACTTACCTAATGATCACTTGTAATATGTGATTTGTATTTTTGTGGTCAATTGTTATTGCTGTATGTTTATCCATTGAATGGAATATATTGGTCTTCTTGATGTATTCATGACTACCCTCATGCAACTTACCATTGATTTTCCAATAAATGTAAATGTTTTACACTTGCCTGCTTCATTTAAAGTCCCAACCTCCAGTCATTTTGATTTCTTTATTCAAATAGGGATGGAGGCAACTGACCTTACCCGGTCACCGCCTCATTTAAAGTCCCAATGTTCTCTTTTTCTTCCAAATAAATCAGGGATGGAAGCGCGCTTGTTTATATCATTTTAGGTCTGATTAATACCCAATTATACCACATAATAATTAGATTACCTAATATAGGAACTCCCCCCTCTTCCACCAGGCTAATCGCCATGGGATGGGGCCCCCTTCTTACCTCCCACCCCTATTTTAAATGGGCTAATATCCCTGGCAGTTGCATGTGTCGCATGTTTTAGATAGGAGCAGTCGCTCCATCACTTTGGGAGCTGCGAGGCATAGCGCGGGCCTTCCTCCTCCCCTCTCTATAGGGTGGGTGGACCGCCCTGCACTACGCATCGGCGTCACGGTTTATTTGATGGAACCGCTGCGCCATGTCCCTTGGCGCCGCTGTTTTTCCATCACCTTTTACATCTAGCAGCCAGGTGGAGGAATAATTTGGCACTGTTTTACTTGGGGGCGGTTCCGCCCGACTGCAGCTGCCTATCCTCCTCAGTGCATGCTCTCACGTGACGTTGGTGGGTGTGGCAGACTAGCCCTTATAAGTCTTCTGGGGCAGATTGACTCACATGGTGGTTCCAGCCTTGTATCTGCACACCTTGCGGAGCACTCAACACTGAAGTGTCTATTAGGTAATTTGATCTTACTTTTTCACTATTTGATTTATCCTGCACCTTTATTTCATTTCATCTAACTATTTTGGTTGATATGGTTTCTTCAATGTTGTTTTTATTTTCTTTATATATCCCATGTATTTTACCTTTCCAATCATTCTAACTTTCTACTCTCACTAAGTTAACCTTACTTATACACTCATTAGCATCTCATTATCCTATCCTTTACCAAGTTTAGGACAGATTACCTTTTGTATCACATAATATGACCCTCCAATTTATTTTACAATCCTTCTTTCACTTTTAGCACCTTTGGTCACTGCTGACCCTTATTAATCTTTGGAATTTCCTTTCTTGGAAACCATCTTTGTCCAGTCCTGATCTGCCTTAACCACCTCAGCTCCCATCAGTGATACCCATATGGGGTTATTCTGATTCATTTTGGCACATTGCTACTGCATAGATACAGACAATGTAAGTACTTTTGAGAGTGGTTTTTGGGGGGGTTTATCCTAGCCAATATTACTTCTAATTACTTTATTTCAACCTCTATTTCCCGTGACAGGGCCAGACCTTACAGATATTATTTGTTATTATACTACAGCATTCAGTTTTCCACGTGCATGCTCCTGAAGAGTGGATGAATCCACGAAATGCATAGAGCTACTATATGCCATGTTTTATGCCAACCATATGTTTTACTTACCTAATGATCACTTGTAATATGTGATTTGTATTTTTGTGGTCAATTGTTATTGCTGTATGTTTATCCATTGAATGGAATATATTGGTCTTCTTGATGTATTCATGACTACCCTCATGCAACTTACCATTGATTTTCCAATAAATGTAAATGTTTTACACTTGCCTGCTTCATTTAAAGTCCCAACCTCCAGTCATTTTGATTTCTATATATAATTATATGATGGATTTCTTCATTGTGAGTAGTTGTATGTCTTACCTGGTTTCCACCACTAGAGGGAATAAGAGCAGCCTGATGCATACTTACATGCCTTTCAGTACACACGCTCAGTGAAGCCTGGTTCTCCAGAGGTCTCACGTCTCCACTGCAGTCCCTGCCACAAGGTAATACAGGGGTCCCTCGTAGTCTGGGGGTCCCACGCAGCTCTGATGAGACTCCTTTTCCCCCCCTGGATTCCGGCAGTCCTCGTGCATGCGTGCCACGTGTGCTCCCGGGCTAATGGAGGAGGGGGGAGTGTGGTTGTGAGCCGTGCACGTTGGTGTGCACAGCGCTGTACTGCGCAGGCGCCAGGCGGCAGTTTTAAAAGCCCAGAGCGTCAGGAGGACTGTAAGTGAAAGACACAGGAGCTGTGGGCAGTAAGCATCCCAGGGGATTGGATCCAGGCAAACCTTAGACACCTACTCGGCATCAGGTTGTGCAGTATTAAGCATATATATGTTATTGTGAGACTTTTAGCACAACAGTGATTGCACTTTGTACTAGTACCTCTGCTTTGTAGCTTAGGACTATGTCTCCTCATAAGAGGGTCTCAGGGGGAGGTAACAAGGGCACTGGTAAATCACCATCCCCCCCTGCAAGACTGGAGCCAGCTTCACAGGACGAGTCAGTGCCCCTGTCAGGTTTTGCAGCCTCTCCTAATGTCCCAGCCCCGTTATATGTCACTGAGGACTCCCTTAGGGCTACATTGGAGGGTTTTGAAGGGAGAATCATGAATTCTATTTCTGCTTCCCGTTCTCTCTCTCCTGGAGCATCAAGTTCTAAGCAGTGGCGACGGCCTTCTCAACCCTCCTCTACAGGAAAGGCTCAGGGCCTGGCCCAAGCGCAGAAAAAGACTTGGGGGCAGAAGCCTGCCAAGCAGAGCCCAAAAGCTTCCTTGTGAAGGGGCGCTCCCGCTCGGCCGACTGGGGGGAAGGCTTCGGCAGTTTGCAGAAGCCTGGCAGGAAGAGATCCGGGACAAGTGGGTGATCAGTGGGTTTCAGGAGGTTCCACCTTCTCGCTTTCTAAGGTCAAGGATCCCCAGGGATCCAGTAAAGCAAAAACCTCTATTTCTGGCTTTGGATCACTTACTATCCCAAGGGGTGATAGTAGAAGTGGACCCAAAAGAACAGGGTTCAGGGTTTTACTCGAATCTCTTCTCCGTTCCGAAGCCAAATGGAAGTGTCAGACCTATCCTGGATCTGAAGGATCTGAACCGGTTTTTACGCATCCGGTCCTTCCGAATGCAGTCAATTCGCACTGTGGTCTCCTCCCTGCAAGGGGGAGAGTTTATGGCATCAATAGACATCAAGGATGCATATCTCCATGTGCCAAGTTTTCCCGCACACCAAAGGTATCTAAGGTTCGCGGTAGAGGGGCGCCATTTTCAATTTGTGGCCTTGCCGTTCGGGCTCGCTACGGCCCCTCGAGTCTTCACAAAGATTCTGGACCCTCTCTTGGCAAACCTAAGAGCTCAGGGTATAGCCGTTATGGCTTATCTAGACGACTTGCTTCTCATGGAGAAAACAGTAGCGTTCCTGAACCACAGTGTTTCCAGAACACTAGAACACCTGAAACGCCTAGGTTGGATTATAAACCTAGAAAAGTCATCCCTACAGCCTGCTACCAGGTTGGAATACCTGGGTATGTTTATCGACACCGCTCAGGGCAAGGTGTTTCTTCCAAGGCCAAAAGCCTTGGCCATCGGGAATCTGGTGCGCCTAATTCTGGGCAGGAGATCTTCCCCCATTCGGTTGTGCATGAGACTGTTAGGGAAAATGGTCGCCTCCTTCGAGGCCGTTCCATTTGCCCAGTTCCACTCAAGGTCTCTGCAAAGATGCATCCTTGCGGCCTGGAACAGGAAGCCCCAATCCTTGGATCTTCCTATGCGTCTATCCCCAGGGACACGCAGGAGTCTCTTCTGGTGGTTACAAACCGAGAATTTGCTGAAAGGCAAAACCTTTCTTCCTCTTCCATGGAAGGTTATTACGACAGATGCCAGCCTGACAGGCTGGGGAGCAGTGTTAGAGGAGACATGCTCACAGGGGAAATGGTCTGCGTTCGAGAGGCTATTGCCCATAAATGTCTTGGAGATCCACGCAGTTTATATGGCTCTCATAAGGTGGTCTTCCAGACTACGGGGTCTCCCTGTTCGGGTTCAGTCCGACAATGCCACAGCAGTGGCCTATATCAATCACCAGGGCGGTACCAGGAGTCTGGTAGCGCAAAAAGAGGTGAATCACATATTTGTATGGGCAGAAAAGCATGTTCCATGCCTTTCTGCAGTCTTCATTCCAGGAGTGGAAAATTGGCAGGCGGATTTTCTGAGCCGCCAGCAGTTGTGCCCAGGAGAATGGGCTCTGCACCCCGACGTGTTTTGGGACATATGTCGCAGGTGGGGTACTCCAGACGTAGATCTGTTTGCGTGCAGGTTCATCAGAAAACTGGACAATTTTGTGTCAAGGACAAGAGATGCACTTGCTCAGGGGTCAGATGCTCTGACAGTTCCCTGGGATCAGTACAATCTGATTTATGCTTTCCCCCCATGCCCGCTTCTGTCGCGGTTCCTGGGAAGAGTCAAGAGGGAAACAAAGTCGGTCCTTTTGGTAGCCCCGGCTTGGCCCAGGCGACCGTGGTATGCAGAGATCATGAAGTTGTCCGTAGGCAGGCCATGGATCCTCCCTCTCCGGGCAGATCTGCTCTCACAGGGTCCAATCTACCATCCTGCTTTACACAGTCTGAATTTGACGGTTTGGCTGCTGAGACCCACATTCTGAGAGACTGTGGGCTTTCGGGGCAGTCCTTTCTACTCTGGTTAATGCCAGAAAGCCGGCCTCCAGGCTTATTTACTACAAAATATGGAGGGCATATGTTTCCTGGTGTGAACTCAGGGGATGGCATCCTAGAAAGTATGTCATTAGCAGGATCTTGGCCTTTCTCCAGTCAGGCCTAGAAATGAATTTGGCTGTAAGCACTATCAAGGTGCAGATTTTTTTTTTTCAGAAGCCACTTGCATCGCATTCCCTGGTGCGGGCTTTCATCCAGGGGGCTATGCGGATAAGGCCGCCAGTCAAACCTCTGGTATGCCCATGGGATCTAAATTTGGTTCTCTCGGCTTTGCAGGGGCAACCTTTTGAACCTTTGCATCTGGCTTCATTAGTTCTTTTGACCAAAAAATTGGTTTTCTTGGTAGCCATTTCCACGGCTAGAAGAGTGTCAGAACTAGCAGCTCTCTCCAGCAAAGAGCTGTATCTAATTGTTCATAAGGACCGGGTGGTCATGCGCCCCAACAGGTCCTTTCTACCTAAGGTGGTTTCGGGATTCCATTTGAATCAAGATGTAATCCTACCATCCTTTTTTCCGGACCCACGGTCCGCAGAAGAAGAATTCTTGCACACTTTGGATGTGGTTAGGGCAATCAGTATCTATCTTCAAGCAACGGCTCAGATAAGGAAAACTGATTGCTTATTTATTTTGCCGGAAGGCCCTAGGAAGGGCCAGGCGGCATCAAAATCCACTCTCTCAAGGTGGATCAGACAGATTATTTCTCAGGCCTATAGTGTTAGAGGGAATATCCCTCCTTTTCAAGTGAAAGCGCACTCTACTAGGGCTGTAAGTGCTTCTTGGGCAGTGCATCACCAGGCCTCCCTGGCTCAGATCTGTAAGGCTGCAACTTGGTCATCAGTCCACACACATTCACCAGATTCTATCAGGTGGATGTCAGAGGGCAAGAGGATATCGCCTTTGGGCGCAGTGTACTGCAGGCTGCAGTTTAGGTCCTCCGGCCCATGGCGGTCTATAATTATGATCTGTGTCTCCCTCCCCTCAATCTGAGCATTGCTTTGGGACATCCCACTATGTAATGAGCTCCTGTGTCCCGTGATGTATGATCAAGAAAATAGGATTTTTATATACAGCTTACCTGTAAAATCCTTTTCTTGAGAGTACATCACGGGACACAGTGCTCCCGCCCCTCTTGGGTTTTACGTGGTTTCCTATTGCTTTGCTACAAAACTGAGGTGCCTCCCATATGGGAGGGGTTATATAGGGGAGGAATTCTCCTTAATTGGGGTTAACCAGTGTCCAATCACCAGAGGTGACCTATATAACCCACTATGTAATGAGCTCCTTTGTCCCGTGATGTACACTCAAGAAAAGGATTTTACAGGTAAGCTGTATATAAAAATCCTATTTTTTTATTTCCCTCGCATGTCCCCCTCGGATCTACAGCAACTTTATTTTCAAGTGCACTTGCATTGCAAAGTGGATTTGCCTTTAGTAAATAACCCCCATACTGTATACAGTATGTTTCCCTGTGTTTTGGTAACACATTTTATAATGCTAAGTATAATGCATGATGCTAAAAATATGAATGAACCCTAAGCCCTTGTACACACGGTCGGAGATTCCGACAACCAAATCCGTCTGAGTTATTCCGACGGATTAATTCCGGGCGAGGTCCGGAAGTGATGTTGCATACACACGGTCGGACCAAGTTGTCGGAATTTCCGGTTGCCAAGAACATGGTGACGTAAGCCGCGTACGGGACTAGAAAAGGGAAGTTCGGCACCACGTCCGGCACCCTTTGGGCTCCTTCTGCTGATCTCGTGTGTATCGCGTGTTAGTAGAAGTTTGGTGAGAGACGATTCGCACTTTTCAGATTAGTGATTCAGTTCGCTACTGCTCTTCAGTTTCTGCTTGTCTTTGCGTTTCTAATAATCAGTGCGTGTAGTCAGTAAGTATTTGTTTCTCATTGTGGACTATATCTTGGTATAGTACGCTTTGATTTGCATTGCTTATTGTCTGCTTGCTTCTGCTATTCAGTTCGTTCTTTCAGGCATTGCTGTTTATCGGTGCTTTCTGTTGTCCGTTCTGACCAGCCGACCGTTTTCAAACCATGTTTCGTCTACGTACTCGTCGTAGAGTTTGTGCTGTATGGGGGCTTCGTGTTGGGGTTCTTACTTTGACACAAGCCCGGTCCATGAACAGGGAGGGGAGGCGTTTGTGTACCAAGAATTGGTTGCGCCAGCGTGACCAGTTCTCACACATGCCTTTGCTCTGTGAGATCCGGGAGAATAATCCTGATGATTTCAGCAATTATCTCCGGATGACGGACCCCGTTTTTCACCGTCTGCTGGCTTTGCTGACCCCTTATATCAGCAGGCAGGATACCTGCATGCAGCAAGCCATCACTCCGGAGCAGAGGCTCATCACCACGTTGCGCTACTTGGCGACTGGGAGAAGCCTTCAGGACCTCAAGTTCTCTACAGGCATCTCCCCCTAGGCTCTGGGGATCATTATTCCAGAGACCTGTTCTGCCATCATTCAGGTCCTGCAGAAGGACTATATGAAGGTAAGTTTTATCCTTTAACATCACATTCTATGTATTTCATGATTGCTAATGTCTTGCATTTCTTTCCTCATTACCTAATTACCATCATTGCAATATGCTCTAATTCATATACTCTGCCCCTTTGTCCTCAGGCATATTTGCCTCACTAACTTCCCCACCATGCTCTTCTTGGCCCATAAAACTATACTCTAGTCACTTAGCAATGTCTTTTGTCAGCTCCATAGTATTGCTTTCCCCTAAACACCCCCTAAAATGTCTACAAATGTTATGTGTGTGCTTCAATTCAAATGAGTGACATTTTTTTTTTTTGGTTGTGCCAAACTCATTAGGAACCTCCCTCCCCCCAATTGCTAGCTCAGCTGATAGCAATCCTTTATCTGCTGACTTTACCAAACACAATACACACTATATCTACCTTTTTGATGGTCACATTTATGGATGAATTCACCTAAGCATGTAGTGCAGGGGTGTCCAAACTTTTTTCAAAGAGGGCCAGATTTGATGAACTGAACATGCTCGAGGGCCGACCATTTTGCCTGACATTCTTTGAACCATTAAAATTCGGTCTAAGTGTGTTCGGCCGAGCACTAATACACTACCCAACAAGAATTCTCATGCCTTTGTGGCTGTGTGTGGTGAAGAGATGAACTCAAGTGTATTATTTGGATACACCGTATTTTTTGGGGTATAACACACACTTTCACTTTAAGAGGGAAGCTTCAGGAAAAAAAAATGTAATTTTAAATAAAGAACTGAAGCAAAATAAGGGTCAGTGCCCATCTGCAGACCCACAATTGCCAGGAACGCAGCGCCCACCATTGCCAGGAACGCAGCGCCCACCATTGCCAGGAATGCAGCGCCCACCATTGCTAGAAATGCAGCGCCCACCATTGCTAGAATTGCAGTGCCCACCATTGCCAGGAATGTACCCACCATTGCCACGAATGCAGCCCCACCATTGCTAGAAATTCACTCATCATTGCCAGGAATGCAGCCCCACCATTGCTAGGAATGCAGCGCCCACCATTGCTAGGAATGCAGCGCCCACCATTGCTAGGAATGCAGCGCCCACCATTGCTAGGAATGCAGTGCCCACCATTGCTAGGAATGCAGTGCCCACCATTGCTAGGAATGCAGTGCCCACCATTGCCAGGAATGTACCCACCATTGCCAGGAATGCAGCCCCACCATTGCTAGAAATTCACTCACCATTGCCAGGAATGCACCCACCACTGCTAGAAATTCACTCACCATTGCCAGGAATGCAGCCCCACCATTGCCAGGAATGCAGCCCCACCATTGCACGGAATGCAGCCCCACCATTGCACGGAATGCAGCCCCACCATTGCACGGAATGCAGCCCCACCATTGCCGGGAATGCAGCCCCACCATTGCCGGGAATGCAGCCCCACCATTGCCGGGAATGCACCCACTATTGCCAGGAATGCAGCCCCACCATTGCCGGGAATGCACCCACCATTGCCAGGAATGCAGCCCCACCATTGCCGGTAATGCACCCACCATTGCCGGGAATGCAGCCCCACCATTGCCAGGAATGCACCCACTATTGCCAGGAATGCAGCCCCACCATTGCCGGGAATGCACCCACTATTGCCAGGAATGCAGCCCCACCATTGCCGGGAATGCACCCACTATTGCTGGGAATGCAGCCACCATTGCAGCCACCATTGCCAGGAATGCAGCCACCATTGCCAGGAATGCAGCCACCATTGCCAGGAATTCACCCCCAATTGCTAGGAATGCAGCCACCATTGCCAGGAATTCACCCACCATTGCCAGGAATTCACCCACCATTGCCAGGAATGCAGCCACCATTGCCAGGAATTCACTCACCATTGCCAGGAATGCAGCCCCACAATTGCAATTGCCAGGAATGCAGCCACCATTACCATCAGTGCAGCCATGGAGGGCAGGACGAGCGCCAAAGACATCCTTCAGGAGAATTTCCTGTTTACACAACGGCCCCTTTAAGAGAAAGTCCCGCCTCCTCTGACGGACAGAACAGTCGGCCAATGGCAGAGATGGGACTTCCTATTACAGCTGCCATGTACACAGGAAATTCTCAGCCTGTGTGCACGGCACTCGTCCTGCCTCCTCCCTCCAAGGCAGCTGGACTATATATCTTTTGTGACCCCGGCGCTGGGAGATCGCCGGGGGCCACAAAAGATGTATATGTTTAAATAACCAGGCGGGCCGTTCAAAACCGGACCGCGGGCCGGACTTTGGACATGCCTGATGTAGTGCAAGGGCCTGCCTCAATACTTTCAAATGCTATCATTTTTTAATTTTTTTCCCCTATTATTATCTTGATATGTAATAGCAGAATGTCAAAATGTGCTTCCATTTTGTTTTCTTTTTGGTATTATGACACTTATTACCTGTCCGGTGGGCTGCCAATAGTGTAAGTAAGGAGGGGCTTCCCAAAGTATCACACATTATTTAGGCATTCAGCTCTCAATCAAGTGGAGAGGGTTACCTGTCCAAAACATCCCCCTCTCATTTTTAGCAAGGGCCCATCAGATGGGTGGGGGAGGGATGAGGGGGGGGGTGATGACTCTGATAAGGGGACCTTATACTTTATGCTTTAAATACTCAGTTCCCAAAATGTTATACTGATCTTGGCAAAAAATGTTTGTGTCTAATCTGCTTGCAATGTTGATTTGCAAAATTACAAATTTTTGGTCTTGTTTCACTCCACAGTGTCCTTCAACGCCACAGGAATGGCAGACTGTGGCCTTCCACTTTGCCAGTCATTGGGACTTTCCCAATTGTGGAGGTGCAATTGATGGGAAGCACGTCCGCATCGTCCCACCACCCAACTCGTGGTCGTACTATTTTAACTACAAGGGGTTTAATAGTATTGTGATGTTGGCGGTGGTGTCTGCGACCTATGACTTCTTGTATGTGGACAAGAGGCAAAATGGATGGATGTCGGATGGTGGAGTGTTCTCATGGATGGAGTTCTACTGGCGTCTCCAGAGTGGCAGTCTAGGCTTGCCATCCCCAGAGGAGAATCAGGAAGGACTCCCGTTCGTCTTCGTCGCGGATGAGGTGTTTGCCCTGGCGAACCATCTGATGCGGCCTTTCCCGATGAGGACCCTCACCCCGGACCTGAGGATTTTTAATTTCCGCCTGTCCAGAGCCCGAAGAGTGGTGGAGAACACCTTTGGAATACTGGCCAGCCGGTTCCGCCTTTTTTTAACGCCTATCCACATGGCGGAATACAAACTAAATCATATTGTGCTGGCGTGCTGTGTTCTGCACAATTTCCTAAAAAGACATTCTGCAAACTATGCGGTCTCAGTTGGCCAAGAAGCAGACTTGCTGGAAAATGAGAACCTCACGGGCCTTGAAGCTGCTGGTCCTGGCTTTCCCCCCCCAAAGCGCCCGTGGGGTTCGAACCCAATACATGGACTACTTTGTGGGTAGGGGGGCCATTGATATGCCAGACAATATCTGAGCGGCATTTTATGAATATTTATTTCTTTGAAACTCCAATATTTGTTTTCATTTACTGCTTGGCTTGGTTTTAGGTGTCTCCTAGGTAAATTTATGTTTTTTCTTGTTGTGCCTTTTTCACCAACAGTGAAAACCCATGTTCTGAGCGAGATGAGGGGACAGTCTCTTCTTCAGATAAGCTTATTATGTTGTGGGTCTGCTATACACACACCTTGTTTTTGGTAACTAATGTATGTAGTGCATTACTGACCAAAATAGTGCTCATTTTCAGCACTATGGCAGGAAAATGGCATGATTGTCAAAATTAACACATCACTGTGGGTGTTTTTTTTACTAAAGGCACTTCCACTATGCACTACAAGTGCACTGCAAAAGTGCACCTGAAACTGCACTTGGAGTGCAAAGTTGAGTTACCTTTAATAAATAACACCCATTCTCACCTAAAACAACAATTTTACTTCAAATACATCTTTTGCGTAACATACAGAACACAGGAACTTACAAAGTTCAATTTTGAAAAGTGAAGACAATATCAGACATGAGTATGTACAAACTGGGCTGATATTGCCTTCATCACATGGGGTGTCACCCCTGGAAAATCCAAATTTGGAAGATGCACAGAGTGTGTCAACATGTGCTATCTCCTATCATGGGGGATCAATGTACATGTTTTGGGGCTGCAACCCCTTCATCTCAACCACTTTCCACAAAACACGTACGTTGATCCCCCATGATGGGAGATAGCGCATGTTGACACACTCTGTGCATCTTCCAAATTTGGATTTTCTAAAAATACAAAAGTTGTGGTTTAAAAGCCAAAAAATAAAACCCTAGCTAGTTTGGGCTGTTTCACACTATCCCCAAAACATCAATGATGTTCTTCATTTTATTTTTAACATCATTGATGTTTTGCTGTATATTTTTCCTGATTGCACCCCATTATCTCCCCAATCAGGATCTGGGCACTTTCACTGGTAAAATGGGCTTCTTCTTCCACATCACCTACAAAACAAAGCAAAAAAACACACCATGTATTATAAATATGGGGACATACATTGATGAGCTTACCGAAAGCTGTGGTCTCCAACACACCTATTGTGGTGACAATTTGTCCAACTTCAACGATCTCTCCTTCCTTCTCCTCCTCCTCCTGCTCCTCTGCTTATGGTTTTGGAATTTTGCCTTCTTTGGGAGGGGTGGGGTCCCTGGTGTCCTCATACTTGCCGAGTCTTCTCTCCCCTTTGAGAATGTAAAAAAAGAATAATTAGCACACAGAGGGCAGAAATAGGAATATGAAACATTGCTTGGAAGTGTTGTACAATTGTGTTTTTTGGCCGAGTTCCAAGGTGAGAACATTATTGTGGACACTTTGTTAAGCTAGAATACTTACCTGCAGAAAGATGTTTCTTACGAACGAATGAAACCATGAACTTGAAAGTGGCCATTTTAAAATGCACAACATGAAATCAAAGCACATGGAGCATGTATGCAAGCAAGAATAATCATATGAACACATGACAACTACTTACTTTTTTCAAGAACACACTTGATCCTTATGTACTGCTCGTGCTCCCTCAGTTTCAGGTCTGGCCAGCGTTTTCTCAGTTGATCCATGGATCGGCATACCCCAAAATTCTTCTGAAGACTCTTCACAACTTTATTCATGATCTTAGCCTTTCTGATATTTGGGTTTGGGTAAGGTCCATACTTCCCATCATAGTCGGTCCTGTTCAATATGTCCACCATCTCCAACAGCTCTCCAAAAGACATATTTGAGGCCTTAAATCTTCTCTTCCTGGATCGGGATGTTTCAGGCTCCGGGCTTTCCTCACCCTCCTCCTCATTAGTGGAACTCTGATTGTGCACCTGCGTTCTCTCCGCCATGTGCTCTCCCCACTGCGCCGAAAGCAAAGGGGCGGGAAATAGTCTAGAAAGAGCGTCAGGGGCGGGCGGAGTTTCACGCATGCGCACTGTATATAAAACGCAACACGCGTGTGTCGTCCGTACGATCTGTGAACAGAGGGAGAAGCTGAGGCAACGAACGTGCAAACGAAGGTAAAACTTTGAACTTGGTACATCACTAGGCTATACTGCTTCTAGATTGAGGACTGCATTAGTGGAGTTTAGCCTGACATTAGGGTTTGTCTTGTGTTGTGTCTTGCAGACATTATGGACGGGTTCAATGATCATAGCTTCCTCCCTCTGTTTCATCGATAAATACAGAGAGATGCCCTGCCTGTGGCAAGTGACACACCCTCAGTATAGTAACAAACTAAAGAGGCAGGCAGCAATGGAGAAACTGGTTGAGTTTGTGAAGCAGGTGGTCCCCAAGGCAGACATCAACTATTTAAAAAAGAAAATCGGTGGCTTGAGGAGTACATATCTGAAGGAGAGGAAGAAGGTGCTGGACTCCATGCAATCTGGTGCTTCAGCAGATGACGTTTATGTCCCCAGGCTGTGGTATTATAACAGGATGCAGTTTCTGTCAGACCAGGCTGAGGCCAGAGAATCCCTCTCTACTCTTCCTTCCACGCGTTCTATGCTACATTCCACACCCGCTGAATCTTCCGACGCCCAACCTGGGCCTTCCACTCAGGAAGAACTGGGGGAGCCCAGCTTGAGCCAGGTATAGTATTGTTGTACATATTTTGGGAGTATAAATGAATGATGTTAACTTGATTTTTGCTCACTAATTGCTGATTTTAGAAAGTGTTCCACATATCAATAGACAGTAGTGGCCATTGGCCAAAACCTTGGGGACAAGAAAGAAAAATGCTGGGCTCAGAATGATAGTCTTTTCTATTGGTTAACAATTTGCAACAGTCTTGATGTGAAAATTTTGTGTGTTTCATAGTTTCATAGTTTGTTAGGTTGAATAAAGACACCAGTTCAACCTGAGTGAGTGTCTACAATTGTCCCTATCCCTGTACATTGCATACTCACATTGGTCCCTACCCTCAAGGAGCCCACAATCCAAGGCCTCAGCGGCCGTCCAAGCCAAACCCACCTATCAAGAGGCCTTTGCTGCCTTGGCTGCATGCAAGCTTGAGAAAATGGAGGAGGGGCAACAGCTCTTGTGTGAGGAGGTAGTTATACACATCCTCAACAAGGGTCTGTTGGGCCAAATGACACAAACAACACACTTGTGTGATTTGGCCCATGCCCCTCCTCCTCCTCCTTCTGCCACACCTCCAGCACCACAGCCACAGCCTGGAAGGAAGCTTGGAAGTAAGACCAGAGAGTGATGAACTGGGTTCAGTCTGGTCTGACAGAAGATGCAGCCTGTTGTAGTACCACAGCCTGGTAACATAGATGTCATCTGCTGCTGTTCCGGGTTTCTTGGACTTCAGGACCAGACTTCTCTCCCTCAGACATGTACTCCTCAGACCACCAAGTTTTGCGTTTAAATAGTTGATGTCTGCCCTGGGGGCCAAAGGCTTCGCTAATCTCCCCAGTTTCTCCATCGCTGCCTCCCTCTTTATTTGTTACTGACACCTAAATAAAGGTTTTTTTTGTTTGAAGAAATACTTGCTTATGTGTTTTACTTCAAAAAGGCCAGTTTAGACACACACTGCCCTCACTTCCCTCAAGAATAATTTCTCTTTTCAGTGGCAAGAACACTCGATCTCTTATCTAGGAACAGCCATCCCAAGACATCTCCCAGACATATATTCCCTTAACTTCAGTCCTCTTCTTACAAAGCTTAGATGCCTTACCGACAGTCCAATGGACCTCCCTCTGTCCTGGTTTGGTCTAATGCATACCGTGAAGATGGACATACTCCCCAAACTCTTGTATCTCTTTCAAGCTCTTCACATAGCTCTCCTGGCGGTGGTTTTCCGCACCCTACGTTCAATGGCCATCCGATTCGTTTGGCAGGGGAACCATCCCAGACTGAAACATAAACTCCTATGCTCTCCCATTGCAAAAGGGGGTACCGGCTTACCAGACTTTGAGCTCTATCATATCTCTACGGTGCTGTCCCGTATCTTGGAATGGTTCCCCCGCCCCTTAGTCAAGGCCACCGTTTCAGTAGAACAAGACCTATCCTCTACCGATCTCCGTGCGCTACTCTGGGGACACGCCCGATCATTCAAGTCTCCTACGGGCCTATCCCCCCCTTACTAAAGACTCTTTGATGATTTGGTACCGCTGACCTAGAGAGACCTATTCACTATCCGCTGACCCGAGCCCCCGCACTCCTCTGTTTGATATCCCTGCCTTCCCAGAAGGCATTTCCATCCAAACCTTAGACGACTATGACAGGTCCTCCTGGCCTATAGCACAACAATTTGTTAACAGCATACTAGGTACTTTTGTCACAAACTGAACCGGCGCTTCCTCTAAAATTAACTGGCTAACTCATCTACACCTGACGTCCTTTTGCAAAACACTCCATGACTCCAATCAAGTTCATAGACCCCTGTTGGGATATGAACAGTTATGCATGCTCCCGGAGATGCCTCGTCACACCCTTTCCCTACTTTACAAACTGATCCTGACCTACTCACATGGATTACTACCTAAGTATGCTAAAATCTGGTCAGAGGAACTTGGGAGAGATATAACCGATGAGGAGTGGAGTAGGGTCTTTTTCTTCACCCACAAATCAACGATTTCTAGTTACGCACAAGAGAAGAACTACAAGCTGGTGTCAAGGTGGTACCGGGTCCCGACCAATCTCTAACAAATGTATCCCTCTACCTCCGACATTTGTTGGAGATGCAACTCCACAAAAGGTACGTACATTCACGTTTGGTGGGAGTGTGCTGTACTCCTCCCGTTTTGGACACAAATCTTTCAGATCTATTCAGATATCTATGAAAAACCGCTTCCGCCTTCTCCCACCATTGCCCTTCTGTCTCTTCTCCCGGGCTCCATTAAATCACAGAAAAACAACTTACTAAAATTTTTCCTTTGTGCAGGGCGACAGTTGATCCCTAGACATTGGAAAACCACTACCTCCCCATCATTATTTGAATGGGTGGGTGAAATTAACAACTTAATGCTCATGGAGGACATGCAAGCAAATGTACTTGATAAACAGGCTAAATTCTCCTTTACCTGGAGTATATGGAGGCATTACTCTACTTCAGACAAATTAAAACATAGACTCTTAGCAGTCACCTCCAACCTGAGCTATTGATCTAATCTCTCTGGAAGACCCTAGGTCTTAGACACTGAAACTTCCAATCTCAATGAAGCTCGCTGTCTCTTTACCCTACCTCTTTCCCCTTCTGTCCCTCTTTTCTCTCTCATCTGCCTTTCCCCTCTCACCTCTTTCCCCCACCTCTTCTTCTCTCCTATCCTAGCAGGCCTCTCTTGGCCTTTCTACGTGCCTACAGGCATCCTGGTTCACTAACTGGTAACCGCCGCCCATTGAGGGTTCCATATAGACCTTGTCCTCTTGGTCAGGCTCATCGTAGAAGACTTAATACTAATATCCACCCTTCCCTGGTACTGGACGCAGCAAGTTCCCATAGGGGCGCCCAGTCCAGGGAATAGGATACTCGTATTGTATGTGATTTACATGCTTACTACTGTGAATAAAGATGGGAACCCCAATGTGCTACATGACTGTAACAGTATGCCTTATCCTACCATTACCTGTAAAGTATATACTGTGTTTAACATTGTTGGACCAGCCAGTCCATTGTTGGACACCTGGCTCTGTTCCCACCTTATGTTTTTTTTTATTGACTTTACAATCTTTAATTGCCTATATTCTGATAAAAAAAGGTTAATAAAAACTTATTGAACCTAAAAAAGGCCAGTTTATTTGTGAGCAGGCAGGTACATTTCAAAAATACAAAGTGAAATGAATAACAAGGGGTACCAACACTAAACAACCTCCTGTAGCTTAAAAAAGAAAAAGAAAATATAAAAAATATAATAATGTTGTTGTGGTATGTTTACACACAAAACACACCCCAAAAAATTGAAAGATGAGCAAAATGTCAAAAAAGGAGATGTTTATGAAAAAAAACAAACACAAAATTCACCCAAAAAACAATAAACAAAAAATAAAATTGTGTAGATGTAACAAATTCAAAAATTGTATTGCTGAAATGAGTAAAAAAGAGTCAGGAAATACGTTTGGGAGAAGTGTGTGTGACTATGAGCATCAAAAGAAGTTCCTTCTTGCAGCATTGTAAAGAACAAGAGAATGCGCTTCATGAAAGAATTTTTAACATTGCAGCGTGACGAATGTGCTATATTGATTACGAGCAGTAGTTTTACCTGAGCGAGCGCTTCCGTGTCCGAATTTAATTGTGAGCATGCGTGGCACCTTGTCTGTCGGAGTAGGCTACACATGATCGGAGTATGTCCGATCGGAGCATTTTGTCGGAAATTTTTTCCGGCAAGTTGGAAAAGTTGGTCCGTCAGATATTCCGAAGGAAACAGTCCGATGCAGACCACACACAGTCGGAATATCCGACAAAATGGTCCGATAGGAAAACATTCCGACGGAATCTCCAACCGTGTGTACAAGGGCTAAGACTACTACATTTGTTCATTTGCAGTTTCTGAGAAGTCATTGTTATAGCAATTGGGTAATGGAATCATACATAGAACTGATCATAGAGATTTTTAGTTTGGTGTATAATTCCTGCAATTATTAGTTCAAGCATTCCCACTTTCATTGGTAAGTAGGCTAGTGTTAAATCAGGCTAGGGAGTCTCCAAACAAGACATTGAGATGAGATAGTAGATCCAAATCATTGTAAAAGAAAATTAGGGGCTTTATTCATACACTGCAGTGGAGAGACACAACACACATATATCCAGCTCTACTGGGCCGAAAGGAGAATGAAGTGTCTCTGACTTACAAACATCAAGGTTAACAATATATATAATAATATTAATAAGGTCTAGGCGTGTTATAGGTTTGACTTTATAGTGCCGCCTCAGATTGAAGAAAGGGTTAAGTGTTTCTTGTTTAGCTACCGGGCTTTTGGCCCTAGCCTGCTTACCTGTGCTGTGAGAAGGGGGGATGGCTGAGATCCAAAAAGGTGGGTTGCGGTTGGTCATGGAGTTACAGTATCACCTGTGAGTGCATTCAGTGGCACTACCAAAAAAACAGGATTTGCGGAGAACATCCAAGTTGTGGATAATGCCACAATGGACTCTCACCTCATGGAAGTATGCCTGGGCTGCTACATTATTCTAGTTATGATTAGGGAAAGGATGTTGTTCATATTTAACTGTATGCTGCACCATGTTCAGTAAAGTTATATTAACCGCTATGAGCCTCGTCTGAAGTTATTCAAAAGGATGCGTGTTGGTTATGGCATAATCCAAAGAACCTGGGTCTGTAAAGCGCATGTGTGGTATGAAGTAACACTGCTATAAAGGGTTAACTCAGCAAGGAAAAGACGAGGAGTGAAGGAACAAGCTACAAGTCCTTGGTAAGGTGACAGGTCCTCAGGTAGTGAGGGGGGAGGGTAGGGCCGATTTTCTGTCTCTCTCCTTGGCAGTTGGTATCCAATAGCAACTGGATCCAAACCCACGGTATGGAGATCTACCGTATATCCTGGTCACGAGGTATAGGAAGGAGAGAGAGATAAGTGAAAGCCCGCATGAGGTCCACGCTATTTCCTTAGCGGGACTCCATTCTGTTACTGGGAGTAAGGTAACAGAGGTACGCTGGACTGGTGGAATGGGCACAGGCTCAGCACATCCCTCCTAATGCCAACATACAAATTACAGCGTGTAGTGACATGGAACAAGTCACTTTTCAGAGGAACTCATTTCTACATTGGAGAAATGCTTTAATGTTAGTTTCTTCACATGAACACAGTCTCCACCTGGTCCTGGTCATTGATGAGTGTGCTCCGTGCAAAAGGTACTCCCGCGTGCACTGGTGCAAATAACTCTGCCCGCACACTGTCTAGGTTCCCCTGGGGTGACGAGAGCATGAGACTCAGTTTGCCCCAAATTAGCATCATGAATTGCCATTGTGCGGGTGGGACTGATTGCCAGCCCCATAGTAATTGACGCTCTAGGGCTAAGATGCATGGGGATTTATTTACTAAAACTGGATATAAATATATCTATATTTTTGTTACAGTTGCTACATAGTATTGAATATCCACCTGCAACTGTCCCCCACATCCACCGTAGGGGAATGGTGGGGGCACCGCCATCTTGATCTAGTTGAGTGTGTTGGTTTCTAGTGGTAATCGCTATGGTCTTTTACCCTCTCCCTACGTCTACAAAATCTTATTGGCTATATGTTCCATACCTTATACTGTATATATTAATGTGATATATTGTATCTTGGTCATTACCTGTATTCTTTGTTATTACATTTCAGACAGTGTTCCTCATGAAGAAACGGTACATATTCGAGAAACATGTAGAGGAGTCTACGTCCACTTTATTACCCACTAAATCTTTTGACTCCCTATGGGGGTGCATTAAGTATTAGTGGAACTACAGTAATAATTAGACTTGTATTCCAACACAATCTTTGATTTTAACATCTGTTTTTTTTTTTTTACTGTATCTCTATAGTCTGTTTTTTTTTTGTATAAATAAAATATCCTTTTATCTTACTGTGTATGGTGTCTGAGGTACCGAAATAGTCCATGTTCCTTTCATTACAGTAGAGGCGGTTTGGGGAACTGCCTCTCTTCTAATTTCTTAAAACTAGTGTGTGACTAGAGTGTGTTATTTGTCAACGTTTAATTGAACAAACTGAAGTTAGAAGCTGATTGGCTACCATGCACAGCTACGCAAGATTTTGCACTCTCCAGTTTTAGTACATCAACCCCATGGTGTCATTTGTTGCTATGGTAATGGCAGCTGGCTCACCCATACCATGGCAACACATAACTCTGATCCAGGACAGATAAGGCCTCCCTAAGCATTCAGGAGAAGACCAAAGTCTGTGTCCTCTAGACCTCCTTCACCTCCTGCCCTCTACCATGCTGCTGAAGCCAAATAGTAGGGTTCTGATGTGAAGAGAGGACAGTGTGAATTGGAAGCTCCATGGGGGGGCTCTGTGATTCACAGAGTCTGTGACTCTGATGTGATGGGGGGGACTCGTGTATAGGAGGCCTTTGATATATAGCAAGATTTTGATGTGGTGAGGACTCACATGTAAGACCCCATGCACACGAGACGCCGGTGCAAACTCTGCCGGGCACATATTTTTAAAAGCTGAAACCAGCGTTTGGAGACGCCCGTTTTGCTGTGATTTTTACCGCAATTTAGCGGCGTTTTACCGCGTTTGCGTATAGAAGCGTTTAGTTAAGCTAACATCATAGACCCTCCCCAAGCTCAAAAAACAGTATTAATAACTATTTCAGCCATTTTGTGAGACCAGAGTGAGTAACAGCAGCTGTGAGTGCAGCAGTGTACTTCTATTTAGCGTGTCAGTTGCCACAAGTTGTGGATTGTCCACTTGCCACGTCACCTGCCACATCACTTGCCACATCACCTGCCACGGTACTTGCCACATCACCTGCCACAAGTTGTGGATTGTCCACTTGCCATGTCACTTGCCACGTCACATGCCACGTCAATTGCCACAAGTTGTGGATTGTCCACTTGCCACATCACTTGCCACATCACCTGCCACGTCACTTACCACGTCACCTGCCACAAGTTGTGGATTGTCCACATGCCACGTCATTTGCCAGGTCACCTGCCACAAGTTGTGTATTGTCCACTTGCCACGTCACCTCCCACAAGTTGTGGATTGTCCATTTGCCATGTCAACTGCCACAAGTTGTGGATTGTCCACTTGCCACGTCACCTGCCACAAGTTGTGGATTGTCCACTTGCCACGTCACCTGCCACAAGTTGTGGATTGTCCACTTGCCACGTCACTTGCCATGTCACCTGCCACGTCACCTGCCACAAGTTGTGGATTGTCCACTTGCCACGTCACCTGCCATGTCACCTGCCACAAGATGTGGATTGTCCACTTGCCACATCACTTGCCACATCACTTGCCACATCACTTGCCACAAGTTGTGGATTGTCCACTTGCCACGTCACTTGCCATGTCACCTGCCAGGTCACCTGCCACGTCACCTACCATAAGTTGTGGATTGTCCACTTGCCACGTCACCTGCCATGTCACTTGCCACACATTGTGGATTGTCCACTTGCCACATCACTTGCCACGTCACCTGCCACAAGTTGTGGATTGTCCACTTGCCACGTCACTTGCTACGTCACCTGCAACATCACCTGCCACAAGTTGTGGATTGTCCACTTGCCACGTCACTTGCCACTTCACCTGCCACATCACTTGCCACAAGTTGTGGATTGTCCACTTGCCACGTCACTTGCCACTTGCCATGTCATTTGCCACAAGTTGTGGATTGTCCACTTGCCACGTCACTTGCCACCTGCCATGTCACTTGCCACAAGTTGTAGATTGTCCACTTGCAATTGTTTAAAATGTTTTTTAATGGTTTTTCATCATTTGCCATCATTTTTGAGATTTTTAATGTTAAAAAAATAGGTCACCTTTAACCACTTTCAGACCGGACCATTTTGCTGGTAAATGACCAGAGGTCTTTTTACACTTTGGCACTGCGCTGCTTTAACTGGTAATTGCGCGGTCATGCAATGTTGTACCCAAACAAAATTTGCGTCCTTTTCTTCCCACAAATAGAGCTTTCTTTTGATGGTATTTGATTGCCTCTGCGATTTTTATTTTTTGCGATATAAACGTAAAAAGACCGCAAATTTTGAAAAAAAATGATATTTTCTATTTTGGTAATTAGAAAAATCCAATAAACTCAATTTTAGTCATACATTTAGGCCAAAATGTATTCAGCCACATGTCTTTGGTAAAAAAAAAGTCAATAATTGTATATTTATTGGTTTGCGCAAAAGTTGTCACATCTACAAACTAAGGTACGTTTTCTGGAATTTACGCAGCTTTTAGTTTACGACTGCCTATCTCATTTCTTGAGGTGCTAAAATGGCAGGGCAGTACAAAACCCCCCCAAATGACCCCATTTTGGAAAGTAGACCCCCTAAGGAAATTGATAAGAGGCATGTTGAGCCCATTGAATATTTTATTTTTTTGCCTCAAGCGATTGAATAATGACAAAAAAAAAATATTTTTTTTTTTTTACACAAAGTTGTCACTAAATGATATATTGCTCACACATGCTATGGGCGTATGTGAAATGACACCCCAAAATAAATTCTGCTGCTTCTCCTGAGTACGGGGATACCACATATGTGGAACTTTTTGGGAGCCTAGCCGCGTACGGGGCCCCGAAAACCAAGCACCGCCTTCAGGCTTTCTAAGGGCGTAAATTTTTGAGTTCACTTCTCACTACCTATTACAGTTTTGAAGGCCATAAAATGCCAAGATGGCACAAAACCCCCACAAATGACCCCATTTTAGAAAGTAGACACCCCAAGCTATTTGCTGAGAGGCATGTTGAGTTCATGGAATATTTTATATTTTGCCACAAGTTGCGGGAAAATTACAAACTTTTTTTTTTTTTTTTTTTTTCACAAAGTTGTCACTAAATGATATATTGCTCATGCATGCCATGGGCATATGTGAAATGACACCCCAAAATAAATTCTGCTGCTTCTCCTGAGTACGGGGATACCACATATGTGGGACTTTTTGGGAGCCTAGCCGCGTACGGGGCCCCGAAAACCAAGCACCGCCTTCAGGCTTTCTAAGGGCGTAAATTTTTGAGTTCACTTCTCACTACCTATTACAGTTTTGAAGGCCATAAAATGCCAAGATGGCACAAAACCCCCACAAATGACCCCATTTTAGAAAGTAGACACCCCAAGCTATTTGCTGAGAGGCATGTTGAGTCCATGGAATATTTTATATTTTGCCACAAGTTGCGGGAAAATTACAAACTTTTTTTTTTTTTTTTCACAAAGTTGTCACTAAATGATATATTGCTCACGCATGCCATGGGCATATGTGAAATGACACCCCAAAATAAATTCTGCTGCTTCTCCTGAGTACGGGGATACCACATATGTGGGACTTTTTGGGAGCCTAGCCGCGTACGGGGCCCCGAAAACCAAGCACCGCCTTCAGGCTTTCTAAGGGCGTTACAGTTTTGAAGGCCATAAAATGCCAAGATGGCACAAACCCCCCCCAAATGACCCCATTTTGGAAAGTAGACACCCCTAAATTTAGGGGTACACTAGTGAGACTAGGTAATAAATGGCGGGTGCCCTGAAACTATAAAAAAATAACTAACCAACCAGCGTCACCTGTAACAGTTATATGGTGATCACTGGTGAAAGGGTTAACTAGGGGGCAATCAGGGGGCTTTATGCGGTAGTATATGGGGGTCCCTGGCGCTATAAAAAGCTGCGGCGAACCTAAATACCTACCTGCCTAACTAGCGTCACCTGTGACACTAATACAGCGATCAGAAAAATTATCGCTTATTAGGCTGGGTTCACACTGGAGCGATGCGGGAACGCCGCGAATCCGCGGCGGGTTCCCGCATCGCATGCCTCCCGGCGGCAGTTCACACTGCCCTATGCGAACTGCTGGGAGTGTCAGTGAAATGTTACTGACACCCCCAGATCAGTTCGCATATCGCAGTGCGATCTGCAAACTCGGATCGCATGGTGTGAACACCCATGCGATCCGATTCTGCTGCGGGCCAAAAAAAGGGTCCTGTGCGAATTTGCGGCGGGTGCGGCGGGTGTGGCGGGTGCGGCGGGTGCGGCGAATGGCTGAACTCGAATCGCACAGAGATCGGATGTGATTTGCACTGCAGTGCGGTGCGAATCACATTCGTTCTCATAAACCGCTGCAATGTGAACCCAGCCTTAGTGACACTGGCGACGGGGGGTGATCACGGGGTTAAACCTTTATTGGGGGGGTTAGGGGGGTACATTAGAACTAAAGGGGGCTAACTCTAACTGCCCTAACAGTTATTACAGTCACAAATGACACCAATGCAAAAAAAAAAAAATGACATTGGTGTCACTGTGACTGGGGGGCAGGGGTAATTGGGGGGGTGATCGGGGGGTAAAGGGGGGGTGTGAGTGTGCCTGGCATGTTCTACTGTGTGTGTAGAGCAGGGGTCTCAAACTGGTGGCCCTCCAGCTGTTGCAAAACTACAAATCCCATAATGCCTCTGCCTGGGGGAGTCACGCTTGTAACTGTCAGCCTTGCAATGCCTCATGGGACTTGTAGTTTTGCAACAGCTGGAGGGCCACCAGTTTGAGACCCCTGGTGTAGAGTGTTGGTGCAACTCACCGATCCGCTCTCCTCCGTGTCGGAACGAAAAATACTGACACGGAGGAGAGAATACATCACTTCCTCTCCTGTGTTTACATTACAGGAGAGGAAGTGATGTCACGGAGGATTTCCATTCGTCGAGAGCGATCGCGAGGGGGTGGCCATGAATGAATGGCCGCCCCCTCATCCCGGATCGCTCTCGAAGGAATGCCGACCGCCGCAGGCACCGGGGGGGGGGCCCGATCGGGCCCCCCACCCGCGGGCAGGCAGGGACCTATATATACGCCCATATGCCTGCCCGTGCCATTCTGCCGACGTATATCGTCGTGCGGCGGTCGGCAAGTGGTTAAAAACGTTTATAAATGAAAACGCGGCAAAATGCGGTAACGGCGTTTTGCATCTGAAACTTGGAAAACTTTTGCGTCTGAACCCATTTTTTTGCTTCTGGAAAAACTAGGTTAAACGCAACTGCATAAAAATGGCAAAAAACGAGACTGTGTACATGGACACATAGGATAACATTGAATGAGTTCAGGGGCAGCTGAAAAAAGTGTCCAACTGCCTCTGAGCACGCGTTTAACAGTGTCTCTGTAAGGATTAAGGTATATGTTGAAACAAAATGGTTGACCTTATGTCTTATATTTTTCTATCCTTCTCTGTAAAATAAGGATTCGTCATCTTTAGTCACGTACGCATAAGGAGAGGCCGCATCAGCCCTAAAAAGCAGTCTACGCCCAGAAGATTGTCTTATCAGCTGATAACACCCGGAGAATTGTCTTTACTTTGAAAATGTTGTTTTTTTTACATTTGCTGATGTTTGCCCTTTTCTGTCTATAAAAGATGTAATAAAGAAGCCTCAGAGCCACAGTCAGTCAGAGACAGTTAGAGTTAACGACGGACTTCTGAGCAGAAATACTGAATATCTCCGTGTCTCTTTGCTCGGATAAGAACTCTAACTAACAATTGGGAAACGGTAACATAACCTGACAAATAGGTGACTTGTTGAGGTCACACCTAACATTTCTGGCGCCGCGAACACGGACTCGCTGAAGAAACTACAAGAGGCGAACGAACATAAGGACGGAACAAAGAGGCTGGGCACATCAAAGAACCACAGACAAATCCTGCGCAGGTAAGAAAAGCTTTATTTTCTTATAAACTCTGTGCTTCTTAGATTTGTGCCCACCTGATCTGTCTGAATTGTTCTTCAGGTAAACACCAACCTCTGTAGTATGCGGGTCTTGAACTTAATATTTTGGCTTATGTTACCGTTGTTTCTTGTCTGTCTACTTGTCATCTGTCTGTTGTGAATGAGATAAGCCCTGTTTGTATGGTGTGAATTGAAACATATATCATCCCAATGGGTAACGGAATGCGCCCTTAACTCGTAAGAGTACTTTGGGGGTCCGACACTTAAGTTTGATATACGCTTTTTGATTCATGAGCCTAAAAACGGGTTGAAAGTATAAGTCCTGACTGCCTCAATAAAGCAGGAATAAGAAACGAATGCTGAGAGATTCCATGGTAATGGGAAGGGAATAAGGTCTCCACAAGTCCCGGAGACCTAGTCATATGTGTTTGGCCACCAAAAGGGAATGCTTGTATATGTTGTAGCCGTCAGTCTGGTCATAATATTTGTCAGTTGGCTAGCATATAAGGTAATTCGATTTCAGAAATCTCATCTAGGAGAGGTTTTTAGTATTTTGGCACCCTAGGAGGAGAAGGCAACGAGACACTTAGTAAGTGATCCAAACGCCACCTAGGCAGGACTGTCAAAATGGGCCAGACACATGGTAAACCCCAGGAGGAATCTCAGAAATGTTATGCTGTTAAAGACATAATTACAATGTTGTATGGGAAGGATAAGGCACAGGGCACAAATAGGATTCTCAAGAAATTGGGGATGGATGGAGAAAATGGATTAAGTATAGAAGGTTGGGAAGAAATAAAGAAAGACAGACAGGGAGAGATATTGCAGAACGGATGGGTATCACAAATACAATGTTTAATTAAGGTTTCCAACAGGGCTAAAGAGGAGGGATGGGAGTATTGTCAGGAAAAGGGTGGATGGGATATGAAGGTCCGACACAAAAGTCTTCCTTCTGCTCCCGGCGATAGGGTTAATACGGGAGATACTCCACCTCCTTATAACACTACCACACCAGGTAATGAAAGACCAAAACTTTATCCTTCCTTAAGAGGAAGAGGATGGGTATGCCGAGTATGCGGTATCCAGAACCCAGACTGGGCACAGGAATGTGTGCATTGCGGCGCTCAAAGACCAGAGCCCGTAGCTCCAGTCCATAGTCGGACTAGGGTAATACAAGTAAATAATCCAAATGCGGGTCAAGCAGGACAGCCACCTACAGTGACCCGACAAGTCGTTCTGAGGACATGGACACCTTGGTCGGCTGACACTCTTATGGCATTAATACAGAATGCTCCTGATCCCGTAGCAAAACCTGCCGCATTCTGTAGATTCGTGACACAATTACTAGACACACATGAAGCAACTTGGCAAGATGGGGAAGATATATGTAGACATAAAATGACACTAACAATGTTTAATCAATTCATGACTAAACTTACCCCACTTAGACCACAAGGGGATCCAGCGGCAGATCCACCAGGAGTACACCCTCGTCATATAGACTCTAGACCCCTGTTTATTGCTCAGTTACGAGAATTTTGCCAAGGGAAACAGCAGGAAAGGGGTTCGACAGCGCCCATAAAACAGGCCCCAGGTCAGACTGTTACAGAATTTTACCTCAACATGGAAAGCATGATGGCTGACGAAGGTCTAGATTTAGCCTTACCCGTCACCATTAGGGCTTTCAATCGACAGTTTATGGAAGGACTAGTACCCCAAATAGGTGACAAACTGAAGGCATGTACTCCCGAATGGAGAGCCATACGGGACAGAGGAACATTGTTGCAGAAAGCACAAGGCATAGAGGCTGATTTAGCAGAAACTAAACCCAGAAGGACACCGGGAGTTAACACTGTTGCCCGGGTCAATGAAGGAGGGAATTCCTCCCGTAAACCTCTTACCTGTTATTACTGCAACAAGGTGGGACATATAAAAAGAGACTGTAGGAAAAGGATAAAAGACGAACAGGAAGGAAACACGGACAGAGACACGAGGGACTACAGACAGAGGCGTACCAATGATAGGGACGATCCGACCGCATGACTTGCCCCAGTCCTAGCTGAATCAGAGAACAAAATGCTCCACATGTTGATGAAGGTGGAAGGTAAACATATTCCTTGTTTGGTTGACACAGGAGCGTCACGCAGTCTGTTGTCTGATTCAGTAGTCCCTCCACACATGACATCCCGTGACACCATACCCATAAGTGGTTATGACGGTCTTTTGTCCGATGCCCCACTGACTAAACCTTAAAAAGTAAAAATAGGGGGAATGGCTACCGCCTGACACTTGTGTATTGTTGCAATATGTAGATGACCTATTGTTATGTTGTCCGGATAACGATACTTGTTTAAAAGCCACTCTATCATTGTTACAATTCCTGGCTGAAAAAGGGTGCAAGGTGAATAGAACTAAGTTACAGGTATGTCAGAAAAAGGTTGTCTTTTTGGGCCACTGTATATCCCAGGGTACTCGACATCTCACTGAAGACCGAGTCCAGGCCATAAGACAAATGAATATCCCACGCAATTTTAAGCAACTTCGTATGTTTCTGGGAATGGTATCATATTGTAGACAATGGATACCACATGCCAGTTCTCTGATGCAGCCATTATATGATTGCTTGAAAATAGTACCCTATGTACTCACAGAAGCAGGTCATGAATCTTTTAGCACCTTAAAAAGGTTACTGATTTCGGCACCTGCGATCGGGATCCCTGATTATACCAAAACATTTCATTTGTACATTGCTGAAATCACGGGACACGCAACAGGGGTGTTGACACAACAACACATCAAACAAAGGCCGGTAGCATACTTCTCGGCGGCTCTCGATCCTGTCTCTAGAGGATCACCGTCCTGTGTACGAGCAGTTGCAGCAGTGTCAATTATCATTGACAAATCCTCAGAAATTGTCTTAGACAATCCTGTAGTGGTACATACCACACATGACATACACGCCATCTTATCACAGGTCCAACCAAAACACATATCAATGGCAAGGCAGCTGCGTCTACAATGCACTTTGCTCCTACCCCCCAATGTTACCTTTCAGCGATGCACTTCTTTTAACTTAGCACAGCTTTTACCATTACAGACAGATTTGACAGGGGGGAGTAATGATGATAATGGTGTAGATACAGCACAAGATACTCAGGATTCTGACACACTTTCATTTCATGACATAACATCTGATGAACACGATTGTTTTCAACTTATGGAACAAGAAACCACGGGGTTCCCACATGTCACAGACATACCCATTGCAAATGCAGAACACACACTGTACATAGATGGTAGTAGATTTGCCGATGACAAAGGTAAATATCACACAGGTTATGCTGTGGTAACGGACACACAGGTAATTGAGGCAAAGTCATTACCAGCACACATGTCGGCACAAGAAGCGGAACTAACCGCTCTAGAGAAAGCCCTAGAACACTTGGAGGGACAAGAAGGGAACATTTACACTGATTCCGCATACGCCTACGGTGTGGCACATGATTATGGCCACATATGGAAAGCTAGAGGTTACCTTACAGCAGCAGGTACACCTGTTAAACATGGTGAAGGAATCAAAAGAGTCCTGAACAATCTTCAAAAGGTTATAAGAGTAGCCATCATGAAGATAGCGGCACACACGAGCGCAAAAACAACTGAGGCAAAAGGAAACGCATTTGCAGATTTAACTGCAAAGAAGGCAGCTCTAGGGGAAGTAAGCCCTGAAACCTTAGCCACGGTACAGGTGAGTATGCCCGAAACCACATGGCAGCAGCTAATGGAACTACAGGAACAAGCAGGGGCTATTGAGAAGGACCGTTGGGTTAAAGAGGGAGCTGCACCAGGCCTTGACAATGTATGGAGAGAAGGAGACAAAATATGTCTACCCGGTTCTCTATACCCAGCAATGGCAGCGGCTGTTCACTTACCCACTCATGTCAGCTCCAATTCTATGTATAGGATTGTAAGCCAAGGATGGCTAGCCCCTGGATTCAGTAGTACTGCAAGGAACTACTGTGCTGCATGCCAAATCTGTCTGATTAATAACCCAGGACAGAGAGTGAAAACCCCACGTAAACATCAGGTCCGGGCCCAATATCCCTTTCAGAGGCTGCAGATTGACTACATACAAATGCCTAAGAGCGGCCCCTTTGAATTTGTTCTCGTGTGCATCTGCTTATTTTCAGGCTGGCCAGAAAGTTATCCTGTGAAATCAGCTACGGCAAAAGCCACCGCCAAGAAACTGATTACTGAGCTGATACCTAGGTTTGGTCTCCCAGAAACAATAGAATCAGATAGGGGGACACATTTCACGGGAGAAATAATGCTAAATGTGATGGCAATGTTAGGGGTTCAACAAAGTTTTCATACTCCTTACCACCCACAGAGTTCAGGATCAGTAGAAAGAGTAAATGGTACAATCAAGCTGAAAATACAAAAAGCTATGCAGGAGTTGAACAAACCATGGCCTGAGTGCCTACCCTTAGCTTTGTTCTCTATTAGGTACACCCCAACAGGAAAAACAGGGTTATCCCCATATGAAATACTGTTTGGAAGTGCACCTAGATTAGGTTTATATTTTCCTCAAAGTATGCAATTACAATGTGATAGTTTAACTACGTATGTAATACAGTTGCAACAGCGTCTGACTAAAATCCACAAGAGTGTGTATTCTTCTCTTCCAGACCCTAATTCTGTCACAGGTACACACGATCTACAACCAGGAGACTATGTGTATGTAAAGAAACATACCAGAAAGACACTGGAACCAAGGTTTGAAGGTCCTTTCCAGGTGCTATTGATTACAGCAACCTCAGTGAAATTGGAAGGGAAACCTACCTGGATCCACGCTTCTCATTGTAAAAAGGAGCCAGTTGGCAAATGACAACATGTATCTTTTTTTATTGTTTCAGTAATTCTGGCTAATAGTTTGGTTCCCGTCCTGGACAGGATGGGGTATAGACTTAATGAAAAGACTAAATAACTATACAGGAATTATTAATGATGTTTTGGAGAAAAACTCTGATGATATTACTAAGTTAAATCTGGAGACCAGAGCCATCAGACAACAATTAGAATTACATGAATTAGCAATTGAAAGTATGAGTGCAGCATTGACAGGACTCTGTGAAACTACTGAGGACTATGAGTGCTGTACTTGGATACATAACACCAGCATTGAGGTACCTGATTATTATGACATCATTGCACAACACCGTACGGAAGTAAAGAATTTACAAGAGAAGGCCCGAAATATTGGTCGCGACTGGGATCCGTTTGGTGGAACTTTTAGTTTCTCAGGGTTATTCTCTTGGGTTAAGAAGGCAGCAATGACGATTATAGTGGTGCTCTTATTCGTATTTTTCTTTTATGCATGCTTTAAGTTGTTTATGTGCTTTTGCAAGAAAGCCAAGGTAAATGATGCGGAAAAGATGGAACTTTTGTGAAGATAGGTAGATTTAGTTTCTTGACATCACCCATCTGTCAGAAAAGCCACTCTTCCTGAATTTTAGATGTTGGTACTGTCCAGGGGGATGGGTGTATACCCCTCTGACAACTCGCGGTCAGGGAGAGTACTCTGGATATAGGCTGACTAGAACTTGTTCAGGTGGACCCAGGGCAAGAGGGAGGGGTGATGTCAAAGGGGGAAATGTAAGGATTAAGGTATATGTTGAAACAAAATGGTTGACCTTATGTCTTATATTTTTCTATCATTCTCTGTAAAATAAGGATTCGTCATCTTTAGTCACGTACGCATAAGGAGAGGCCGCATCAGCCCTAAAAAGCAGTCTACGCCCAGAAGATTGTCTTATCAGCTGATAACACCCGGAGAATTGTCTTTACTTTGAAAATGTTGTTTTTTTTACATTTGCTGATGTTTGCCCTTTTCTGTCTATAAAAGATGTAATAAAGAAGCCTCAGAGCCACAGTCAGTCAGAGACAGTTAGAGTTAACGACGGACTTCTGAGCAGAAATACTGAATATCTCCGTGTCTCTTTGCTCGGATAAGAACTCTAACTAACAATTGGGAAACGGTAACATAACCTGACAAATAGGTGACTTGTTGAGGTCACACCTAACATCTCGTGTGCATGAGGCCTAAAGAGGGTATTCTGACAAGATGAGGTTCTTCTGACATGATTTGGGATCTTTGATGTGATGGGTTGTCTCTGATCTGATGCACCAAAGTCTTGTATTTCACACTTATTTTTACAAGTAAACTCAGCTTATATAGTGAAATACAGTATTTTGAAATCCATCTGACTGTTTTTGAATTTTCAAATCAGTGGTTTTCTGTCATGTAAGCAAACCTGCCAGATCAGCAGGCTTGCCGCTGCTTTTAAACCTCAACATCAAAACAATCACATGGATTTCAAAATACTGTATTTCAGTATATAAGCCTAGTTTACTGGTAAAAATAAGTGTGAAATGCAAGACTCCGGTGGGTGTAAAAAGATGTACGCTTGCCACCTTCTGACCATAGGCTTACTGCAGACAAGTGTGGGGTGTACCAAGATGGCCGGGACGGAACATCACTTCTGTTACAAAATCGGATGTGTCGCCTAATCTGACGAAACACCGGTCCTGTAGAGCGCATGCGCTGTTCATGTCAGCGGCTGCATGCAGGTTTAGAAGATATTCTTTTTATCTACATGTAAGCCTTGCCTGTAGGTAAAAATCCCCAAGCGAGGTATACAACCGCTTTAAAAACGAACCTTTTCGGGAAAGGGAGACACTAAATTAAAAGCAGGATCTTAGGACTGACAGCATAAAAGCTGTCAGTATCTAGCACATCATTTCTCAAGGCTGCACACCTAAGGCCACATGCACACAGGCAGAAACAAATGCCACTGTTGGGGCATCTGGCATTGTTTTGTACGCCTCTGTAAGCAGCTATAGGTTATCCAACATGCACATTGGGGTGGATTTACTAAAGGCAAATAGACTGTGAACTTTGTAAGTGCAGTTGCTTCAGATTTTAGTAAATGAGATGAAGCTTCCCTTTACAAAGAAAACCCAATCATATGCAAAGCACTGGAGCAACTGCACTTTTAAATTACACAGTCTCCTTGCCTTTAGTGAATCCTTCCCATTGTGTCAATTGCAGGCATATTGTACTAGAGTGTTCAAAGGCATTAAAAAAAATGCCCCAAACCTCCGTTCAGGGTTTTAGAATATAATTTACGTACTCATACGCATATATACACAATATACACGCACATACATACGGGACATTAGAGGCATTTTTTCTACCAACTTCTGGCAGTATATTTGGAGCATTTATTCATCCGCATGAAGCCTACTCCAAAGCTGATGTGCAAATAGCAATGCTGTTAGGTTATCCAGGCCTAGTCAGAGGTTTCCTAACCTTTTTTCAGTGGAGTCCTTACCAGCAAATTTTTCTGGGTCAATGACTCAGAATGTGGAAGTAAGACAGCTGGGAAGTTCACATTTTCAGCAGTAGAAGTAAACAGTGGCAGACTCCATGTATTTCTCATGATAGATTGCCTCTCGGCTAAGTTCACATTTGTATATTCTCTGAAAAAGTGATCTGCGATGGATTGCTTTTTGGAGTGTGGGTAAGACAATACTCCTGCCTCCTGAATACCCATTTTTTTTTGCCTGACAGCAATTTTTGATGGGCCTGAGGTGCCACAGCTGTGAGCCAACTGTTTTCCTTGCAGTTGCAGTGATGCCCCTATTACGTTAAATAGGAGAGTTTGACAGTGCCACCTGTCAACTTAACATGCGTTAAATTTTTTGCAACTGGGAAACGTGAACAGTCCCCTTTGGCTGGGGGTGGTAAACTGTGGCTCAACTGCCTGCTTTTACCTGCCCCCGGCCATCCCTGCAAAAGAGGACTTATAGTGGTTCTAAAGGCATACTATGCATGAAGGTAAAAAACCTTTAGTGTTCCCCCCTGTATACTCACCCGATCCAGAGTTGTGCACACGAGAAAAAGTTCTCCCATGTCTCTCCTTCCTCACTGGCTGAGACACAGCAGTGGGAGCCCTTTGCTGCTGGTGAGGCCAAGCCTGCTCTGTATTTCACATAGACACACACAGAGTTGGCTCGGGAAGGAGCACACATGAGTGCCCCCCAGAACAGCAGCTTGCTGTGGGTGCACTCAGCAGGAGGGAGAGGCCAGGAGCATTGCGTGGGACCCAAGAAGTGTAGGATCGGGGGGCTCTCTGCAAAACCATTGCATAGAGCAGGTAAGTATGACATGTTTGTTACTTTAAAAAAAAGTTTGCCTTTACAAATGCCTTAAAGCAATATCAAAGGCTTAGCTTTAAAAAAATAAATAAATAAATAAACATGTCATACTTACCTGCTCCTCTGTGCATAGGTTTTGGACAGAGCAGCCATGATGTTCCTCTTCTTGAGTCCCCTGCCGATGCTCCTGGCCCCTCCTCTTGCCCCCAGAGCAAGTGGTTGGCTCCACCCCCTCTCTCTCCTCATTGCTCACTGGCTGTGATTAACAGCAGCGGGGGGGGGGGCAATGATACCCATTGCTGTCTCAGCCAATGAGGAAGGAAAATCCCCCAAGAGCCGAGGCTCTCGTGCACATGGCTTGATCGCGATGCGGCTCATGTAAGCATTAGGGGGGCTGCTGCTGCAGGCAGAAGTATTTTTTTCTTAATGCATAGAATGCATTGAGGCAAAAACCTTCTGCCTTTAGAACCATTGCATTTTCCTCTAATAAGCAAGGGGCTCAGTTTTGGCTTGAGTTATCCCCTAATTTTTATACGGTCAAAGTAAATAGAGAATAAAAAGGAAAAGGCAGCCAATGGTTGAATGTAGCATGAAGCTTGAGGTTGCAAAATACTCAACATTAAAAATTCCATTGTTTTAAGCACTCAAGTGTAGGGTTTGCTGGCAGTTTCCCCCACAGCAAATACAAGCCCTCCTGCCTGTCTTACTGTTCAAATGTCAAAAATGAATCAACAAGACAATCAAAGCATTAACTATGATTGCTGGGTGACTGCAATTAAGGACAGGAGGAGCTAAGGAGCTCAAGAAGGTGATACAGGGAAAATTAGGGGCACTGAAACAATAGTGGCCAGTTATAAGAGCAGGAGTGGAATTCCCATTTACCCACAATGCTAAGTTGAAGCTGCAGGCCCCTATACCTCCCTTTCCCACAACTACCAGGGTTTCTGGACATACCCAGGGTGTATAAATTCCTTTGCTTCTCTCCCTCATTTGCTCCGAGATGCCACACTTGATAAGGTAGAAGTAGCTAGACAAGTGATTTTCAGCCAGGTGAGAGCCCTCAACTGTCAGAACTGGTGTGTGGGCAGCTGGGATGAAGCCCGATAGGATGCAGCTTCTCCTGAAGACCCAGCTACTGTGGAGAGCACCTCTCTGATTGCTTTAAGAGTGCTTCAGTTCCAGTGGGGTGGCTCTTTGTCTTTGATCCATGGATCCCTCCAGTTGTTCACCTGTGTTACCTGAGCTATCATGGGCTTCACTGTGAGGCTTGTACACCAATGACATAAGATCCAACTTTATTAAACCCAGAGAAGACGCAGCATAGGACTGCCTCACTTTAACATTTACCCAATATGGGCTTGATCATAGAGATCTGTGATCAAGCCCTAATTGGATGAACCAATACAGAGGGGTAGTCCTAGGCATGGCTGCAGTGTGCTATGTCTGGGTTTAATAACGGATGTACTCTGAATTCATTAGTGTGTGATTTGCTGCTTTCCTATTGAGTTCATAGAGTATGGTTAGGGTTTCCTTAGGTATTCCAGAGGTGATGGATTTTCATACACACTTGAAGTGGGTGACTATTCTTAGTATGTACTTTGTTAAAAAGTTATCAGTGCATAAGTGTCATGGGGGCATAGATATAAAATCTGCTGTTGTGCAAAAGAGGAAATGCATGGAAAATAGATTAAAACGAATAATGCGATTTAATTTTTTTTCTAATTCTTGTTCTTCGCTTATGGACAATTTACAGGAGAATTCAGTACAGGCAAAGCACAGAGAGTTAATGCTTGAACTCTGCACTCTGCTGTTCTCAGCATATTTTGGATTTATGGAACAATGCCAGGGGATTTCAAACTGAGCCGAAATGGAGCTCAGTAGGCTTTGGACATAGCCTTTGGACTCTGTAAAGTAAACACATTTTTCGATCATCAAAAGGCACATTTTTTTCTCCCTTCTCGTTGTTTGTTGAAAAGCTGATAATCTTTTGCAAGCTCGGGAGCAACAGCCTGCCCCAGCAGAAAGATGACCAGGGTTAATCAGAATAGTAGAGTCATGGAATGAAGTGTAAACAGGAATAAATAGAAAAAGCATGTTGCGGAAGGGTAGATACTATCATATGACTGAGGAGGGAAGGAGGCAGGCAGGAATAATAATGAAATGTGATGTGTAGCGCTACAGGGAAATGGTATGTGACGCTAAGGGAAGAACAACGTCTAGAAAGAATGGGGAAAGGGAGTGGGATATAATGTGTGACTCAGCATTTCCCAGGAAGTGTACAAGCAGAGAACTTTGTGGCATGGTAGATCACTAGTACTATAAGAAAAACAAATATAGATATTCCATGTTCCGCACATCCTGTAAAAATGACATTTTTATGACCAATTTACAAATAGAATGTATATAACTCTAAGAAAGTAGGATGTAACGAAATGCTAATAAATACTACCATTTCCTGTGGTGACCTTCACTCAGATTACAGAAATGCAAGCTTTTCAAAGAACCCTGTGCTGAGGAAAATATTGATACTGTTTTACTAACCCTTCCCTGTGAAAATTCTAGTTTCTTTTGCTATCACGTTGATGCGTGTTTTCAATGTCATCTGAGTCATTGAGCTGCAACAAGTAAGCAATGCAATTAAACGTTGCTGTTACTCAGAAAGCAATAAAGCCAGAGACAGCCAGGCAACTAGCAACAACTGCAAGCTACACAATACTTTTAGTATATTTATTTTAGGTACTTATATAGCACCATCGATTTATGTAGTACTTTAAATATGCATTGTACATTCGCATCAGTCCCTGCCCTCAGGGAGCTTACAACCATAACGCACATACTAGAGACAATTTAGACAGTATCCAATTAACCTACTAGCATGTCTTTAGAGTGTGGTAGGAAACCCACGCTGGCCCAGGGACATGCAAACTCCAGGCAGATGGTGTTAAGGTCAGGATTTGAACCAGTAACCCTTTTTGCTGCTAGGTGAAAGTGCTAACCACTACACCAGTTGTACCACTGGTGCACATGAAAACAGTCCCAATCAATTCTGCAGGCAGCAATGAGGCTAATAGATGACTGCATGGTCAGTTCCTAAAGGGCTCAGGCTCTTGAAGTAGAAAAATAATGTATAGAACCAGGCAGGACTTCAGTGATGCAGGTTTTCTTTATTTGACTCATACAAGGAGACAAGTTACAACAAAGGGAACAGATATTTGCCTATTGGTTCTCACTGCTATAACCCGTGAGATAGTGCTGCATATATAGCAGTGAGCCTGATAGACGCATATATGGACTTGTCTGTCTAACAATTGTAGAACTTGCATTTATATACCTTTTACAAGCCTTATCCTTAGCCATCTCTCCTAGATATGATTGGTTGCTAAAATCTACATCAATGTAACTATCCATAAATCTGACACCTGTTCTACAACCAGACAAACGTATTCATTCCCAGAATTCCTATATGTTCGTTATAGTGATTTATAACTGGTTTTGTCCACTTAAAAACACCTGTGTAGAGACAGTATGGCACCCAGCTGTGTTAAATCAAACCCTCCTTGTCCTGATAAGATTTAACCAACAGATTTATGACTTTGAGAAAATTAACTTTCAATAACCCCACCTTCATGTGTTATATGTCTTATTGGTTTTCCCTATACAATTCTATGTGCATGTATACATATATGGGTTTCACAAAAAAGTATTGTACTATCTACATAATAAACACACACATGTATGTATATACATATATATATATATATATATATATATTTTTTTTTTTTCACATATATCAGTGTTGTCCCATTCAATGTATTTTAACAGTTTTAATGAGGGCACAAGCAGACCTTTGTTTGATCATGTCAAACTTAATTAATGTACTGTACATAACTTTCCCATATTCCACATAATTTTTTCTAAACCACCTGTATAAGATTTTCTTATCAGGCTGTATTTCACTGCTGTCAAAAGTTCTCTCTTCTTCTAATTAGTGAATTTAAAAACTATGAAGTATCCTAATGAACTTTCACCCAGTAAACTATCTTATAAAACATATCAGAAAGAAGCAGAGAGGTCATCTAACGTTCAACATTTAAAAATGAAGACTTTCTATATCTATGGAAAACATAGTATATTGATGAAACCACTACTATATAATAATAATAATAATATGAATAATAATTATATTATCAATAAAACATATGCAAATGAATATTAATAACATAAAATATATATTGGATAATATGAAATTCTACTACACTTTCCAGCAGCAGATAGTAATTTGCCGCAGCAGCAGCTCACCAGTTCCAACAATACTCATCATTCAGTCACACACACCGTGATTAGTTCAATGTCTGTTCTGCAACCAGATTACTTTGTGTGTTGGCACCCCCAAGGTCAGCACTTTGGATCCTGCTAAGGCTGCAAATATGCAGCAGTGATGGTGCACGCTGGACAGCGATGTTCACTCTAAGGCAAAATAAAGTTTTCCTGTACAGCCAAGGGCT
Organism: Lithobates pipiens; assembly: GCF_037356315.1. Classification (NCBI taxonomy): domain Eukaryota; kingdom Metazoa; phylum Chordata; class Amphibia; order Anura; family Ranidae; genus Lithobates; species Lithobates pipiens. The sequence goes on from NW_027507748.1 coordinate 319,743,558, forward strand.
GCTCTTTACCCTCCTCCTGGCAATCTCCTTTCTGGGGAATGTAGTTAAAAAGCTTTTGATCACCTCTCTCCTCTGGACTACAGTTCCCACAGTGCAGTGCTGCAAGACTCAGCCTGTTAAACTCTTCCTGCTCAGCAGATCCGTCCTCTTGCTAAAACAGTTGTTAACCAGGTCAGCACCACTAGGCAGCTGCTACAGCCAGTGTATCTTTCACTCTCCATTCTTAGCCAAACACCTGGATATGCAACCACTATATATATATATATATATATATATATATATATATATATATATATATATATATATATATATTAACACATTTTCTTCCCCTCTCACTCTTTCTTAATTTGCAATTTTGTGTAGCATTACCAATTTAAGAGCCGTAAGCCTGTGCACCCCCTGCCTAATTTGTACAACTATAGCTTACATGAATGAAAAGTGCTTTACGAATGGAGGAGACAAACCTTTCATTCATCTTCCAGTTCTCCATTCATAGATAGATTTTCATTCATGCAACTATAGTATGGCTTATGTAAATGTGTCTGGGTTGCTAGAAGAGGATAAAACTGTAAATTAACACAGCCTTTCAAGTATATCACAGTTGTTGTTTTTTTTTACTGTTATCAGCACTGAGCTGATGCAACAACTGCACTAGTATAACAATAGTTCAAGACTATAGATTTTTACAAATGCCCATATATTTCCACTCCACATACAGGAGTGCCTCGTGGTTCTATGCCTGCCCTGGTTGATGCCTGTGTCGGTCGCTCTCGCCAAATTGTCCGCCACAGCTCTCGGTGGAGGTGCCCTCGGATGGCTCATGTGTCTGGTACCATACCATCAATGCACAACTACAGTAAGTAAATATGTACTTGGTCTGGGGTCCTTTTCACCCTACCCCTGTTTATGTATGTACATATCAGACCATTCAGATAATATATACTTTTATTACAGACACATCACACGCTTCCTCCTGACAAGTGGCTCAAAAGCCACAAAACGCGTAGAGATACCAGATGTCGTACTAATGTATTTTTAGGCTTTTAAGTCATCATGTAATATTCACTTCTACAGGATTAGTGAGGCCATAGGTCTTGCAGGTACTACTTCGCACTTTATGGATTTGTACAATCATGCTTTTGGTGAACTGTGGAACATTTCTGTGGTTATATCATGAGATACCAATGTCATTACCATGTTTATTGTTATTACCATGTTTATTGTTAACAACTGATGCCAGCATTATATATATATATATATATATATATATATATATATATATATATATATATACACACATATAATGAGTATGGCTGGGTATCGCAGAGTATGGCTGGGTATTGCAGAGTATGGCTGGGCATTTCAGAGTATTACAGAGTATGGCTGGGTATCGCAGAGTATGGCTGGGTATTGCAGAGTATGGCTGGGCATTTCAGAGTATTACAGAGTATGGCTGGGTATCGCAGAGTATGGCTGGGTATCGCAGAGTATGGCTGGGTATTGCAGAGTATGGCTGGGCATTGCAGAGTATTACAGAGTATGGCTGGGTATTGCAGAGTATGGCTGGGTATGGCAGAGTATTGGCAGGGTGTTGGCAGGGTATGGCAGAGTATTGGCAGAGTATTGGCAGGGTATGGGAGAGTATTGTCAGAGTATGGCCAAGTATTGGCAGGGTATGGCAGAGTATTGGCAGGGTATGGGCTGGGTATTGGCAGGGTATGGCAGTGTATTGGAAGGGTATGGCAGAGTATTGGCAGGGTATGGCAGAGTATTGTAAGGGTATGGCAGAGTATTGTCAGGGTATTTCTGGGTATTGGCAGGGTATTGCATAGTATTGGCAGGGTACTGCAGAGTATTGGCAGGGTATGGAGGGATGGATGTCACAGAGCAGCGCTGTGGGCACTACAGATCCAGCCCACAGCACTGCTTCCATCCGATCGCTCCCCTCCACTGTACAGATCAGTACAGAGAGGGGAGAGAGGAACCGTGATAAGATGCCAGTTTGTTTACAAGTGATCGCTCCATCATTTGACAGAGTGATCACATTGTAAACAGCCTGGGTGTAGAAAGATGGCTGCTGCTTCCTAAGGCCGATACCGCGGATCGCCGTGTGTGCCGATCCAAGTGGGGTGACCCGTTCGGATCACGGATCAGTGACAATCTGTTACACCCCTAATATATATATATATATATATATATATATATATATATATATATATATATATATAAATAATCAATACATTTCCTATACGTTGACCAATTTACCCTCTTGCAACCATGTGCTTCATGTGAAGTCCCACTTTCTTGCTCCCCCTTATTTTTGACTTCAACAGGGAATCGCAAAAACCCCCTCCATTTTATTGCAGCCAATTATGATACTGCCTCCTGACAAAGGTAAGAAATATAAAAAAAATACTTTTTAGGCATGCTGTGTGAATGGGAACTAGTAACAAACATATAGTGGGGTTTTCTCAAATTTGACTGCAAAAGTAAAAATATGCTTTAGGCTTCATGCACACTGGACATTTTTACAGCTACTTCTAGTAGCGTCTGGCATTTGTTTTCCTGCCTGTAAACTCCCCTGCATGTTAGCCTATGTGTCCATGCACACATGGGCTTTTAGCAGTGTTTAGTTTCAGGGGAAAAAAAAAACACCGTCATTGCGTTCAGGAGCAGCAGAGTTTTTTGGCAAAATGCTTGACACTACTAATTGCGTCTAAACGCGCCTACATGCTAGGCACTTTTAGCACTTCAGAATTTATTCATTTCAATAGCCAAAATCAATAAAAATTTTGGACAATGAAATAAACACCCAAACGCCAAATGCTGCTAAAATCTGCTAAACTGGTTTGAAAAAGCAGCTTAAGTGCGTTTAACACTGATTTTCTCCTGTCAGGTGAAAGTGTTTTACAATAAACCAGTGTGCATGAGGCCTTAAGGTAATTACACACATAAGAGAGTGTTTGCTGCTTTGGCTGTTACTGTTGGATTGGGCAATGTTCATATGTCTGCAAGCTTCTCCTTAGCCCTTGTACACACGGTCGGACATTCCGACAACTAAATCCATCTGATTTTGTCCGAAACTGTTGCATACACACGGTCGGACAAAATTGTCGGAAAATCCGATCGTTCAGAACGTGATGACGTTATTTCGTTAAGACGGGACTACGTTCAGGCTAGTAGCCAATAGCTTTGGTCTAGGAATTTGATCTGAGCATGCTTGACACTTTGTCCAATCGGAATTCTCTACACATGATCGGACAAGGTCCAATCTCATCATGTTGTCGGAAAGTTTTATAGCCAAGCCGGAAAACTTGGTCCGTCGGATATTCCGACGGAAACAGTCCGATGGAGCCCACACACAGTCGGATTGCACGACAACACGGTTTGATCGAACATTTTCCGTCGGAGTGTCCGACCGTGTGTACAAGAGCTTATTCTTTTTGCCAAAATTTACCTAGAAAGCCAATGCCTACATAACTTCTACCTCACCTCTCTATAGACACATCCATGTCTCAAATGTCACCTTACACAAAAGACAAACTTCCTGTTAACCAGTCTATATGGAGAGTATGGCAACTTGCTAACTCCACAAGATCCGCAGGTAGTGTCTCCCCCAACCCCTTTTTTCTTTAAAAGACCCCAGTTGTAGTTTATTCCCAGTTTTAATATATAAAGCATTTTTTATGTGTTTTCTTGGGTGATAAAGCATTACTATTACAAATCCTCCTGACTTTATAAAGGCCCAAGTACAATAAATGACAATTAATAAAGCAGCTGCTGTGACCCACTAGGGTCTGATCACATTTGTGAAAACCGTGATTCTTGTTTCCATGCCGTGTTCACATTATTATCTTTATTCCGGACATAATTAGCATGGTACTATTTTACGTTGTGAAAGTTTAATATACTTCAGTTTTTTTCTTTAGTTCTCACAGTTCTAGTTTGTAATCATTCGTGTAAAAAAAAAAGCATCACTTGGCAAATAAGACAAAGCAGTCTACAGATGTGAAATGCGGTGGATAAATGTATTCTGGACTGTATCCAAAAGGCTAACCAGTAAGAAGTGTGAGACTTGGCATTGGATCTGAGTGGGAAACCTCACTTCATCCACTAGAACATCTCACTTCATTCAAACTGAAACAAAATATTCATCACAGCAACCTTTTCTATTTCCACAAGTCTTGTTTTTATTGCGTGTATCTTTTGTTTAATAAAAGAAGTCCAGACAAAACACACATTTCAAAAGTAATTATAATATGTAGATCGTTATTTACCCTTGTCTGCCTTTGTTCTTGAACGTTTTGTTTGTTAGAAAACAAAATCTGGTCTGCATCAATCTTCTGTTTGAAAGGGTCTATCACAGATCTTTGGGAATTATGGAAATAGATAGACATTACTGATGATAAATATTAGGCCCCATTCACACCTGTACCTTTTATGTGTGTTTTATAATGGCATTCCATCAAAATGCACGTTATATAGAGTTCAACCATAGATATCAACCATTTATACATAACATTAATTTTCTATATGCATATCTTATCCTAGTTGAAATGTTCTTGTTCATGACAATTATATTTTCAGCTAAAATACCTTATCATTAGTTAGCATTACATGAGTTATAAATTCTACTTTCAAAGCAAAAGAGATATCCTGATATACAGAGTGGTTAGAAGTCATTTTGAAAGACGGGACCTTTGAAATAAGTGCATCATGGCAAACAATGCACGGAGGTAAGTAAAAATCACATATGGACCTTATATATAACAGTGTCTGATAGATGGATGACATGGTCCAAATGCTTTTCATCTATACAGAAGCCAAGGTGTACTTGGGATCTTGGTCCCACACCATTGCACCTGGCTCACTTGCCCAATGCTTCTACATTGTACATACAGTTTTAGAGTGTATCTAACATGCCATTGTCTGATGTCCCTTCAGACTGTAGATTGTATCTATTTTTATGGCCCCTTCATACCGGATGCGGTGGGGCTTCGCTGGCAACAAAGCTTCAGTGCATAGAAAATGCACGCTAATCTAGCTCTCTATGTTGCCAATTCATACCATAACCCAGCTGTGGTGTGCCCTGAAAAAAGGACAGCATGCACTACTTTTTTTCAGCACAACAGATTGCAAGGCGAACCACTGTATCGTAATGCCGCCGTGATGAAAAGTGCTCTAATGAAATATTACTCCGGACATTTCAATACAGTTCTGTGGAAAACCTAAAAAGTATCATGTGCCATGATTAACACATCAGCCCTGGGTCTCACTATGCATACTAGTAGCCATGTGTTCAGGGCATCTTGTTGATGTGAAATGGGCTTTAAAGATATTGTACACTTTCCAATGTTTTTGTTGTCTTAACTAGACTTTAGTGTAGTTCTATACCGTGTTGTTTGTTTGTCTTATCTAGTAATGATGTTTGTAGCGTTGGGCACCAGTTCTCAAAAAGGATATCGGGGAACTGGAGAAAGTGCAGAGAAGAGCAACCAAACTGATAAGAGGCATGGAGGAACTCAGCTATGAGGAAAGATTAGAGGAACCAAATGTATTCTCTCTAGGGAAGAGGAGATTAAGGGGGGATATGATCAACATGTATAAATACATAAGGGGTCCATATAGTGAACTTGGTGTTGAGTTATTCATTTTAAAGTGTAAGTAAACCCCCTTATCATTTTCAGCCAAGGAAGCTGCCATCTTTGCCTCTGTTTAATATACAACTGCCATGATACTTCACATGGGATCAGTTATGACACAAGCCATTGGATGGTTTGACAGTTTGTTTGAGAGCACAACCAATGGGAGTGTTACATTTCTGGCACGTGCCGGAAATTAAACTGTTTTATGGATGGGTTTACTTCTACTTTACGTTCATCACAGAGAACAAGGGAGCACTCTTTATCTCCAGAGGAAAAGAGATCTAATTTCCAAACACGGAAAGGCTTCTTCACATTAGGAGCTGTGCAAATGTGGAATAGGCTCCCTCAAGAACTGGGTCTGTCCAGCTTTAAAAAAGGCCTGGAATCTTTACTAAATGTACATAATACAACTGGGTACTAACAGTTATTGGCAAAATTAATCCAGGGAATGTCCGAGTACCTTGTGGGGGATCAGGAATAAATTTTTTCTCCTGATGGAGCAAATTGGATCATGCTTTGCTTTTTTTTGCCTTCCTCTGGATTAACTGTGGTTATGGGATTGTGTATATATGATTGTAAATTTATTTTCTCCTTTTATTGGTTGAACTAGATGGACTTATATCTATGTAACTATATAACTATGTAACTATGTACCTGTGTATAAAAGAAAGGTTTGGAACTTTGTGTGAGGCCAAGACATAGAACGTCAGGTGCCTCCATCCCTAGTTACTATTAGCATGGAGAGAAGGTTTGGGACTTTATATGAAGTATGTGATCGGATTGGCAACATGAACATGGAGTGGCTGGCGGGTATGAAGTAAAAAATAACCTTATAACATTGTTATTAGCCCTTAATATATTTTACAGTTTTCTTTTATAGATAGCAATATTGCATCTGCTCTTGAAGATTGGAGGTTATCCGTGAAACGCAAGCTATATAGATGCTACTATGATCATTAAATCAAGAGGGTGACCAGCCATTTCTTTTAATATGCTATACTGGCCTATACCATGTGTCATGGATTTCTTACTATTATGATTATATCCTTGAGTCTGGTGTTTTTATTTCTATTATTATTGTGTCAATATCATTCATTCATTTACATGCTTTCATGCTACCATGTTACTATGTGATGTATATTTAATAAATCCAATTATAATTTTACATAATGTGTTTATGTTATGCTATTGTATATATGAGATGACACAATGTTATTAGGTTATTCTTTACTTCCTACCCGCTAGCCACTCCATGTTCATGTTGCCAATTTGGTTGTATACTTCATATAAAGTCCCAAACCATTTCCCCATGCTATATGTAACTGTGTAGCTCTCACCTGCAATGGTGCTAGACTGAGAGACGTGGGGATTATGTGATATATGATACTTCACAGGAAGTGTCAGGTCTCACACTACAGACAGAGTACATCAATTAACATGTGCAGTGCCATGCCCCATCTATCATGTTTTAACACAAACACAAACTTCTGACACAGGAATGTGAAGATTTACTTTAGGCAGGTAGGAATGCTTACCATGCCTGTAAAGGCTCTGACACTTTTGCTAGTTCAGATAATGACCTCCTTCACCACATACACATTTTTCCCACCCCTGACAGCACTCTTCCAAAAAAAACATGTTGGGGGTTCAGGTGAGTACACACTGCTGTGGCCACAATGCTTTGCACTGCAGCAATTTTACTTTGACAGACACTGTTTGGCAAGCATTGCCACTTGCCGAACTTGCTCATTGGAGTCAATGGGACCACACCACAACTGTGACCCAATTACAGTTGCTGCATGGTAGTTCAATGAAAAATCTTATTTGGCTGCAAGGGAAAAAAGGCATTTAGGAGGTGGCAGTATCGATTCAGGAATGCCTGCAATATGCCTCTGAAAAGCGATCCACCGTTATTTTACTTTTCAGTGGAGCGGTAGCTACTGCTGCCAGTATGAACCTAGCCTAATGCAAGCCATTCAACTGTTGAAAAATCATTTGAACGAGTTTTCAAAAAACAAACAAACACATGATCGTGAGAGAAAATGATTTTGCCATTATGTAATCAACTTATTTTGATCAATAAATCGTTCAACAGACATAAATTAATTAGTTTTTTGTTCGTTTTGTCACATATGCCTAGTGCAAACAATGCATTTAAGCATATACCATACCTGCCATTCTCGGATTGGATGAGGTGACGTCACCGCCCCACCTCTTAATCTCATCCAATCAGAGAATGCTTTACATTCTCTGAATGGCTCCCATGCTGAGCAGCCAACCTCCCATATTCACGATGCATCCAGCTAGCCTTTCAGAACAGGACCCTGAAGTAAGTAGAGAACACGGAAGTAGCAGTGACTGCATTAGTGATTTCCAGCTGCCAGGAGTATTGGCCAGGTATGGTATATGCATAGTTACATTGACCCAAGCTGGATAAAGCTATACAAGTGCCCAGAATTCATCTTTGAAGAAACCTGTACTGGAACATGTACTAAACAAAATCTATGCCTGCCTCTGCTGACTTCAACACTTACTTAGGTAATGACCTCGAACAAGCTTGCAACTAGCGAAGTTAGAATTTCTAAACAACATACTTGTTCCAAGACAGTGCCTCTAATGCCGCTTACACACGATCCGAAATTCGGCCAGCAAAAGACCGATGAGAGCTTTTGGTCGGAAAATGCGACTGTGAGTATGCTCCCTCTGCCTTTTGCTGCCGAATTCCCACCAGAAAAAGATTGAGAGCAGGTTCTCAATTTTTCGGTCAGAAAAAGTTCAGATCGTAAATTCCAATCGTCTGTAGCAATTCTGACTCGCAAAATTCCTCAACATGCTTGGAAACAATTCGACGCATGTTTATAAGCATTGAACTTAATTTTCTTGGCTCGTCGTAGTATTGTACGTCACCGTGTTTCTTGACAGTCGAAAGTTCAGCGAGCTTTTGTGTGACCATGTGTATGCAAGCCAAGCTTGAGCAGAATTCCTTTGGAAAAACTAATCCATGATTTTTTCAAAGGAAAATACGCTCGTGTGTACACGGCATTAATGTATTAAAGCAAGAAAAAATTCCATGACAGCCAGGCAACTAGAATTTGCAATGAGAGTGCTCAGCATAATTTTCTTTTAGAAAAGGTTTACTTTAAGGAGTAATTTCAAAGTAAATGTGTCAGAAGAAAACTACATGGGCTACCATTGCTGAACTCCTTCTGAAAATGCTAGTTACCTGGCTGTTATGACCCTCAGATTTCAATTCTATTGGAGCCCATGACTTATGACCATGAATTCTATTGGAGCCCATGACTAACATGATATGTAAGAGCAGCCTTTCTCAACCTTTTTTCAATAGTATGATCAATAAGCTAAAGATGTTAAATTATTTTTTTTAAAACACCTCCTACAAATTTTTTTTAAATAATATTCCTAAAATGAATAAATACTGTGGAAAAGAAAGGCAGACAGTAACACCCTCAATTCCTTGTGGTCATTATATAAGTGTCCCTTATATGGTTGGTGGTTAGTGGAAAGCTGCCCCCTTACATTGGTTGTCAACGTAGGTGGCAGAACAATCCATCATTGCCCGCTGCTTAAGGAACCCCTAGCAACCTCAGCAGGAACCTTGGTTGAGTAACACTGGTTTAGACCCTCTTAAGGTTTCCTGATACTATGGCTGGAGTTTTTCTTTATCAGGAACCTGCTGGGTTACTACATAAAATCACAGAAAGTCAGACCTCTAGTAGAGAGGCAAAAAAGAGGCATTTCTGGTGATAGTTGCCTTGGCCAATTGTTAGGAGTTCCATTGATTTCCCCCTAATTCTGGTATTGCCGCACTTCTCTCTTCTGTCACTAGGTGGCCTGGTATCTGGTGACATTGGATAAGACAAGGGCATGGCAAGGACAGATTATGAATGAATGGGGTGTCTCTGGCAATGGGCAGGGATTTTCTTGGGTCCCTTGGCCTGCTGGGAGAGTCTATTTATTTGGGTGAAGTCAGGTGATTGGGGTTCTGTGCCACCTGGATAGCTGTCTGGGTGGACGTGTGTTATGTTGCCTCGGCCTGCTAGGCTGTAAGCCTTATGCCTATCCTGGGGACATCTGGCTGCTAGGCTGTCTGAAGGCCTATCCAGAAGCAGGAGAGCGGCATAGGGTTGGGACTGCAGGCTTTTAGTCCAACCAAAAGTAACAGTTCCGCTGGCTGGGGAACCAGTCATGTTTGTAGGTAGAGGGGAAGCTGTCGCCACTAAGGGACCATCCATCTTGCTACCGGTGACCACTGTGAGTAAGCTGAGGCCAGTACCAATGCAGACTTCTCACCAGCCAGGGATGGTGAAGAAGTGGGAAAACTTCAGCAAATCAGGGACCCAATGGGACAGCAGTGATGATGCTTGTGGAGCATCAGGGGGTGCCAAGCCAGGGACCCAGCAGGGAAGTGGGGGAGACGCTTGAGGAAGATACTAAGTGCTAACAGTGGAAGAGCTCAGGGGATCCAGTGGCTATTGAATCTGAGGTCTAGTAAAGGGGGACTGGGAGCTCATTGAGTGAAGATCCACAGTGAGTGATTGTGGAGTAAGCTGAAAACTGTTTGTGTTGCAAAATAGTTGGATGGAATTTAACAGTTAATAACTTCTACAAGACTGTTGACATAGGAGACAGCATCCTACCTATACAGAAGTGGTGTCCAGCTGGAGGCCTTCACTTGTATAGCTGTCTGCCTATAGAAGTCTCAAAGTCTGCAAATTAACATTGTATCTACCTAAGGGTGTCCTGGCCCTAACCTTCTCTCCCCCAGTTGGATTCAAGAGACAATAAATCTCTTTACATTCAAAAAGTGTCTGGCCCCCACCATTTCATCTTGCATTACACCCACCATGCCTTGTAACCCACTCTACAAAGAAGGATGGTAGCTGTCCCTAACTCTGGAGGTCACCATTAGGCCTCAGGGACCTCGGGACATTGCTACAAAGGTAATAGCAGACATCTTGTAGTGTTTTTAAAAGTTAAAAATTGAGTATAGGCTCATTTTAATCAATGACAACTTCTGTTACAGCATATTGCAGTAATAAGAGATCGGTTGTACAAGACTGATCCTTTGTGCCCTAGATCCCATAGAAGAAATAGGAAATTGAGAATTTTAATGACACGTGTATCCTTAAACCTGCATTGTACAGTCGTGTCACATAAATCCCCCAGAGCTATAGGGGTTCTAGCTTCTTTAAGCGTAACTTATGTTGGAAATTTATCTATTGATGAAGGGTTCCTGGAAAGGGTGAATCCTGCATCCCCCATCCCTCCAACCCCCTTTATCTGTCAGCCACACGCTTTAAATATACATTATTTCTCTGCTGAGCTGAGGCCCAGGGAACCAACTGAACTTTTTTTTTTTCTTTTGACTAAAGAATGAGAAGCCTGTTTAGCATTAGGAGCGCAGGAAATAGGTCTGGAACTGTGACGCATTAACAGCTACAGCTCTCTTGCTGCCTGAATTAACAGCTTTACTGCCAGTCAGGGAATGGCTAGGAAGTAATATGATTTGTGCTTATTGTGGATGGTTTTTTTTCCCCTAATACATTGGGCCATATTACCTTATAAGGAAAAGCTGGAAAAAGAATGTGCAACAAATAAAGTAATGTAATTAACCACTTGCCGACCGCCTCACGCCGATGTACGTCATCAGAATGGCACGGGCAGGCATAAGCACGTACATGTACGTGCTTTGCCTCCCGCGGGTCGGGGGCCCGATCGGGCCCCCGCCCGGTGCCTGCGGCGGTCGGTTTTCGTTCGGGAGCGATCCCGGACGAGGGGACGGCCATTCATTCATGGCCACCCCCTCGCGATCGCTCCCGACGAATGGAAATCCCCGGTGACATCACTTCCTCTCCTGTAATGTAAACACAGGAGAGGAAGTGATGTATTCTCTCCTCCGTGTCGGTATTTTTCGTTCCGACACGGAGGAGAGCGGATCAGTGAGTTGCACCAACACATCCCACACACAGTAGAACATGCCAGGCACACTCACACCCCCCCTTTACCCCCCGATCACCCCCCCAATTACCCCTGCCCCCCAGTCACAGTGACACCAATGTCATTTTTTTTTTTTTTTTTTTTTTTTTTTGCATTGGTGTCATTTGTGACTGTAATAACTGTTAGGGCAGTTAGGGTTAGCCCCCTTTAGTTCTAATGTACCCCCCTAACCCCCCCAATAAAGGTTTAACCCCGTGATCACCCCCCGTCGCCAGTGTCACTAAGGCTGGGTTCACATTGCAGCGGTTTATGAGAACGAATGTGATTCGCACCGCACTGCAGTGCAAATCACATCCGATCTCTGTGCGATTCGAGTTCAGCCATTCGCCGCACCCGCCGCACCCGCCACACCCGCCGCACCCGCCGCAAATTCGCACGGGACCCTTTTTTTGGCCCGCAGCAGAATCGGATCGCATGGGTGTTCACACCATGCGATCCGAGTTTGCAGATCGCACTGCGATATGCGAACTGATCTGGGGGTGTCAGTAACATTTCACTGACACTCCCAGCAGTTCGCATAGGGCAGTGTGAACTGCCGCCGGGAGGCATGCGATGCGGGAACCCGCCGCGGATTCGCGGCGTTTCCGCATCGCTCCAGTGTGAACCCAGCCTAATAAGCGATCATTTTTCTGATCGCCGTATTAGTGTCACAGGTGACGCTAGTTAGGCAGGTAGGTATTTAGGTTCGCCGCAGCTTTTTATAGCGCTAGGGACCCCCATATACTACCGCATAAAGCCCCCTGATTGCCCCCTAGTTAACCCTTTCACCAGTGATCACCATATAACTGTTACAGGTGACGCTGGTTGGTTAGTTATTTTTTTATAGTTTCAGGGCACCCGCCATTTATTACCTAATAAAGGTTTAACCCCCTGATCACCCGGCAGGTGTCATTTGTGACTAATAACTGTTAGGGCAGTTAGGGTTAGCCCCCTTTAGTTCTAAGGTACCCCCCTAACCCCCCCAATAAAGGTTTAACCCCGTGATCACCCCCCGTCGCCAGTGTCACTAAGGCTGGGTTCACATTGCAGCGGTTTATGAGAACGGATGTGATTCGCACCGCACTGCAGTGCAAATCACATCCGATCTCTGTGCGATTCGAGTTCAGCTATACAGATAGTATGGCTGAATTCGTGTCGCACCCGCCGCACCCGCCGCAAACTCGCACGGGACCCTTTTTTTGGTCCGCAGCAGAATCGGATCGCATGGGTGTTCACACCATGCGATCCAAGTTTGCAGATCGCACTGCGATATGCGAACTGATCTGGGGGTGTCATTAACATTTCACTGACACTCCCAGCAGTTCGCATAGGGCAGTGTGAACTGCCGCCGGGAGGCATGCGATGCGGGAACCCGCCGCGCATTCGTGGCGTTCCCGCATCGCTCCAGTGTGAACCCAGCCTAATAAGCGATCGTTTTTCTGATCGCTGTATTAGTGTCACAGGTGACGCTAGTTAGGCAGGTAGGTATTTAGGTTCGCCGCAGCTTTTTATAGCGCCAGGGACCCCCATATACTACCGCATAAAGCCCCCTGATTGCCCCCTAGTTAACCCTTTCACCAGTGATCACCATATAACTGTTACAGGTGACGCTGGTTGGTTAGTTATTTTTTTATAGTTTCAGGGCACCCGCCATTTATTACCTAGTCTCACTAGTGTACCCCTAAATTTAGGGGTGTCTACTTTCTAAAATGGGGTCATTTGGGGGGGGGGGGTTTGTGCCATCTTGGCATTTTATGGCCTTCAAAACTGTAACGCCCTTAGAAAGCCTGAAGGCGGTGCTTGGTTTTTGGGGCCCCGTACGCGGCTAGGCTCCCAAAAAGTCCCACATATGTGGTATCCCCGTACTCAGGAGAAGCAGCAGAATTTATTTTGGGGTGTCATTTCACATATGCCCATGGCATGCGTGAGCAATATATCATTTAGTGACAACTTTGTGAAAAAAAAAAAAGTTTGTAATTTTCCCGCAACTTGTGGCAAAATATAAAATATTCCATGGACTCAACATGCCTCTCAGCAAATAGCTTGGGGTGTCTACTTTCTAAAATGGGGTCATTTGTGGGGGTTTTGTGCCATCTTGGCATTTTATGGCCTTCAAAACTGTAATAGGTAGTGAGAAGTGAACTCAAAAAATTACGCCCTTAGAAAGCCTGAAGGCGGTGCTTGGTTTTCGGGGCCCCGTACGCGGCTAGGCTCCCAAAAAGTCCCACATATGTGGTATCCCCGTACTCAGGAGAAGCAGCAGAATTTATTTTGGGGTGTCATTTCACATATGCCCATGGCATGCATGAGCAATATATCATTTAGTGACAACTTTGTGAAAAAAAAAAAAAAAAAAAAAAAGTTTGTAATTTTCCCGCAACTTGTGGCAAAATATAAAATATTCCATGGACTCAACATGCCTCTCAGCAAATAGCTTGGGGTGTCTACTTTCAAAAATGGGGTCATTTGTGGGGGTTTTGTGCCATCTTGGCATTTTATGGCCTTCAAAACTGTAATAGGTAGTGAGGCGTGAAATCAAAAATTTACGCCCTTAGAAAGCCTGAAGGCGGTGCTTGGTTTTCGGGGCCCTGTACGCGGCTAGGCTCCCAAAAAGTCCCACATATGTGGTATCCCCGTACTCAGGAGAAGCAGCAGAATTTATTTTGGGGTGTCATTTCACATACGCCCATAGCATGTGTGAGCAATATATCATTTAGTGACAACTTTGTGTAAAAAAAAAAAAAAAATTTTTTTTTTGTCATTATTCAATCGCTTGAGGCAAAAAAATAAAATATTCAATGGGCTCAACATGCCTCTTATCAATTTCCTTAGGGGGTCTACTTTCCAAAATGGGGTCATTTGGGGGGGTTTTGTACTGCCCTGTCATTTTAGCACCTCAAGAAATGAGATAGACAGTCGTAAACTAAAAGCTGCGTAAATTCCAGAAAACGTACCTTAGTTTGTAGATGTGACAACTTTTGCGCAAACCAATAAATATACAATTATTGACTTTTTTTTTACCAAAGACATGTGGCTGAATACATTTTGGCCTAAATGTATGACTAAAATTGAGTTTATTGGATTTTTCTAATAACAAAAAGTAGAAAATATCATTTTTTTTCAAAATTTGCGGTCTTTTTACGTTTATATCGCAAAAAATAAAAATCGCAGAGGCAATCAAATACCATCAAAAGAAAGCTCTATTTGTGGGAAGAAAAGGACGCAAATTTTGTTTGGGTACAACATTGCATGACCGCGCAATTACCAGTTAAAGCAGCGCAGTGCCAAAGTGTAAAAAGACCTCTGGTCATTTACCAGCAAAATGGTCCGGTCTGAAAGTGGTTAATATTTAGAAATACTACCAAGTTTAAAGCTGAACTCTAGTTCAATATATACGATACAAATGAATCATTATTCATTAAATGTATTATTATTTTTTTTAATTAACAACAATGTCCTTGAATCTGACTTTGCATCAGCCTCTTGAAGTCCTTGTACAGCAGGGGCGGAAAAAAGCAGCACAAGAAGCCAATTATTTTTTTATCTGATGAGGAGCATGCTGATAGGAGTAGAAAGCAGAATGACAGAGAAATGAGCATATCACTTTGCTGTCCACTCATAGGCTGTGAGTGGGTCCATGACTGCCCTGGCTCAGAGAAATTGGTTTAAATGTTGCTGTCCACCGTTCAACCTGGAAGAATGAAGACCTCCAGTGGCAGAAAGGAAGTGCTATGGGGACAGCTCTATTTTGAAAGTGAGTACTGCAGCTATTTTTTTTAAATGTTGTCTTTTAACGGGCAATTCATGTTTTTGACTGGAGTTCTGTTTTGTGATATTCTATAGTAGCCTATAAGTATAGGTGTTAGAAAGTGGGTCGGCATTGAAATTTTTTCCCAGAATTTATGATACTTAGGGGGGATTTACTAAAACTGATGCATACAGAATCTGGCGTAGCTGTGCATAGTAACCAATTAACTTCCAGGTTCTATTGACAAAGCTTAACCACTTTCAGACCGGACCATTTTGCTGGCTTAAGACCAGGCCACTTTTTGCGATTCGGCACTGCGTCGCTTTAACTGACAATTGCGTGGTCGTGCGACGTGGCTCCCAAACAAAATTGACGTACTTTTTTTCCCACAAATAGAGCTTTCTTTTGGTGGTATTTAATCACCCCTGCGGTTTTTATTTTTTGCGCTATAAACAAAAATAGAGCAACAATTTTGAAAAAAACGCATAATTTTTTTCTTTTTGCTATAATAAATATCCCCCAAAAATATATAAAAAAAATTTTTCCCTCAGTTTAGGCCGATACGTATTCTTCTACATATTTTTGGTAAAAAAAAATTGCAATTAGTGATTATTGATTGGTTTGCGCAAAAGTTATAGCGTTTACAAAATAGGGGATAGTTTTATGGCATTTTTATTAATAATTTTTTTTTACTAGTAATGGCGGCGATCAGCGATTTTTATTGTGACTGCGACAATATGGCGGACACATCGGACATTTCTGACACATTTTTGGGACCATTGTCATTTATACAGCAATTGGTGCTATACAAATGAACTGATTCCTGTGTAAATTACACTGGCAGTGAAGGGGTTAACCAGGGGTGGCAGTGTAAGGGTTAAGTGTTCCTAGGGGCATGTTACTAACTGTGGGGGGGCTGGGCTTAGTGTTAGTGAACACTGATCTCTGCTCCAATCACATGGAGCAGAGATCAGCGTCACTTGTTGCTAGGCAGAACGGGGAGATGCCTCCCCGTGAGACGATCGCGGGTATCCTCGCGGCGATTGACATACATACTGCAGCTGCTGACTTTTAATAATCGGACACTTACCTGTTCTGGAGTCCAGCGATGTTGGCACCACAGCTGATGTTACCATCAGCTGTGAGGTGCATGCTGCCACCACTGTGAGTAAGAAAACCTGGCAGTGTAGCCTTTTGGCTTCACGCCGGGAAACCTACTGCACTTGCATGAAGCTCCACTCCTCTCTTCTATTGGCCTGGTGACAGGGGGAGGAGGAGGGGGCCCCAGCCATGACGTCAATACCCGTGGCTGAGGCTCTCAGAAGTGGAGAAAGCATACATGTGCAAGACAGATGGGGGGAGGAGTACATTGAGCGGAAGTTCCACTTTTGGGTGGAACTCCGCATTAATTGAACAACCTGAAGTTAGACGCTGGTTATTATGCACAGCTCCACCAGATTCTCTGTGCACCCGTTGTAGTAAATCTCCCCCTTAGTTGCTTATTACCTGTTTTAACATCACAAAGAAATTAGTCTTCTGTTCCATTAGGGTGGAATTCTACTTTAATGATCCATGTGAACAGAAATTAAAGCATAATGATACACACAGATGGGTGTACCATAAATTAACATGTGGCAATAATTAAATATGTTTGTGTTTTTTTTTTCCAGGAACTTAACAGTCTATGGTTGTAAATAAAGCCATTTGTTGATCATCCCTTATTTTGTGAGACATACGATTTTAATACTGGTAGAAAAAAGTCATTTAATTTCAGTTTGTTTCCCCAATGGAAATCTTTCTAGTAAAAACACTGTTTTTGGTAGGCTCCTTTCAAACGAGCGGTAAATACAGGAAGTTGATACTGCCCCCTGACCACCTACATACAAGCGGACACAGTGCCATTCAGATGGGTACAAACTGCACAGTGGTGCAACAATTTTATTGCTGCATGCCAAGTTTGACAGGTGGCACTGCCTGTCAAACGCTCCAATGTAAGTGAATAGGAACGTGCATGGCTTAAAGTTGTGGTGCAGTCCTACAATGCAAAATTGCCGCTTGCCAATAATAAAAAGGAAGAAAAAATAAATAAATCAGGGGCCAGCTACATTGCCTCTTAAATGCCTGCAAACCTCCTTCCATCATTTACGGCAAATTGCTTTTCAAGATGGTTGTAGACATCTCCACGGTTGTGAAAAGAGCTGTAGAGTGAGGAAAAATAGGAGAGAAGGCTAGAACCTCTGTGGGTTCTATAGCAATACCAGTTCTCCTTGTTTCTTGTTCTGGGGTCACAAGGATAAAAAAATTAAAGGGATTCCTCCCAATAACAAATCTCTAAACCGTTCCTACTCACTAAACTAATGAAAACTAAACTAAAAAAAATGATGTACAGTTTAGCTTAAGCCCAAAATAATTTATAGACACGTCTGTCCAAGTCATAGCTTTCTTTGTTATCAACCCCTTCCGAAACTTCACACAAAGTTTTTGGTTTCAAAGCAGCTATATATAACTTGAGCCATGTCTAACAGACCCTGTTTCTAAATAGGTGACAAAAGTTCCTAGTGTCACCTCTGACACCTGCCGTGTCCATGACTAGCTCTTTGTTACTGGTAACGAGGACCTCCTAAAGCAAATGAGTTTTGCCACCAGAACGTTTGTCACTAAACGTCCGTCACCTGTCTCAATCACAAAGGGTTTTCCAATTTTCTAACTAGTCTTTTTATACCTGCCCACCTGTTTGTAGCAATAACACAATTTAGACACAAAGGTTCATTCTATTGATTATCATTAGATATAGTATGTGATCAACATTAGACAAAACTTCCGTTCTGTGCTTAAATAAGACAGTAAAAGAATGTGAAAAGGTTATGGAGTTTTAAAGGGTTTTTTTCACGTCACCCCCTGAATTAAGTGGCAGTCTTGGAACTACTGTTGAGGACTATGGAGACAGTGATTTTCAACATTTCCTAGTAGGAAGTCCATTGTTAGCCCACTGCAGTCCATAAGTTCAGGGGTTCTCACTTTTTTAGCGATTAAAAGTCCTCAGTTCAACACAAAGCCATAGACAGTGATGGTTGCTACTGTATACAACACTATGGGGAGATTTACTAAAACTAGTACACACAGAATTTGGTGCGGCTCTCAATAGAAACCAATCAACTTGCAGGTTTTAGTGTCAAAGCGTAATTAAAAAAGCTGAAGTTAGAAGCTGTTTGGTCACTATACAGAGCGGCACCAGATTCTGAGTGCTCCAGTTTTAGTAAATCTTCTCCCATGCGTTGCCTATACTTATAACTATAAATACTATCTTTTAAGTTGTATCAGTTGTGTCATTGATAATGGCTTTATATGGTACAATTTTTATTCCTTACTAACTATTGTACAGAAGATGACCAGTCAGGAGCAAGTATTTACTAAACCCTTTCTGGTTTAACATTTGCTTGAAAAAAGGCATCATTTTCCAAACAGCAGCCATTACAGAATACTTGGTGGTAGTTCATAGATCAGGCAAATTGTAGATTATTTGTTGTATGCAATAAATAATCTATTATAAGTATTATAAAACATCAGAGTGCTGGGCATGTACCAAACCGCCCAAAAAATTGTAATATATGGGTGCATTTTACTATGGTGTTCCTTTTAGGGATTTTTGGGGGGCTTGGTTGGCGCAGAGCGTTCTTATGTTTCATTATAATAAGTTTAGTAGTGGCTTGGTTGGCACATGCAAAGCATTTCTTATGTTTCATTATAATAAGATTAGTAGTATGCACTTTTTTTTTTGGAGCAGCACCGCTGTGTTATATTCACTTAAAGTGTTACTAAACCCACAACTGTAAAATCAGTGTGCATATCCAGTAAAGCATGCTTGTTATACTCACTGTGGAACCTAAGCTGTTAATCTTCCGCACTGTGTAAAAAGGCTGTTTGATCCTAGCTTCTCTGATCTTCCAATCCTTCCACTGCCCCCCTGATAATTTCCTGATAACACAGAGTCTATGGAGTCAGGCTGCACATGCTCAGTTTGGTGTGTATTGCTAGAGAGTTTTTTTTTCTTGGGTGCATGTGATTAGCACAGAGTCAGTCAGCACTCTCCATTCAGAGGGTCAGGGATCTTGCAGTCTCGTAGGATAGTCAGAAAACTCCTCCTACAAGCTTTAACCAGCGCTTGACTGGACACTGAAAGAAATCACAAGACTGCTCTAACTGCTGATTAGAAAACGTATTTAGCAGTTTGTATTTACTAAAATAATTGTATTTCCATGTTCTATGTAATATGGGAGACCAGATATAGTGAATGCAGGGTCCTGGGTTTAATAAAACTTTAACCGCTTTCCAACCAGCCGCCGTAGTTATAGTGTTAATTAGCTAGGAACCATGATCCATCAGTTCCTCTAGTCAGTCCCCTCCCACTTCAGTTAGAATCACCTCCCAGAGTACACAGTTAACCCCTAGATCACGCCACAGTGTTTAACCCCTTCACTGCCAGTGACATTTTTACAGTAATCAATGCATGTTTATAGCATTGATCACTGTATTAATGCCAATGGTCCCAAAAATGTGTCAAAATTGTCCGATGTGTCCGCCATAATGTCACAGTCATGATAAAAATCACAGATTGCCGCCATTACTAGTAAAAAACAAAAACAAAAAAAAATGCTATAAATCTATCCCCTATTTTTTAGACACTATAACTTTTGCGCAAACCAATCAATATATGCTTATTGTGACTTTTTTTCCCAAAAATATGTAGAAGAATACATATAGGCCTAAACTGAGAAAAAATTTGCTGTTAAAAAAAAATGGGGATATTTATTATAGCAAAAAGTACAAAATATTGTGTTTTTTTTTTCAAAATTGTCACACTTTTTTGTTTATAGCGCAAAAAATAAAAACCACAGAGGCGATCGAATACCACCAAAAGAAAGTGCTATTTATGGGAAAAGAAGGACGTCAATTTTGTTTGGGTACAACATCGCACGACCGCGCAATTGTCAGTTAAATCGCCACAGTGCCGAATCGCAAAAAGTGCTTTGGTCAGGAAGAAGGTAAATTCTTCCGGGGCTGAAGTGGTTAAAGACAAGCGCACTTGTGGGCAGGACCACTCGCCTGCACATGGGGGTACCTTTATTTTCCTCATGAACACGCTCATCAATGCCTGGGGCCAGGCAGGGATTGCAGTCATGTAAAAATCAAACATTATGGCAGTTCTCCGTCTTAGAGATGAGCCATGACACTGTGTGCAGTAATAAATGTACAGAGTTTCTCTGAAAACATGCCGTTCCGTGTTACTACACACCTAGCTTGATGTATGTTGCATTTAGGAGGGGCACCGCTGAGCTTATGCCCTCTGGACCAGTCCCCTCACTCCCAGTGATAGAATGGTGTCCCGCTGTGTACTTAGCGCAGACCTCATGCGTGCACTTGTTAAAGCCCTCCTTACTGTACTGTTTTGCCAGGCTAAGGGTCTCTGTAACTTGGGGTGCCGTTTGCTACAGGAGCCTGACCACTGGGGAGGGAGCAAGGATATTGACTGGTACCAGAGGAACCCTCACCATGCTAGGTACCACGCTCATTGATGGTCTGCAATGTACCTTTCACTTGTCCTTGGTTACCCATAGCAATTGCATTACTCCTTCTGCTTGTCTTGACCCTAGTTTTTTCATACAACAGGAAACATTATGCGCCCCTTTAAATGACTTCAGACCAGGCTTGGAACAGTTGATGCAACTTTTACTTAAAATATCTAGATGGTATAGTCCAACGTGTACATTAACATTAGAATGTCCCTAACTACCTCTAGCTGGCTTCCCAGGTGTACCTTGACAAGGTGGTAGTCCATTTTGGTGTTCTCCAATATTGCAAAATCTCCGGACTTCCAGTGCCTCCGACACAATGTAAGGCGCAGCATTCCTTCACTTCGGCAATTATGCCATCCCTTCTCTTGAGTGAGCCAAAGCTCAAGAACCCAGCCTTCCTTCCTTATTTATATCACAGTCGGGTAGGCTAGATCCAAAAAGGCCGGGAACAGCAGCACACAACATTGACTCTTTTACCCAACCTGAGCCAGCCGCTGTCTAGCTAACAAACTGTAGGCAACCTGCCTACATACTAGTTTTTTGATAATAAAAAATCCATTATATTTCCTGTAATGCACTTTCTGGGTATCTCCTTGCTAGGTCAATCCACACTCCAATCTCTTCTCCAGAGTTTACAGTCCAGCATTAGCATTCCTTTTATGCCCTTAGGTGCCCTGTCTGCCTGCGGGCTCGTGTTTGAACATATCAGTATCAAATATCTTCAGCGGTGAAGTTCCATTTTTAAAGGCAACCTGTTCCCTTTAGGCCCCTTTCACACTTAGCGGCGATTTACCGTAAATTTCGCTGCACAATTCGGCCAATAATGGGGTGTTTTTACCACCCGCTAGCGGCCGAGAAAGGGTTAAAACCACCCGCAAAGTATAGCCGCGCTGCCCATTGATTTCAATGGGCAGGAGCGGTGGAGGGAGCGGTATACACACTGCTCCTTCACCGCTCCAAAGATATTGCTAGCAGAGCCGAGGGCTTTCACATTGGAGACACAGGAGCGGCTCTTTCAGGGCGCTTTACAGGCGCTATTTTTAGCGCTGTAGCACCTGCAAAGCGCCCCAGTGCAAAAGGGGTCAACCTGCCTGCTGTAGAATTTGTTTAGGCTCAAGGGTACAAGTTTTTATTGATCACATTTCATCTGTGCTTTTGACATTGTGTGAATTCCACCTGTCCTGAGCTTGTTTGCTTATTAAAGTACTCCTTTTTTGAGAGACATATGGGGAGTGCCATTGCTGGCCTCCTTCTGAAAATGCTAGTTGGGTTCAATACCTAAGGTAGCATCATTTTAGAAAATGAATCCTGTAAATGAATAACACGAAAGTCAGAATTTGTGCCTGCATGATTTTTTCATGACAGGTGTACATTAATAATGGGATTGCCCTGGTATTGATGCACGGCTTTGGTCATCCCTACCAATAGGGTTACTACATTGTCTTCAAGCTAAAACCAAACATGTTATCTGTGCATGGCAATCTTTTTTTTAAGGGTGAACCCTGTGGACTCTGGTGTAAAGTGGAAATCTGATGTAAGGGGGTTTCTGCTTACCAATGTCCCCACAATGTTCTTACATTAAAGTCTGCTCAGCACCTCTTACATCTGAGTCCCCCTTACCTTAGATTCCAAGGACAGCAGGGGGGATCTGTATCACGTGGGGTGATTAGGATGTGCCCAGGCACACCCTGTGTGCAGGCCTATGTTGAGGAGCCACAGTCCAGTCTGAGTAAAGCCCCATACACACTATCAGTTTTTCTTCTGAGTTTTTCATTCAGATTTACCAAAACCATGTAGTAGAAGGGCCTGCCTGATTGCATACAAATTGAAACTCCTAAGGTTTAACCTCATATTATATGGTTTTGGTAAATCTGAAGGAAAAACTCAGCAGAAAAACTGATAGTGTGTATGGGGCTTAATGTGTCCAGATTTCAAGCAGTCTAAAGCCCTGACATATGATTCAATACCTGCACCGTACAGGTAAATCCCAGATGAGTGGCAACCCTACCTAGCAATGACCTCTGGCACTACTCCCCAACTACACTTCTACTGGTTTAATGCCTACTAGTTCTGTAACAAGGTTTTGTACACCTGGTAGCATATTATTGCTATCCCGCCTTGTCCCTAAATTGCTTACCACCAGCCAGCCATTGATGACCCCTGTGGGTCTTTGTCCACTTTACCCATGTTCAATGTTCTACCACATTAGTTATTAAGTCACTAATTTCCAGTGTGAAAGGTGGTTACTCTAGTTGAAGACTGGTTCAGCAGTGGTTACAGAGTCTGAGTTAGTGTCATAAACTGCAGTGATCTTGGCAAGGAGCACATGACTGCAAAGTCGGGGAGGAGGCTTTGGAGGCTTGGGATTTTTTTTTTTAACGGTGGAAAGACAGGAGGGGGTGTCTTCAGATGGGCTTTAAAGGTACAAATGTTAGGCTTAGCATCCTGATCTTGGCTTCACTACGTAGAGAGTCACTGATTTGGAGCTAGCGTGCAGTTATTTCTCAGGTTTCACTGACTTGCTAGATCCAGATGAGTGACTTACTAGGCTGTGAAGTCAGTATATGGATGATAGTCCAAATGTCTGTATCATTCAAATCAAAGTCAACAATAGCAGCTCCAATATTTCTATCTTCACAAGTTTCTTTTAAAGCGATTTTCCATTTGGCTTCCATTCCGGACCGGCGAGAAAACAAACTCCAGCAAAACAGCACCATTTCAGATTTTCCTCTGTACATATCTGATGGTGGACTTTCAAAACAAAACTGAAAAGCACAGCAAATCTATGAAATGTTAAAAACTCCAACTCCATGATCAAGATAGAGTTTTTTTTTACTTTTTTTTTTTTTTATACAGCAGTTTATTAGTAGTTGCTTTTTTTCGTTGGTTTCCCCTTGTAACTAAAAGGTTACATAACTGGCAGGATGTTGGTAATCTGGGGAGGAAGGATCAGCGTAGGAGGAGAAGGCGTTAACCCCATAAGTTATTTCTGTACTGACTGATGACTTGTGGACGCTTAGAATTTAGCATATCATAAATGTAAAACGAATCAGCAGAAAAAAAGGATAGCAGATGTATTACTTTACATCTCATGAGAAAAGCCTGAACAGAGACAGCTTTTCATTCTGATAGATGTTGCATGGTGTCTAAGAAGGACCATATAAAATGATAGGCTTCAGTAAGAAGTACCTTATATAAAAGTGCAGGATAAAAACATGTTTGTGATGCTTTGTGAATCAACCACATTCCCTTTTTTATTTTCTAAGCTGCAATTGCAAAATGACAGCGGGATATTGATTGGTTTCCATGAAAGACATGGATTTTTTACTTCACCTCCAGTTCAGCAAGTGGCAGTATCTGATGGGCCTTAGTTACTGACAGTGTTATGTTATGGCAGTGTCATCCCTTACATGGTTATCGTGAGCGATCACAAACACAAATGAGACAAGAACAGGTGTTTTCTACTATAAAGAGCCGCCAAAAGAGGCAATAATAATATATATATAAAAAAAAAATCATTATTACTGTTGTAAGAAAACTGTACTTTGTATATTCTTTTCAACATACCTCTGCTCTCTTCTATTACCAGGTAGCTCTTTCCTTCATTTATAAACTGTCCAGTCTTCAGCAGCTCATTATATGTTGTTTATAAATGCACTTAATCTAAGCCCTGGTTCAAACCAATGTAAATTCTTATGTGATTTTCCAGTTGAAAATTGCATGACAAATTTACACCCCATTGCTGGATGTTCAAATCATTGCGACGCAAATTGCAACAACTTTGAAAAAGGTTCCTGCAGTACTTTTTTGTGATTTTATTGCGACTACCATTGACTTTTGTAAACAAAGTCACAAGCCGCAATGAAATGGCACATCAAAATCACACTGATCAGATGGCTTTGAAATTGTGCTAAAGTAGCGCAATTTTAAAGCTGCACTGGTGTGAACCAGGGCTCAACCTGAATTTAGACATAAAGAGTTTGATTTACTAAAGGAAAAAATATAATTCACTTTGCCATGGAAGTTGTAATTTCAAGAGATTTTTCCCGAGAGCTTAGTGAATGTTATGCCGCGTACACACGAGCGGACTGTATGGCGTACTTAGTTCGTCATACAATCCGACGGACAGTCCGTCGTACTTTTGACTGAACGGACTTGACCACACACGGATGCACAAACAGTCCGTCGAAAGCTTGCGCGATGACGTGTACAGCACGTACGACGGGACTATAAATAGGAAGTCCAAGACACAGCAAAGCACCCTTCCGCCGTGTAAATCCTTTCTGGGCATGCGCCATTCTTAGTTCGTCGAACTAGCATACTGACGAGCGGATTGTCCGCTGAAACCAAAGTACGACGGACAGAATTTTGAAAAATCCGAAATTCTTAGTACGCCGGACTGCACGCTGAAAAAGTCCGCTGAAGCCCACACACGAGCGGATTGTCCGCTGAAATGTGTTTCGACGGACTAAGTACGCCATACAGTCCGCCCGTGTGTACGCGGCATTAGAAGAATGCCCAAGCACGGACAGGGAAATAAAAATTAAAAAAATTATTTTTGCTTGCACATGGTTGTATGATTAAATTTAGCAGAGCTTTACATCATTTCAATTTAAGTTGTGGCACAAATTCCTTTGTAATTTGAAGTCTATTTGCCTTAGTAAGTCAGCTCCAAGATGATTTCAACATGCAAGGACAATCAATCACCAATGTATTAATTTTTTTTTTTAATTGATTGACCATTGTGCTTTTATTACATGAGAGTATGTGTAAAAAAAAAAAAAAACACAACCCAGTTAGTTGTCTACTCCATTCATGTTAATTCTCCAGGGGACTGGTGTCTGTTTACACCATAGGACAGACATTATTAAATGGTGGCGTGCGGTCCAGACCTGGATTAAGCGATAGTCCTGTCCAGACTTCAGTTTCTGACATTGTTGTCATTGTCCCGGCAAAGCAGAGGTTGGGTGGTGTGGCCGGTCCGGACGGCAGGTGGGTGCTGCCCCACTTTTCCAACTAACAAATAGGTAATTGTCTGCTAAGACACATGTCTGTCATGTAAAGGAGGGGGGTGCTGTGATTGCAAGGGAGACTGTGATGTAAGAGGGAAGGTGTGATTGCAAGGGGGATTGTGATGTAAGGAACAGGGGTGCTACGATTGCAAGGGGGGACTGTGACATAATAGATGAGGGGCTGTGACTGCAAGAGGAACTGTGATGTAAGGGAGGGGAAACTGTGATGTTATGTGAACTGTGATGTAGGGGGCTTTATGTGAAGTGGACTGTGATGTAAAGGAAAAACTGTGATGTGAAGGGGGTCTGTGATGTGAAGAGGGGACTGAAGAGACTTCTGCACTGCTGTAAAAGGGGGACTGTGATATAAATGGGGTCTGTGACTTAAAAGGGAGACTGAGGACACTGATGTGGGGGGGGGGGCTATGTAGGAGGGACTGTGATGTAAATGGAAGCTGTGGTGTGAAGAGGGGACTAAGGACACTGTTTTAAGGGGGAGCTGTGATATGAAGGGAGATTAAGGACACTTTAGGGTAATTTAAGGACTAGGGATGAGCTCAATGTTCAAGTTGCCAGGCCTGCCAGGTTGCGTGCTTGGATAAGGTTCTGGTATCGATTTTGGGGGGGGGGGGGCCCACACCATTTTTTAAAAAATTTTGGCTTGGGGTTCCCCTTAAAATCCATACTGGACCTGAAGGGCCTGGTTTGGATTTTGGGGGGACCCCCGCACAATTTAAAAAAATTTTTTTGGTGCATGTTCCCCTAATATTCATGTCAGACCCAAAGGGCAGTTTTTTTCCAATGATTTTTATCTATATTACTGGGATCCAGCAATACCTTACAGCCGCAAGCAGTTTTAAATGACATGTTTTCCTTTAGAAATGTAATTTTGCTGTGGTACTGTTATGAACACGAGAAAGATGCGCTACAAGCAGACTAAGGACACCTCCCAGGTACGATATTTAAAGGAATATTTCATTTTTATTTCATTTTTATTGTTTCACTTTAAGTATTATTAAAATTACTGCTCCTGAAAAAACGTCTGTTTTTAAAACTTTTTTCTTTATCGTACATCACGAGACACAGAGCCAGAGTAATTACTGTATGGGTTATACGGCACCTTCAGGTGATGGACACTGGCACACACTAGACAGGAAGTTCAACTCCCTATATAACCCCTCCCCTTACCGGGACTACCTTGCTCCAGATAAGACATGGGAAGGTTTTTTTTCTCTTTTCAGGAATGTCCCCCCACAGCTTCTTTCCAGGGTAGAGACCTTGGGTCAGTCAGCAGTATGTGTTACAGCTCCCGCTGCCACCTGCCCTCTCTTTCCTCCGCCCCAGCCCCCCCCCTCCATGTGCGATCCAGTCAGATTGGAGCCCCTGCTCGAGTGGCAAAATTGTCTTTTTTGAAAAAAGATGAGGGGGCGGAAAGGAGTGGTCAGAGGAGGGGGCCGGAGCATCAGCGCGGCGTCGGTGTGGTTCAACACCCACAACGTGGGCTATACATAGCTATAAAGGTGTATTTTTTGCAGGTGCACACGGCTAAAGGAGGGACACAGAGCAGATAGATGGCATGTGAGTATAGGTGACACAGGCATTTTCAGGCACATTTACTTAGCATCAGACTGAGCCTTGATAGCGGCGGCAGTTGCTGAACTATTTTGCTCAGCAGTGGGTGCATTTCTCGTAGTACCTCTGCATTTGTGCTTAGCACTAAGGACAGAAGGGGAGGTACAAATACCCCAAAAAATAGGGGCTCAAAGGGATCTAGGGAGGCTGGTCAGAGTGAGCCATCGGGGTTAGGGGCTGAAATTGCTTCTGGCATTTTAGCCCCTGTATATTTTACTCAAGAGATTTTGTTCTCCCTCAGCCATGAGTGGATTGAAGGAAAGATTAGTGGCATCTTCACAAAGTGGAAGAAAGTGCATTAGGTCCCCTTCTACCACCCAGAACCCTCAAACGGAGGAACTCTGGGGAAGGGGAGACAAATCCCCCTCAGGGGACTGGGAAGAGACTGATGACTCCTCTTCTGAGGAATCATGTGGGGAAGGACCCTCTTCAGCTTCACAGGCTGAGAAATTGCTGGTGCATTCTCTTACTGAAATGGTGCACTTCACATTTAAGTTACCCATAACTGAGTCGGTTGAAAAGACCACTTCTTCTTTGGGTTCACAGAAGCCTCCTCAAGCTGTGCATGCTTTTTCTGTTCATTCTTTGCTGGAAAAGCTTATTTATTCTGAGTGGGATCACCCAGATAAAAAAATTTTCCCTCCTAAAAAGTCTTCAACAAAAAATTTACAAACATGTGGGGTATACCAGAAATTGATGCTGCTATATCCTCTATAATTAAAACTTGTCCTGTTGACAACGCTCAAATGCTTAGTATGCATTGCATACTAGCACATTATTTGACACTTACCTGCAAATGAAGCCCACGTTGTCCCCACTGCAGGCAGCATCCATCTTCGCCCATCTTCCTTCTGGGACTAGGGCTGTGTGACTGGCGGGAGCTGCATAAAGTCACTCCCATACGTGCATGCGGGAGATGCTAGTCATGGCACATGCTCCTGAAGAAACGGCGCGGGCAGCATGCATCGATTACATCATTGGTGCAGTGTACAGTAAATATCTCCTAAATGGCAAACATTTAAGAGATATTTACAGTACCTATAGGTAAGCCTTATTCTAGGCTTACCTATAGGTACAAAAAATATAGGAAGGTATACAACCTCTTTAAGTCTGCTTTTGGTTTGAGGTAGCTACCCTTGGATTTTCTTTAGTTTTCTTTGTTCCAGTTCATCTAAATCAGCTTAGTTAATAGTCTCTCATAAAAAAAATCAGCATAGGCTACTATAGAAGCAGAGCAAAAATTTCTTTCTTTAGCTTAGAGAAGTTAGACAATATTTGGACTAAAGCTGAAAAGTGCTGTTTAAAGCAACATTCTGTATCAGTCGACGGTGCTTCTGACATCATTATGCTTGAAAGTCTTCACAATGATGTCAGTTGTCTTCAGTATTTTAGTTTTCACAGCTTTTTCTTATGCACTGAAAGGAAACTTTATTCTCATTTCCCCAGAGAAAATTATTTTCGATCCTGACAACTGTTACATCAGTGGAAACAACTTAAACCTATGAGAAGGCTCATTGCTAAATGAGAGTTTAGGATATTGCCCTGGTAACTCTCAATAACGTGTTTGCCATTTCTGGCTTCTCCATACCAGCTGAGAAACTGAATGGTATAATCACACGTTTACATATCTAGACTGTTCTCCAAAATTAGGGTTACCTAAAGCAGTAGATTGAAGAAAGTGCTTTTGTGACCATATTAAGGTTCATGATTTTAAATGATAGAACTACATGACAAATAATAATAAGCCTTCTGGCTTATTTGAACTATATACTGTATCTATATTTGGTCCTAAGTAATGTGCCAAATGGTATTGCTGCTTGGGAAAATTACTATGCTTTCAGAGTGTGCTGGCTGCTGCTGCTGGACCCAATAGAAGTTGCATAGTCTGGTATAACTACAGTTATCCTTTTGTTGATATTTGGAAGTGATACAACTTATTCGCTTTAAGCCCAACTCTCGTTCCCCTAGCCTCAATCTTCTCCTTTCACCCATTGAAAGTCTACTATGTATGTTTTGGTATTTTTGTACTTACCCTTTTCCCAATTTCTTCAGGTTGGTCACATGACAAGGTTGGGTTCTGTTTCCTCTTCATCTTCATCTTCATGTTTCTGACCAAGGATGGACCTCTGCTGATGCAGAGAAAGAGAGGCTGATGTCATGACATCAGAACAATTCTCTGTTCCATTACATTATGAATGAAGTGTTCTGTGGTGACGGCCCCATTTTTTCCTTGCCACGTGCCTATTTACACTTAAAAAATGCCTAAAGCAAGATTAATTATGGGATAGCTTCACAAAGAGAGATTTATTGACAGGAATATATATATATTCTGTATATATACGTATGTGTGTGTATATATATATATATATATATATATATATATATATATATATATATATATATATATATTTTATTTTTTTTTATTTTTTTTTTATTTCAGGTACTTATATAGTGCTGTCAATTTACACAGCACTTTACATATACATTCACATCAGTCCCTACCCTCAAGGAGCTTACAATCTAAGGTTCCTAACTCACATTCATACATACTAGGGACAATTTAGAAAGGATCCAATTAACCTACCAGCATGTCTTTGGAGTGTGGGAGGAAACTGGAGTAAACCCACACAGGCACAGGGAGAACATGCAAACTCCAGGCAGGTAGTGTCGTGGTTGGGATTTGAACCAGCAACCCTTACTGCTAGGTGAATGTGCTACCCACTACACCACTGTGCCACCCAATCTATATATACATAAAATGTGTTTGTTTGTGTATGTATGTGTGTGTTTGTATATATATATATATATATATATATATATATATATATATATATATATATATATATATATATATATAATATATATATATATATATATATATATATATATATATATATATATATATATATACTTTATTTCATAAAAGCCCCACTTAATTTATTTTTTTTTATTTTTTATTTGGATAGAGAAATTAAATACATCTATAAAATATTTATTACTGACTGTAATCCCGCTGTGGAGTTTTTACATTGTCCCTGTAACAGGAGGATAAAAAATGAGGGGAGCAGGTGTCATACAATAATAATCCGACAGTTCTCACCATTCCACATTTTATTGAAAAATGTGTTTTGTTGCAGTACGTGTCTGGGGAGATTTCCAATCCTATCTCTATTTGATCCCAAAATTAAAGTAAATGTTTGGATGGAGTTGGGCTTTTCCTTTCTCAGAAGCAGCTATGCTTGAGCTCTGTTCTCTACTATCTTCCAGATGTGAATATGCTTGACTGTGCTTGACAAAAGCCACATATCTGGTCAGACGGTATGGCTAAATAATTATCATTTGTAAACAGGCGTGATAGATTATTAGTATAGCCATAAAATTCTACTGCATAAAACTACTGATTATTAGTCTAGCCATAAAATTCTACTGCATATAAAGCACAGTAAAAGACTGTATTGATAGTGAGTAAACATATTGGATTTTGAGGAAACATTCCATTTTGTCATAAACTTGGGTGTTAAGAATCAGTGTTGTTGCAGCAACTTGGATAAGGTAGGACAGGTTTGGGGCCTCTGTTCAGATTTATTTGCTGCGTATCACTATGTTGGTTAGATTTCTCTTTATTTACTGCCTATTAAAATTGTCTAAAGGAAAAAAAGAAAAGAAGGAGGGCACACCAACCTAGTGCATTACCACTAGTAGAGCTTTATTCAATAAAAAAAAGCAAAGTGTATATTCACAAACAAGTATTGATAGAAGGCATAATCAATAAAGCAAAATCCACTGTTCTGAACATCGACAAGCCAGGACCTGACATCGAGTGGATCAAACGATACCTCAAGGTGGCTCAACTTGAGGTATCATTTGATCTACTCGATGTCAGGTCCTGGCTTGTCGATGTTCAGAATAGTGGATTTTGCTTTATTGATTATGATGATTTATTGATTATTGATGTCTGTGGATCAATTGGGCACATTTGCTCACATGACAGGTGTCAGAAATGCCAGGAAGTGAGGGAAAAATCTACCTAAATAGAACATCTGTTAAAATCTGCCCAATATTTTAACCCTCCAAAGCAAAAAAAGTTTGGGTTGGAGTTGGGTTTCAAAGCCATGATTGTAGGTCTGTTTAAGGCAACAGATTGAAAATGCAAGAATAAGTTGTCCTGGGTTCCATCCTTTCTGCACCTCAGGGTAAGGTTTTAATAACTCAAAAGCAAAACCTATATTTTCACAATAGCTTGAAACATGCTGAATTAGTTGTAATGTCATCATATTTTCCATCTTGTCTGAACAGTAGATAATGATTGGACTACTAAATCAGGGACGGTCCATATACTGACTATCATCAAATTAGTTATAAAACAAAATAATTCTGCCTATGAATGAATAGTGTATACATACTTTAAGACCACTATAAATCTATCTTTGGATTCTTTGAGTGTAAAAGGGCAGCTGATAAATACACAAAGATTTATTCAGTCATATTGCAAAATATTAACTCAATGTGAAAAGTAGAAAAAAGAAAAATCCTTGCCTACATTGTTATTTTCTTTTACCACTTATGAAAATAGGGTTAATATACTTCTTGCAGATTCCCAGCTACTGCCTGGGGGTGTGAAAGGAGCTTAATGAAAGTTTTCTAAGTTCAAAGTTCCTTATTTAGCTATTCTAGCAAGAATTTTCAGCAGCTCTGAACATTAATGATTGTGTCCAATGCCGACACGTGGCAGCTGTCCACAAGTTATTTCTGTTTTATATAGGATACATTCATAACATTAACTGCATTTCTTTAGGTGCATGCATTTTTTTTATAAACTCTGTAGATAATATTCATTATTATAAAAAAAAAGTTCAAGAAACTTAATGTACTGGTTGAGAAATGATGGACCATATGATGGTGGGGTACCACTGTACCATTTTCCTGAGGTTGTGCTAGGTGATTCATTTTCAAGGTAATGCTTTAGAATTTATGTACTTCAAACAGCCACGGCTGTATTTACCAATAGGCATGTGCCTATAGGTGGCAAAGGCTAAGTGACTGATTTTTCCTGCATACTTATTGGCCACATATTTATTTCCCACCATATGTAGGAATAGTATTCCAAGTAGAAGAATACTTTATGGTGAAACTGAAGCATTAGTTGAATTTTTCAGCCATTTTTGACAGCATAAAGCTGGATATACATAGAAACTGGATGCAAGAGAACAATAGTTTTTGAAATGGTGGTCCATCCATGTTCTACAGACTTTCCCCAGTAGACACAATAATATAATAAATAGTAGACTATGGTTGTTATTAACAATGACAGTGATATTCAACCCTGTTCAAGTGATAGATTTGATAATAGGCACTACAAAATAATTGATTAAATATATAATATGAATATAGCTAAACATTTATTTCTCTTTACGAGGTACAAAAAGGAGTGGAAATCTCTCTATAGTGAAGGCAAATCCTAATGTTGGCATTCCTTATTGGATCAGGTATCCCAACTTAAAGTGGTGTTCCACAAAAAAAATAAAAAATTATTAAAATTCCTAAAAAAATGTAAAACAAAAAATTTTACAACAAATTTTGTAAATTCGTTTCTTTTTAACTCACCTCTAAATGCCTGTTGCTAGGGGGTCCCTCATAGTCTGCCTCCTTCAGTGCCTGGGCTGGTGACATCACTTTCCCTCGACACAGGAAGGGCTCAGCTCTGCCCCCTCCCTCCTGTCAGTCATGTGGGAAATATGACAGGTCCCAAATGACTGCGCGGCCAATCACGGCACGCGGAGCCGCTCGTGCATGCACAGTGGGTGCTCGACTGTGAAGCCACAGCCGGGTGCCCACAGTTGCAATGCCGGCGCCGCCGAGCGGAGGGGGGCGGGGCGAGTGGGGCTGGACCCTGGGACAGGTAAGTGTCCAATTATTAAAAGACAGCAGCTGCAGTATTTGTAGCTGTGACTTTTTTTAAGGGGAACTCCTCTTTAAGGATACTGATGTAAAGGGGGTGCTGAT
Organism: Lithobates pipiens; assembly: GCF_037356315.1. Classification (NCBI taxonomy): domain Eukaryota; kingdom Metazoa; phylum Chordata; class Amphibia; order Anura; family Ranidae; genus Lithobates; species Lithobates pipiens. The sequence continues at coordinate 319,777,168 of NW_027507748.1, forward strand.
GTGAAGATTGTACTGTGATGTGAGGGGTGGGCATTGATGTGAAGATTGTACTGTGATGTGAGGGGTGGACATTGATGTGAAGATTGTACTGTGATGTAAGGGGTGGACATTGATGTGAAGATTGTACTGTGATGTGAGGGGTGGACGTTGATGTGAAGATTGTACTGTGATGTGAGGGGTGGACGTTGATGTGAAGATTGTACTGTGATGTGAGGGGTGGACATTGATGTGAAGATTGTACTGTGATGTGAGGGGTGGACATTGATGTGAAGATTGTACTGTGATGTGAGGGGTGGACGTTGATGTGAAGATTGTACTGTGATGTGAGGGGTGGACGTTCATTTGAAGATTGTACTGTGATGTGAGGGGTGGACATTGATGTGAAGATTGTACTGTGATGTGAAGGGTGGACGTTGATGTGAAGATTGTACTGTGATGTGAGGGGTGGACCTTGACGTGAAGATTGTACTGTGATGTGAGGGGTGGACATTGATGTGAAGATTGTACTGTGATGTGAGGGGTGGACTTGATGTGAAGATTGTACTGTGATGTGAGGGGTGGACATTGACGTGAAGATTGTACTGTGATGTGAGGGGTGGACGTTGACGTGAAGATTGTACTGTGATGTGAGGGGTGGACATTGATGTGAAGATTGTACTGTGATGTGAGGGGTGGACATTGATGTGAAGATTGTACTGTGATGTGAGGGGTGGACATTGATGTGAAGATTGTACTGTGATGTGAGGGGTGGACATTGATGTGAAGATTGTACTGTGATGTGAGGGGTGGACTTGATGTGAAGATTGTACTGTGATGTGAGGGGTGGACTTGATGTGAAGATTGTACTGTGATGTGAGGGGTGGACTTGATGTGAAGATTGTACTGTGATGTGAGGGGTGGACTTGATGTGAAGATTGTACTGTGATGTGAGGGGTGGACATTGATGTGAAGATTGTACTGTGATGTGAGGGGTGGACTTGATGTGAAGATTGTACTGTGATGTGAGGGGTGGACTTGATGTGAAGATTGTACTGTGATGTGAGGGGTGGACATTGATGTGAAGATTGTACTGTGATGTGAGGGGTGGACGTTGATGTGAAGATTGTACTATGATGTGAGGGGTGGATGTTGATTTGAAAATTGTACTGTGATGTGAGGGGTGGACCTTGACGTGAAGATTGTACTGTGATGTGAGGGGTGGACATTGATGTGAAGATTGTACTGTGATGTGAGGGGTGGACTTGATGTGAAGATTGTACTGTGATGTAAGGGGTGGACATTGATGTGAAGATTGTACTGTGATGTGAGGGGTGGACTTGATGTGAAGATTGTACTGTGATGTGAGGGGTGGGCATTGATGTGAAGATTGTACTGTGATGTAAGGGGTGGACATTGATGTGAAGATTGTACTGTGATGTGAGGGGTGGACTTGATGTGAAGATTGCACTGTGATGTGAGGGGTGGACATTGATGTGAAGATTGTACTGTGATGTGAGGGGTGGACGTTGATGTGAAGATTGTACTGTGATGTGAGGGGTGGACATTGATGTGAAGATTGTACTGTGATGTGAGGGGTGGACATCGATGTGAAGATTGTACTGTGATGTGAGGGGTGGACTTGATGTGAAGATTGTACTGTGATGTAAGGGATGGACATTGATGTGAAGATTGTACTGTGATGTGAGGGGTGGACGTTGATGTGAAGATTGTACTGTGATGTGAGGGGTGGACGTTTATTTGAAGATTGTACTGTGATGTGAGGGGTGGACGTTGACGTGAAGATTGTACTGTGATATGAGGGGTGGACGTTGATTTGAAGATTGTACTGTGATGTGAGGGGTGGACGTTGACGTGAAGATTGTACTGTGATGTGAGGGGTGGACATTAATGTGAAGATTGTACTGTGATGTGAGGAGTGGACTTGATGTGAAGATTGTACTGTGATGTGAGGGGTGGACGTTGACGTGAAGATTGTACTGTGATGTGAGGGGTGGACGTTGATGTGAAGATTGTACTGTGATGTGAGGGGTGGACATTGATGTGAAGATTGTACTGTGATGTGAGGGGTGGACTTGATGTGAAGATTGTACTGTGATGTGAGGGGTGGACTTTGATGTGAAAGGGGTACTGTGATGTGAGGGGGGGGGGACTTTGATGTGAAAGGGGTACTGTGATGTGAAAGGGGGAATGTAAGATGAAAGGGCGAATGTGATGTGACGGGGGGACTGGACTAAGTAAGTAAAAGCAATGTTATGATGTGAGGGGTATATTTTGATTTGAAGAGGGTACTGTGATGTGAAGGGGGACTGAGGATTGGTATGTAAAATAATGCTGTGATGTAAGGTTTGGTACTGTGATGTCAAGACAGGACAGTGATGAATAGGGGAGACTAAGGATACTGATGTAAAGGGGCACTATGATGTTAGTGGGGGACTATGATGTGAAGTGGGGGACTGTGATGTAAAGGGGGGTTGTGATGTGAAGTTAAGTGGGGACTGTGATGTGAATGGGGTCTATGAATCGAATGATCTGAATTATAGTACAAACATGATATTTAATTTAATACCCCTGAACTAGAACATTGTAAACATTGCATTATAATTAGACTCTTTATATGAATAGAACTATGTACCCAATATAACACTGAGTAATATTTTGGTGCTACATATTGGAATTCTATGCCGTTTCATTTGCCAAAGTGGAATTCCAGCTTTTTGTTGTTTTGGATAGCATGTAGAAGGGTAAAAATATCTTTAGCTTTGCATTTTGTTCTGCATCCTCATTGGGAGGACACAGCCCTGGAGAGACAACCAAAATTGAGAGGAAACCACATCTTTAACTGCTGGCAACAGCACACATGTTCCCATTATTCTCTATTTGTGTAGCGGTGACCAATGAATGTTGTACTGTATTTCCCATCACCCTTTTTTTTTGCTGCTGAGTGTTAACAGTAGGGTAAATCTTCGGACAAGAGTTTCAACATTTTAGCTATACACCGTAAAGCAAATTTGTATGCTCAACTTTCCCATACTGTATGTGGAATCCAGGGCCTATAGACTGCTGCTACAGCACCCCAAAAATGTTTACAGGTAGCTTCTGCTATGGGCAGAACTACCTTGTTTCCCCGAAAATAAGACCTAGCGTGATTGTCGGTGATGGCTGCAATATAATCCCTACCCCCCAAATAAGCCCTTGTAGGTCTTATTTGCAGGGAAACAGGGTAGGGATTATATTGCAGCCATCACCGACAATCACGATAGGTCTTATTTTCAGGGGGGAAACAGGAAACAGGGTATGCGACGAGACTGTAGTTCTGTCCAGATGCAATGCCTTCTACATACAGCTTTAATAGACTATACATACAGTATCTTAATTGACTGTATTTTTATGTTGCAAAATTGTTTGGCTGCATTTATTATTTTACTGACTGATTTTTTTACTGACTATAGTTCATCAGCATCCGTTCTCTGTAGGACTGGCTGGTATCTGTAATAGTCATTACTTACATGTTAGTTTGTGTCAAATGGTTCCCATGAACAATGTTTAGGTTGTTATTCTCTTTAATGACCTTTGCCGTTTTTGATCTTTATAGTTTACAGTTTCTCTCTTTGAGTCAGTGGGTAATGTTGTTTCCTTAAGACATGTCCTTTCCTCATCCTGTCTTCAAAATGCCAGTAAGATTACTGTGCTCACAAGGATATCATCTACCAACATCTACCAACCTACAACTAACCATAACTGTCATAAAATGTACAAATTTTCTTTTTAGCTGGGTTCACATAAGTGCAAATTGGATGCATTTTTAACTGTATCCAGCTCACATAACATATGAATGTGACCAGCTTTCAGTGGAGCCAGTTCACACATATCTGGGGCGGGCACAGTTTTGAAAAGGGTCTTGTGTGTTTTTGGGTCCGGTTCAGATGCGAATTCAGGGAAAAATTTGCACCTGAACTGGTGAACAAAATCACACCGGACTCCGGACTGTAAACTGCAGCCAGTGGCATCGCTACGGGGTGGCTTTTGGGACTATAGCCCTGAATCTGGGGCCCACAGTCCCGAGTTCTGCAGGGGTCCCCAATGGCAGGGGAGGCTCTCTGGGAACCCTGATGTAAGTGGGGGTCTCTCTGGGGATATATACATACAGACACACACGCGTATATTACTGTATATACATGTGTATGCCCACCCAAGTGTATGACTTTCTTTACTATGCTGCTATGGGCTCTAGCCCCAGATCTTTTGTACACCGAGCAACGTCCCTGTTCATAACATATCTAAGCAGTGCTTTCCAACACAGCGCGCCCTCAACATGGGGGGGTGCCTTGGGGAAGGGGGGGCCGCGTGGCCCCCCCACCCCAAAGCACCTTGTCCCCATGTTGATGAGGACAGTGGCCTCTTCCCGACAACCCTGGCCATTGGTTGTCGGGGTCTGCGGAGGGCTTATCGGAATCCGGGAGCCCCCTTTAATAAGGGGGCCCCCGGATACCGGCCCCCCACACTATGTGAATGAGTATGGGGTACAATGTACCCCTACCCATTCACCTGTGAAAAAAAAAGTACAAAAAAACACAACACAGGGTTAAAATAGTTTATTACACAGCTCCGGGGGTCTTCTTCCATCTTCGGGGGTCTTCTCGCCGGACTCCTCCGCTATCTTCTGCTAGCTCTTTTACTAGCGGAGGAGCCTGGCATTCTTCTTCGTCGCCGCTGCCCTCTTCTTCCAACTTCGAGGGTCTTGTCCCCCTCTTCGGTTCTTCTTGCCGGGCCACCGCTTCTTCTTCCAGCTCTTTTACTAGCGGTGGCCCGGTCTTCTGTCGCCGCCGCCGTCGCCTTCCGTTCTTCTTCTTCTTCCTCTTCTGGAGATGTTGACTCGACGCTCTCTCCGGTCGCAATGCCAGGGACGCGGTGCGTGGCGACTTATATAGGGACAAGGGGCGGGGTCTAGCAGAAGATAGCGGAGGAGTCCGGCGAGAAGACCCCCGAAGACGAAAGACCCCCGGAGCTGTGCAATAAACAATTTTAACCTTGTGTTGTGTTTTTTTTTGTACTTTTTTTTTCACAGGTGAATGGGTAGGGGTACATTGTACTCCATACTCATTCACATAGGGTGGGGGGCTGGTATCCGGGGGCCCCCTTATTAAAGGGGGCTCCCAGATTCCGATAAGCCCCCCGCCCGCAGACCCCGACAACCAACTGCCAGGGTTGTCAGGAAGAGGCCATTGTCCTCATCAACATGGGGACAAGGTGCTTTGGGGTGGGGGGGCCCCCAAGGCACCCCCCCATGTTGAGGGCGTGCGGCCTGGTACGGCTCAGGAGGGGGGGGGGGCGCTCGCTCGTCCCCACCCCCTTTCCTGGCCGGCCGGGTAGCGTACTCGGATAAGGGTCTAGTATGGATCTGGGGGGACCCCCACGCCGTTTTTTCGGCGTAGGGGGTTCCCCTTAAAATCCATTCCAGACCTAAGGGTCTGGTATGGTCTCGGAGGGGAACCCACGCCAAATTTGTTTTCAGAAATTTGGCGTGGAGTCCCCCCTTGAGAGCTCATTTTATGATTGGCCGCGGCAAAAGTCGCCTGGCCTGGGGCGACTTAAAGTCGTGTTGTAAGTCGCCCCAAGTCGTGTTCAGGTCGTGTCCAAGTTGCCTCCAAAAGTCGTGTTGCAAGTCGTGTTGCCCCTGTGTGAACGGACCCTTAATGCTGATTAAAGTGGTACTAAAGGCTGAAGGTTTTTAACCTTAATACATTCTCTATATTAACCTCTTCAGCCCCGGAAGATTTTACCCCCTTCCTGACCAGAACACTTTTTACAATTTGGCACTGCATAGCTTTAACTGACAATTGCGTGGTCGTTCGATGGTGTACCTGAACTAAATTTGCGTCCTTTTTTTCCTATAAATAGAGCTTTCTTTTGGTGGTATTTGATCACCTTTGCGGTTTTTTTTTTGCGTTAGAAACAAAAAAATGCGACAATAAAAAAAAAAAACAATATTTTTTACTTTTTGCTATAATAAACATGCCCAAAAGTAAAAAAAAAAAAAACTAATTTCTTCATCAGTTTAGGCCAATATATATTCTTCTACATATTTTTGGTTTAAAAAAAAACGCAATTAGCATATATTGATTCGTTTGCGCAAAAGTTATAATGTCTGCAAACTATGGGAAAGATTTATGGCATTTTTATTATTATTATTATTATTTTTTATTATTAGTAATGGCAGTGATCTGTGGTTTTTAGTGGTACTGTGACATTGCGATAGACAGGTTGGAGACTTTTGACACTTTTTTGAGACCATTGACATTGGCTCCTGCTGTTGTCTATCACAGGCAGCGATAAGGGAGCAGGGAGTGGTGCCGCACTGCTCTGTCTGTGTCGATGTATCACAAAGCTGGCTCAGGAGCAAGACCGCATGAGTGCCCCCATAGCAAGCTACTTGCTATAGTGAGACTTGTGACACTTTTTTGAGACCATTGACATTGGCTCCTGCTGCTGTCAATCACAGGCAGTGATAAGGGAGTGATGCAGCGCTGCTCTGTGTGTGTCGATGTATCACAAAGCTGGCTCAGGAACAAGACCGCATGAGTGCCCCCATAGCAAGCTACTTGCTATAATGAGCACTCGGCAGGAGGGAGGAGCCAGCAGTGTCGGAAGGGGGGGCCTGAGAAGAGGAGGATCAGAGTTGCTCTGTGCAAAACCATTGCACAGAGCAGGTAAGAATAACATATTTGTTATTTAAAAAATTAAGGGTTTACAATCCCTTTAACCTGTCAATATCAAATATTTCACATGGATCTCCAGGCAAGATCAGGCACCAAAATGCTCAATGACATTTCAGGTGCTGGCTCGGCTTGCCTCTACTGAAGCAATTAATTGTTCAGTCAGTCGGAATGATGCACATCAGCTCTATAGGCTATGGATGATTGAATCCCTTACAACTTTCTTCCAGCACTGCTCACTTCTGCACCATCTGCAACCTTCTTCCAACACTCCTCACCCCTGCACTCCTTTTAATCCTTTTCCAACATTGCTCACCTCTGCACTCCCTAAATCCTTCAGTCTTCTGCATCTCATGCAATCCTCTTCCAACACAACTCACCGCAGCGGCCACAGGAGGAAAATACAACAGATGTGTTCTAGTAAATGCTGCCCCTACTACCTCTCCTGTCCAACTTCCTCTTCCTGCTGGTGTCCAAGCCAATCTGTGTGCTCCCTAGGTCCCTCCCCCCGCACCACTGCCAGCTTCCCTCCTTTCCTCTCCCGTCAGCTGCTACGGGGATGTTCCAGGATAGAGAGAGAGGGAAGGGGCTGGTAAATGTAATTTACCGGCCCCTTCCTTTTCTAAAGGAACACAGTGAGTGATTGGTACCAATCGCTCCTGTGTCCATTCATAACTGAAGCAAAGTAAATTGTGTTTATTATACTTCAATTTGTCAATGAACAGGAAGCCGCTCAGCACAGAGCACTTCCAATTCATTCACTGTTCAGTGCAGCTGAGGCTGCAAAAAAAGGGACTGGGGCATCTCTGTCCTCAGTCCCTTTCTCTGTCTTGTAAGTGAGAAAATAAGGGTCTGTTTATACCCCTGATATTTCACCAAAGCCCCCCAAAGGGTGCCCCTAAACAATAATTGTAAGAAATATAATAAAAAATAAAATTGTAAAACATAATAAAAAAATAGAATTAAAAAAAAACTACTAACATCATCCATTGCCCTACTGACACCAACCTCTGCTCAACTCACACCATCCACTGCTCTACTGATGAAGTCCACTGCCCTACTGACACCATCCACTGCTCTACTGACTGACGCCATCCATTGCCCTACTGACCCTACTGACACTGTCCACTGCTCTAATGACACATCCAATGCCCTACTGACACTGTCTACTGCTCTATTTATACCATCCTCTGCCTTACTGACACCATCCACTGCCCTACTGACACTGTCCACATATCACCCACTGTCCTACTGATTCTCATTGCAGCAGATTAGCAGGGGCACCACCGCAACAACAAAAAATACAATTTTTTTTAGCATCAGTACACACATATAAGAAATTTGTAACAAAGTACATGATACCACAACTGCAGCGCTCCCACAACTTTTTTACGTACAGTATATAAAAAAAATTACTCAAATGTGTAAATAAAAGTCCTTTAAATTCATTCACAGTGAACATATTTCCAGGGAAGTGATACCACAACTGTGATGCTCTGCTGTAAACACTCCAAAACGTGCTCCACCTCTGTGCTCACTGTGATCACTCACCTAAAACTTTGGACCCATATAGGAATATAGCTCTACGGCACTCATCCCCTCTCTTGGGGTGGTAGGGTGACAGGATGACTCTTTCACGGCTCAGGAATTCTCATGCAGTTTTTCAGGTAGGTGCCCTTTAAAAGCCCTCTGTATAGCGGCTGGTAGGGAGCCCAAAGCGAATAGTATGTCGCCATACTGTAGTATTGTTAGGTGTATGACATTTATTAAAAGCTTCTTACACTTACATTTGATTTGATAACAGTTAACATCGGGAACCTGAGTAATATTATTGCTATCGATACGAGTTGGTTCATTGGTCATATGACTTAATCGTTGGTCGATGATTTCATCGCTGTGTCATTGCGATGCAATGACGCAACATGTTGGGCAGAGCCAGGGGGTATAATTTACAATAATGTCATGAGCTCTAAGCAAATGCAAACAATATTCTATACGAAAGATCTTTCTACATACATCAACAATTTTATGTGCCTCAAAGTTGCACACATTCAAAAAAATAAAATAAAATAAAAAAGACATTCAAAATTGCCACATCAGCCATGGTACAGGAATATACAGGAAATGCACATTTGTAATATGTGTGATTGTTTAATTATCACTATTAAATTATATATATAATTATTATTATTAAAGAAAATAATATGCCAATGGAAAATGTTGGCCAAAAGGAGCAGGTGAGTGCTTTTGCTTTTTTTTAAATCTGATTATTGACAATTTTAAGAAATGATTGCTTCTAGCCTTAAAACAACTGAGCAAAAGAAAAGTAATGGTCTTATTGGGATCTGAAATATTTTGTTTTGCTTAATATTTATACTCCGGATTTGTTGTGAAATCATTCGTATATTAACATCATGCCATGCGTTAACATCATTAAGATTTCTTTTGGTACTGTGATTCTCAGACCTGTTCTAACAGGTTTATAAGTACAAGTAAGGTAAATTTGGGTGGGGTGGAATAGTTTGACTATAATTTTTAGTATCTTAAAAGAAAAAAAAAAGATAATTAGTTATTAAGACTATCTACAGTTTATTCCTCAGAAATAATAGCCTAAAGTTCTTAGTACACAAATCATAATAGCTAGGACTGAAGCAATGACAGTTTAGCAAAACCCCTTTTTTTTTTTTTGGATAGAGCAGAAAATGGTGGAAACCTTTGCTATGTTTGAACTGTTGTCTGTGACAAGGCAGATGTTCCTCCACTTTGTGTGTTTGAGAAAAGAAATATTGAGACGTCTTCCCACTTGGAGCACAGACAACATACTTAAAAATAGTTTAAAAAAAAATAAAAAAAGTCCATTGAGCTCAAGCAATAGTCAACAGTCTTGACAGACACTGTAATTCCTCCCCATTCTAAAAATGTTTTAATTTGGCTCTTTATTTGGCCGACAGTTGTGGTGCAGTCTCTTTGACTTCAATGGGGGAGTTTGGCAGGTGTTGCCGCCTATCAAACTTGACATGTCCAGTTAAAACAATCGCACCTTGATGCCTCCAGGTTCTTTTGGAGGTTGGAGGTCGGGGTAGTAAAAATGCAGATCGACTGAACAACAATGTGTCGACCATGTGAGGGGGCTTACATTATAGTGTAAGCCATGCTAAAATAATTTCCTTTATTTGTTGCACTTGGCAGCTTTCTCCTTTGATTTATTGAAAACTTGCTGTAACAAACAAGAAAAAAAAAGCAAAAATCCTAAAAATTTGAGAACCTCAAACAAGGAGAGGCCATTAGTATCACACCACATTTTTTTGATTTTGGATGCACTTCTGCATGCATGTTTTATGCGAATTCCAGGGCGTTTTTTTACCCTCTTTTTTTTTAATCTGAATTAAGGACATGTGTCTTTTGGCACATTATTGATGCGATTTGAGACTTTTTGATGTGTTTTACTGTGTTCCCAATGCGTCCCATATGAAAAAGTGCATGCTCTTCTTTTGTTGGCTGCACTGGAACACACCGCAAATCCATGTTAAACACTGTACATGCATTTTTGTATGCAGAATAAAAACCCATTTTAGTGCATCTGGTATGAACCAGCCCTAAATGCAGTTTTTATGGTCAGTAGAGCAGAATGATTTAAGCTGGCATTCAAGTGGTTGTAACCCTAAATAAAAAAAAGATCCTGTTCAGCGTACAACATAGCACTTGTGCAGAGCCATTTGTCCCTCTCAATACTGTATAATACCTAATTGATCCTGCCTTATTTTTGTGTCCCCCTGTGTGTGCTGACCACAGTAATCCTGCCTGCTGATCCATCAAATGCAGCCTTGCTGTGCCCATCATATGCAGTCTCACTGTACATATTAAATGCAGCCCCACTGTGCCCATCAATTGCATCTTCATTGAGCCCATCAATTGCAGCCTCATTGTTCCCATAAATTGCAGCTTCATTATGCCCATCAATTGCAGCCTCACTGTGCCAATTAATTTCAGGCTCACTGTGATCATCATATGCAGCCTCACTGTGCCCATCAATTGCAGCCTCTTTGTGCCCATCAAATGCAGCCTCACTGTGCCCATCATATGAAGCCTTACTGTGCCCATCATATGAAGCCCTACTGTGCCCATCAATTGCAGCCTCATTGTGCCCATCAAATGCAGCCCCATTGTGCCCATCAAATTCAGCCTCACTGTGTCCATCAAATGCAGCCTCACTGTTGCCATCAAATTCAGCCTCATTGTGCCCATCAATTGCAGCCTCACTGTGGTGCCTCTGCATCCCCTATTGATGGGCCACCACTGGTTTGCATGCCTGTCAGTCCACAGTCTCTCCCTCTCCCCCTCCCTTCCTGCCTATCAGATATTGAGTCAGTGCCGATCTGCTCTCCTCCCCTCCTGCTGCTACTCTGCGTAAAGTAACTGTGCCTAATAACTAGAATCCCCTATTGTATATGAAGCTATGTTGCACCTTGTCTTTGTTTTATAAAAATGATACAGCTCAATACCTTATTTTAGAACTTTGCTGTTTATTCATATGACTGCCCGCCACTCTCCTCCTGGCTGACGCTAGAGAGGAATCTCAGCCCCTCCCACAGTAGTCCTCAGATCGGGTAAGGAGAGCTGCGGGACTACATGTAACCACACAGCAGCACTGTAAAATAAGGTATTGTGCTGCATAACTTTTATAAAACAAAGACAAGGTGCAACATAGCTTCATATAACACAGGGGATTCTAATATTTAGGCACAGTGACTTTACAACCACTTTAAGCCGGACATGAATGGATTGAAATTCAGCTGATTCAGCTGGGATTTTGATCCATGTATGGCCAGGCTGGTTGTACACAAGGCGATCTAATGATCGCCTTGTGTACAACCAGCCTGTTGGAAAATGTTCTCTCAATCAACGCTGCCGGGAACAGCCAACAGTGATGATGAATGTATTTAACCATAGGAAACGCTCCCTGCTGTCACAATACAATAACTCAGCGGAGGTAGTCTCCCATCCAGATCTAGTGTGTGGATGGGAGAATTGAGTCATTTTTTTCCTTCTGGTTGAATGGAAAAAAATGACTTCTGTTTGGCCAGACTTACCCCTGTACAATTCCATTAGAGAAATTTTTTATTTTCCATATGTTCGTCCTATTATCTAACAGTTAAATGGAATGATTTGTGATTGGTTTTGACCAAAGTGAGCACAAAGTCAAAGGACAAAGATGGAACATTTTTGTTGAATCTAATGCCGCGTACACACGACCGGACTTTCTGGCAGAAAAGGTCCGACGGTCTTCCTGATGGGCTTTCGACCAGCATACAGACGAACGGTTTTCCCGATAGGAATTGAGTGCATCGGACAGATTTGAAACATGTTCTATTTCTAGGTCCGTCTGATTTTTTTAAGAAAAAAAGTAATTTGAAGCCCACACACGATCGTACTATCCGAATGATTCCGTCTGACCTTTTCTGCCAGAAAATCCGATCATGTGTACCCAGCATAATAGGAACAAATGGATTTCTAAATGTCCAACAGGACAACAACCCTAAACACACAACCAAAATAACAAAGAAGTGACTACGGGATGACTCTGTGAATGTCCTTGAGTGGCCCAGCCAGAGCCCAGACTTGTACCCGATTGAACATCTAAGGAGAGATCTGGAAATGGCTGTGTACTGATGCTCCCCATCCAACCTGATGGAGCATGAGAGGTTCTGCAAAGAAGAATGGGAGAAACTGCCCAAAAATAGATGTTGTAACATCATACTCAAAAAGACTTGTGGCTGTAATTGATGCCAAAGGTGCTTCAATAAAGTATTGAGCAAAGACTTTGAATACTCATGTACATGGGATTTTTGTTTTCATTTTTTTTTTTAAATACATTTGCAAGGATTTCAAGCAAACTTCTTTCAGGTTGTCATTATGGTGTATTGTTTGTCGAATTTTGAGCAAAATAATGAATTGAATCCATTTTGGAATAAGGCTGTAACATAATAAAATGTGGAAAAAGTAAAGCGTTGTGAATACTTTCCGATGCACTGTATTTAAAGAGGAAGTAAACCCTGATGAGTTTACTTCCTCTTTCATTCCCTGCAAAGGCAAAGCATAATGGACTACTATGCATCGCATAGTAGCCCATTATGTGTCACTTACCTGACACAGGAGCCAGCGATGTCACCGCTGTCCCCTGTAGTCCGGCGCATCCATGTTGTCGGTGGGGTCTCGCAGCTTCGCCACTCCCGCGCATGCGCACGGGAGCCGACACGCACGGCAGCTCCGTTCTTGGAAATGCCGCGCTCAGTGCGCCTGCGCGCCGCTGTCTATGGCGCATGCGACGTAGACAGCGGTGCCTGTCTTTGGGCAAATATCTCCTAAACCGTATAGGTTTAGGAGATATTTCTTGGACCTACAGGTAAGCCTTAATCTAGGCTTACCTGTAGCTAAAAGTGCGTTGTAAGGGTTTACAACCACTTTAATGCACATGCACTGGTCAAAGTAGAAGTAGAACAAAAGATTTAAAATTATTCATGCAAAAGGTCATTTAAAATTAGTTGAGTCCATGAAGGCACCATCCAATGGTTGGACGAGAGATTTTTATACTTTCTTGTCTGAAAGTTCAAACAAGATTTTACGGGTGTAAGGCCAGCATTATTGTAACCCCTGTGCTGTTGTCAGAGATGAATTTTCGTTACACATTTTATTACTGGGTTGCCTTACACACTACAGGATCAGCATATGCTTAGGTTTCCTACGATGTGAGCAAATCTCTTGATAAGTAAAGTGTGCAGAACTTTCTGAGTGTGTGCAGTGTGCAAAGGGTTAGTTGTCTGGCCAGTAGGCTGAGCTGTGTTCATTGAGTTCCTGAGAACAGAGCAGTAAGTTTGTGGCCAAACAATTTACATCTGGACAGAGGGAGGGAAGTCAAGGAGAAGGAGGGATTCACTGTAATTCCCAGTCTACCCTCTGCACTCAGCCAACAGCAATCCTACACTACACACAACCTGAGAAGAGAGCTGCTGTGCAACAAACAGCACAGAAAAAAAAAGAAAAGAGAGACAACGTCTCATTACTCAGTTATGTTGGAGGAATTTAATAAACGGTGTCGCTACTAGCGCAACAAAACTACTACTCAATAAAGAAGTCAGCTAGGAGTGAAAGCCACACTGGGAGACTGAGACCAGAGAGGACACCACTGGATGGTAAGTGAATATACAAATATGTAGATGGCTGGAATTTTTTTTAACTTGTCATTGTTAAGGTAGTGTGATGTCACCACAATCCCTGTATTGAAAAGGAAGTCATTGTGGAAGCAGATGACATGTATGAGTGCAGGGACAGAGCTGGGGATCAGATCACAAGTCAGATATAACTGGATGGAAAAATGCAGCAGTGCTGGTTTATGGGACAATGGTTGCGAGTGTTGGCCATTCCAGACATGTTCCCATGACAGGCTATAGAATGGAAGCTTGCTGTGGGCAATATCCTTCTCCTTTTATCTTGCAGCAATTACATAGAGCTGCAATCACACTCATCAGGGACTGTGCTTGTCAGAGGGATTTGAGTCTTGTTTTGTAATGGTCAAAGGAATGGAATACTTTGGGGGGCATCTTACTAAAACTAGAGCAGTCAGAATTTGGAGCAGCTGTGTTTAGTAACCAATCGGCTTCTTGCTTCAGCTTGTTCAATTAAACTTTTAAAATGATGAATGGAAGCTGATTGGTTGCCCCGCACAGCTGCTGGAGATTCTGTCTGCTTCAGTCTTATGGCCCATACACACGATCCGAATATCGTACAAAAACTGATGTCCGAGGAAGAATCGTACGATTTACGGATCGTGTGTACACTACTTTTGACAGCCGATCACGACAGTTCATCTGATTATTATTCGATCTGACATGCACGAAAATTTTCTTTGTACGATTCCAGATTGTACGATTTTCATTTAGTCAGTATAGTTGTCATCCGAAAATACAATACAAATACATTACAACACATGACATCACTTACAATTTTTTTTTCTGTCGTACGAGAATTTTATTTACATATTCAATTTCTACTTGCGACTATTAAGCGAAAAAGGTCGTACGATATTCGGATTGTGTGTACGGGCCATTAATCAATTCCCTTCTTCTTTTTTTTATGCATCCTGTGGAGTTAAACTTGTTACAGTATTCAGAGGAAGTACAATTTTAGCAAACAAGCAGAGTAATATATTCAAACGGAACAGGGAGGGTATGCAGTGTTTTAATGAAGAAGGATAGGGAAAGAAAAATGAAAACAAGGTGCTATATTAGCAATTGATGGGTAGTGTCTGTTTAAGTCACATCAGCTTAAGCAGCTTATGTGCAATAGTAACACCATTGACATACCTGGGGACTTTTGAAAATCATAATTCCTAAGAATGCGGGAAGGGGGGTGAGCAGGCGAATTGCAGCCCAAATAGTTGGTATGGTTAAACTGCACTAAAAAAGGGTAGGGGTTTGAAGGATATGTCCAGAATAGTGATATCACAGTACAGATTCCCCCATATATCACCCCTCCCAGTCATAATGTACAGATTCCTCATATAGCACAACTTATAATGTTTAGGTCCCCCATATATCACCCCTTCTGCTCCTATAACGTACAAGTCTCCCCATATACCACGCATTACCTTCTTATAATGTACAGATCGCCCCATATATTAGCCCCTCTTATAATGCACAGTTCCTTTCATATATCACCACTTCCCCTCTTATAGTGCACAACCCCCCACATATGGACCCCTTTATAATTATTATACAGCAGTGGTCTTCAAACTGCGGCCCAGGGGCCAGATGTGGCCCTTTGCCTTTATCCAGCCATTGGGACACTATTCCTCCCACTGACAATAACAATGAGGCAAATTACTGCCAATGACACCCAACAGTGGGGCATAATTCCTGCCTCTGTTACTAACATTTGGGCAATATTCTTCTTACTGACACCAATGATGGGACAATATTCATCCCACTGACACTAATAATGGGGTATTATTCTTCTCACGGACACCAATGAAGGATCATTTTTATCGATGCCAGGACATTTTCTACTCACACTGACCACAGTCTGATCCCTGTAAGGTCTGGAGGATAGTAAACTGGCCCTTTTGTTTAGAAAGTTTGGAGACCCCTGTTATACAAAATTTATATAGCGCCAGCAGTATAATGTACAGATTCCACATATAGCATTCCTCTCTTTCTTATAATGTTCAGGTTATAATGCACAGTTACCCTTAAATTGCCCCTCCCCCTCTTATGATCTACAAGTCCCCCATATATCACCCCCTTTATAATTATTATTATTATTATACAGAATTTTTATAGCACTGGTAGTAGAATATACAGATTCCACATATAGCATTCCTCTTTTTTCTTATAATGTTCAGG
Organism: Lithobates pipiens; assembly: GCF_037356315.1. Lineage (NCBI taxonomy): Eukaryota > Metazoa > Chordata > Amphibia > Anura > Ranidae > Lithobates > Lithobates pipiens. The sequence goes on from NW_027507748.1 coordinate 319,793,279, forward strand.
TTATAATGCACAGATCCCCCCTTAAATCACCCCCCCCCATTATGATGTACAAGTCCCCCATATATCACCCCCTTTATAATTATTATTATTATACAGGATTTATATAGCGCTGACAGTGTAATGTACAGCATTCTTCCCTACCTTATAATGTTCAGGTTATAATGTACAGATCCCCCTTAAATCACCCCTCCCCCTCTTATGATGTACACGTCCCCCATATATCACCCCTTGGCTCTCTTATAACCCTCATATATCACCCCTTGCCTCACTTATAACACCCATATATCACCCCTCCTGCTCTTATAGCGTACATGCCAAATTCAGTGTGTGCAGCGGCCACTTCTTCTGGCTCATGGTAAGCCTACTTACATGACTTTAAAGGGGCTAAACTTACCTTTCCAACGCTCCCTCGCTGGCATCTGCTTCTGTGTGCCAGTTTGCGGCCATCTTCATTGGCTGGCACATGATGACATCACTCCAATGCATGCGCAGGAGCCAGTCATCCTGGCACAGAAAGACCGGCCTGGTGCTATAAGCTGAGCTTTGCACGCGCAGCACAGTTTACAGCGCAGGAGATGACAAAAAAGCAGGCTGGTAGGAGCATTTTATTGTAGAAGACACTGCAAGTCGCTCCTGCAATAAAACTCTGTGTGCTCGCTGTTTGTTGCAACAGGACTTCAGCTTTAAAGCAGAACTAAAGTCACAAATACTTACCTATGCTTCAACGATCCAACGCTTGCAAGGCTGTTTTGATTGGTTGCCATGGGATGATGTCACTCCTGTGCACGCATGGGAGTGCAGTTATACCAGCACACTGGCAGTGTGCTGGCATGAAAACTGAACTGCGCATGCGCAGCTCAGTGTACATTCTGCAAGGGGATTACAATCAGGCAGGTAAGGGTATTTTTTTTTGCACAAGAGACATTGCCTGTCTTTTCTGCAAGAGATGCCTATTTGCAATTCTTCATTTTTTTTTTTTTTTTACTTCAGTTCCACTTTAAGCTGGCCATATACCTTACCCTCTGAGTGTACAATTTACCAACAGCTATGAAGTAGAAAGGCCTGCCTGATAGATTAGGTAAGTTATCGTATTAAATAGTTTTGGTAGATCTAAAAATTGATTGGTCAAAATTTGTACAATGAGACTGTATAATGTTTGCTTAGTCTTACAGAATGACACAATGCACCCATATTTGCCTGCTATGGCTATGGTATTGATGCTGTTTCATGCTGTTGTAAAATAAGTGAGTATTTAAATCATGTCAACTTAAAGCAGAGGTCCACCCTAAAAAAATAAAAAATTACATAAAAATGCTCCTAAACATCTAAATAAATTTTTTTTTTTTTTTTAATGTTTTTTTTTTCACTTACCAGAAATGGCTTTTGCTAGGCAGAGCGTTCTAATCCTCCACTTTCTACTCCACTGTGATCTTCATTCTTCTCCTCCTCGCGTTGTCTTCTGGGGAATGGGGAGCACTGTGTTCTGGGAACTGTGTGTGTCCCAGAACGCAGCCGGCCATTCACAAAGCGGCGTGCAACTCGCGCCTGCACAGTAGGAAATGGGCAATGAAGCCGCAAGGTTCCTCTGCCTGTTTCCCTTAGTTTGAATGGCAGCTTCGTGACCCGATCTGATGGATGGATTGGCCTCGGGTGACCGACATCGTGGGCACCCTGGACAGGTAAGTGTGCTTATTAAAAGTCAGCAGCTACAGTGTTTGTAGCTGCTGACTTAAAAAAAATAAAAATACATTTCAGCTGGACCTCCGCTTTAAAGTATAACTAAATTCAAAACTTTTTTTTCGTTTTGGACAGATTAGAGAGGGATTAGAACACCTAGACGGTTTTTATTGCTGTCTGTGCCCCCATTGGGGAGATTCACAAAATCACAAAATCTAAATTCTCTATTTGTATTGTTTATCATTGAAAGTAAAAGTAAAAGCCCCAAATTGTGGGTTGTCCTCAGAAAGTAATAGAGGAGAATTCTTCCAAAGGAGACACTAGTTCTGGTGACCTGGGGGTCCCCAAGGAAAGTGTTACTAAACCCACAACAGTAAAATCAGCCTGTATATGCAGTAAATCATGTTTGTAATACTCACCGTAAAACCTAAGGGGTTAATCCTCAATATCGTGTAAAAAGGCTGTCTTTTCTGATCCTTCCCTTCTTCAACTGTCCCCAATCCATCTTCTTATAAAACAGAGCCTTGGGGGCACTCTGCACATGCTCAGTTTGGTGGGTATTGCTAGAGTGCATTTTTGTTTTTTGGGGGTGGACATGTGATCGATACAGGGCCAATTAGCACTGTCCAGACAAAGCGTCAGGGGTACTGCAGCCTCAAAGGACAGTCAGAGTAGTAAGAAAACTCCTCCTACAAGCTTTAACCAGACGCTGATAGAAGTCATAAGACTGCTGATGAGTAAAAGTATTTAGCAGTTTATATTTACTAAAATAATTGCATTTCCATGTTCTGTGCACTGTGGGAGGCCAGATATAGTGAATGCAGGGTCCTGGGTTTAGTAACACTTTATTTGCAGGGATTTCCCCTCACTTCCTGTTTGGCTATGGGACAGGAAGTGAAGGGAAATCTCAGCAGTGGGACACCAATTGCGAGAAAAAAAAAACCTGACAGTAGTTATAACCCTCCCTAAGAGCCCATTCACACAGGGGCAACACGACTTGTAGGCGACTTGAGTCAGGCAACTTGGACACGACTTGAGTTAAGATCACAGCGCGACTTGGGACGACTTCAAAACGACTTGTGATGACTTCAAGCCCGACTTGGGACGACTTACAAGTCGCCCCAGGCCAGGCGACTTTTGCCGAGGCCAAGCAGAGAATGAGCTCAAGGGGGAACTCCACGGCAAATTTCTGAAAAAAATTTGGCGTGGGTTCCCCCTCCGAGAGCATACCAGGCCCTTAGGTCTGGTATGGATTCCAAGGGGAACCCCCTACGCCGAAAAAACGGCGTGGGGGTCCCCCCCAGATCCACACCAGACCCTTATCCGAGCACGCTACCCGGCCGGCCAGGAAAGGGGGTGGGGACGAGCGGGCGGCCCCCCCCCTCCTGAGGCGTACCAGGCCGCGTGCCCTCAACATGGGGGGGGTGCCTTGGGGGAGGGGGGGCGTGCGGCCCCCCCACCCCAAAGCACCTTGTCCCCATGTCGATGAGGACAAGGGCCTCTTCCCGACAACCCTGGCCGTTGGTTGTCGGGGTCTGCGGGCGGGGGGCTTATCGGAATCCGGGAGCCCCCTTTAATAAGGGGGCCCCCGGATACCGGCCCCCCACCCTATGTGAATGAGTATGGGGTACAATGTACAATGTACAATGTACCCCATGTACAATGTACCCCAATGAGACCCATTCACCTGTGGAAAAAAAGTACAAAAAAAAAAAACACAACACAGGGAAAAAATATTTTATTGCACAGCTCCGGGGGTCTTCCGTCTTTGGGGGTCTTCTCGCCGGACTCCTCCGCTATCTTCTTGTAGCTCTTTTGCTAGCGGAGGAGTCCGGCTTTCTTCCTCCCCGCCGCCGGCCTCTTCTCCCGACTTCGGGGGTCTTGTCCCCCTCTTCGGTTCTTCTGCCGGGCCACCGCGCCTTCTTATAGCTCTTTTGCAGGCGGTGGCCCGGTCTTCTGTCGCCGCCGCCGCCGCCGCCGCCTTCCGTTCTTCTTCTTCTTCTTCTTCTTCAGGAGATGTTGACACGACGCTCTCTCCGGCCACAATGCCAGGGACGCGCTCCGCTGCCACTTATATAGGGACAATGGGGCGGTGTCACATGGGTTGATGTCACATGGGTTGGTCACATGGGTTGATGTCACATGGTAAGGGGGCGGGGTCACCATGTGACATCAACCCATGTGACCAACCCATGTGACATCAACCCATGTGACACCGCCCCATTGTCCCTATATAAGTGGCAGCGGAGCGCGTCCCTGGCATTGTGGCCGGAGAGAGCGTCGTGTCAACATCTCCTGAAGAAGAAGAAGAAGAACGGAAGGCGGCGGCGGCGACAGAAGACCGGGCCACCGCCTGCAAAAGAGCTATAAGAAGGCGCGGTGGCCCGGCAGAAGAACCGAAGAGGGGGACAAGACCCCCGAAGTCGGGAGAAGAGGCCGGCGGCGGGGAGGAAGAAAGCCGGACTCCTCCGCTAGCAAAAGAGCTACAAGAAGATAGCGGAGGAGTCCGGCGAGAAGACCCCCGAAGACGGAAGACCCCCCGAGCTGTGCAATAAAATATTTTTTCCCTGTGTTGTGTTTTTTTTTGTACTTTTTTTCCACAGGTGAATGGGTAGGGGTACATTGTACCCCATACTCATTCACATAGGGTGGGGGGCCGGTATCCGGGGGCCCCCTTATTAAAGGGGGCTCCCGGATTCCGATAAGCCCCCCGCCCGCAGACCCCGACAACCAACGGCCAGGGTTGTCGGGAAGAGGCCCTTGTCCTCATCGACATGGGGACAAGGTGCTTTGGGGTGGGGGGGCCGCACGCCCCCCTCCCCCAAGGCACCCCCCCCATGTTGGCCTGGAAGGGGGGGGCCGCCCGCTCGTCCCCACCCCCTTTCCTGGCCGGCCGGGTAGCGTGCTCGGATAAGGGTCTGGTGTGGATCTGGGGGGGACCCCCACGCCGTTTTTTCGGCGTAGGGGGTTCCCCTTGGAATCCATACCAGACCTAAGGGCCTGGTATGCTCTCGGAGGGGGAACCCACGCCGAATTTTTTTCAGAAATTTGCCGTGGAGTTCCCCCTTCAGAGCTAATAATTCTGTCAAAGTCGCCTCCGTATAGACGGAGATCCGACTTGGAGGCGATCTCCATTGAAATCAATGGGTACCGGTCGCCTACAAGTCGGATAGAAGTAGTACAGGAACCTTTTCTGAAGTCGGAGCGACTTCAGTAGTGTGCATTAAGACGGCTCTCATTCACTTACATTGCTTTTTAAATGTTGTCCGACCTGAGGCGACCTGAGGCGACTAGGGGCGACCTGAAGTCGGATCAGGAGTTGCCCCTGTGTGAATGGGCTCTTACTCTATCCAAAATGAAAACAAAAGTTTTGCCTATAGTTCTACATGAAGTAGTAACATGGAGTGTGGAAAGCAGTAACATCATCTAATCACACATCAGTTTCAGCAGTCTAAACTACACTGGGCATGTGTTTTTGGAAGAGTTACTGCACACCATTGTTCTTTGCACTGTGTTACATCAGGGAAAGTTTCCAACACCTGGTTTGCTGGCAAATGGCAGCAGGGAGAGCCAGGAAGGGGTAAAGTTGGCAACTCCCAGCTGTCAGGGAATCGGTGGTGACATAAGTGTCTACAGGGATTCCAGACAGCTGCAGGGAGTGAAAGAACATGATTGTCACATGTAAGGACTGCAGGGCTTCAGGCACAAGTGACCAGCCAGGACATGAAAAAGTTACAAATCTCTTGCTTTTCATGGCTGCAGATTGCCTGCAAATGTCAGGGGCAGGGGAAATATGTTTCCTTCCTAAAATGTAATATAGCAATATAAGTGAACATAAATGCTACAAAGTGATATAGCGCACTTATTTTCTATACAATGTCACAGCTGATGATGTGACAGAAAGCAATGTAGAAAGTAGTGTTCATACAGCAGATCGTCTGCCAAATAATGAAAAACGTTTGTGTTATCACCTGGTATTAAATCAAAGACCAAAAACATATTATTTTCCCTTATTTCCACCTGGTGATCCAGCCAGTAAGTCTTTTTTTTTCTTTAAAGAGGAAGTAAACCCTCTCGAAAAAAAAAGAAAATAATAATAAAAAAACAACCTGCAAGACAAAGGCATAATGAGCTAGTATGCATAGCATACTAGCTCATTATGAATTTCTTACCTGAGATCGAAGCCCCAGCATCGGCCCTCGTTCCCCTCCACCGTTGTCGCCATGATACCTGGAGTGATTCCGTGTATCGCGGCTCCGGCGCTGTGACTGGCTGGAGCCGCAATGAGATCACTCCCACACATGCGCATGGGAGCCATCAGTGACAGCACAATCCCATTCATTAACCTCCCTGGCGGTATGATTCAGTCTGGAATTAGGTGCTGAACGCGGTACAATTATTTTGCATGGAAATCTGGCGTTTTATTTTGTAGTCCTGTAATTCTTAGGAATAACGCTCTTAAATCTGTTCAAACCAGAGTCTAGCAGACATCCCGGGTATGATAAAGTTTATAATATAATAAAGAATAATAAAAAATATTCAATAATGTAATCAAATCCTAAAACACTGAAAAAGGGACACGTTTTGGTTGCTATGGACAATCTCCAAATTCCAGGCAGAAAAAACAGTATTTATAATATAAAAGTGCATGCAGGGCACTGCACAGACCACTAGGGACAAAGGGTGTGTGTACTTTTTAATACAGCACTGTAATCTGTAAGATTACAGTGCTGTGTGTGTTTTGTGTACTTTTACTTTTTTGAATTTGCCGCCGTTCTCCGCTCCCGTGCGCCGTAACATCGCAGGGAACGGAGCTTGGCAGCATTCAGCACTGTGAATCGAGCGCAGGACGGCTCGATCGCACAGCGCGGAGGACATTGCTGGATCCAGGGGACAAGGTAAGTAACTCTCCTTGTGTCCTCCCCTGCATCCAGCGATGCGATCCCGAGTCTGGCTCGGGGTTACCGCACCTGTAATTAAAATCCCAACCTGAGCCAGACTCGGGATTACCGCTAGGGGGGTTAAACGGCACACTCAGTGCGCCTGCGCCGTTGTTTGCGGTGCGCATGCGCCATAGACATCGGTGACGTCTTTCTTGCAAATATCTCCTTAACCGTGTAGGTTTAGGAGATATTTCTTGCACCTACAGGTAAGCCTTAATCTAGGCTTACCTGTAGGTCAAAGTGGTCTGTAAGGGTTTACAACCACTTTAACTTCCATTTATAGACCACACTGTCCAGCAAAATTGACAGAGGATTGAAAAAACAGGGGTACTTACAATGATCAGCTTTTGTTCATGTAAAACCTTTATTCCAAAAGGGAAAAAATGTTGCTGTAACTGTTTAAAAAGTGTTATCTGGAGTTCTGCTTCAATTTGTTAGTCAAGTCCATCTAAATCTGCCAGTCCATTAAACACTACCAAAACTAGGACCGACGGCATCCTAGGCAACCGATGACACACTCTGCAGCCACGCTCAGCAAGCTTTCTGGCTTCTGCCAGCTGCCGCTTGGTAAGGTAAGGGACTCAAGGAAGTCTAACCACAGGGGACAAAGTGAAGAGGGGCACAGTGAGGATAAGGAGGGGGCACAGTGAGGATAAGGTGGGGGCACAGTAATGATGAGGAGGGGGAACAGTGAGGAAGGAGCACAGTGAGGATTAGGGGGGAAGCGTGAGGATGAGGGGGGACACAGTGATGTTGAGGAAGGGGCACAGTGAGGATGAGGAAGGGGCACAGTGAGGATGATTAAGGGGCACAGTGAGGATGAGGAAGGGGCAAAGTGAGGAGGGGGAACAGTGAGGATGAGGAGGAGTGACGATGAGGAGGGGCCACAGTGAGGAGAGTGCACAGTGAGGATGAGGAGGGGACACAATGTGGAGAGGGCATAGTGAGGAGGGGTACAGTGATGATGAGGAGGGGCATAGTGAGGCTGAGGAGGGGGCATAGTGAGGATGAGCAGGTGGAACAGTGAGGAAAGGGGCACAGTAATGTTGAGGAGATAGGAAAGTGAGGAGGGGGCACGGTGAGGATGAGGAGGGACCACAGTGAGGAGGAGGGGGTATAGTGAGGATGAGGAGGGGGCACAGTGAGGAGGGACCACAGTGAGTGATGATGAGGAGGGACACCACAAGAAGTGATGATGAGAAGGGACACCACAGGGAGTGATGATGAGGAGGGGACACAGTGAGTGAGGATGAGGAGGGGGCACAGTGAGTGAGGATGAGGAGGGGACACAGTGAGTGATAATGAGGAGGGGGCACAGTGAGTGATGATGAGGAGGGGGCACAGTGCGTGATGATGAGGAGGGGGCACAGTGGGTGATGATGAGGAGGGGGCACAGTGCGTGATGATGAAGAGGGGGCACAGTGAGTGATGATGAGGAGGGGGCACAGTAAGGAAGCGACATAGTGATAGGAACACAGTGACAGGGGGAGCACAGTGATGAGAACACAGTGATGGGAAGCACAGTGACGGGAAGAGCACAGGATGGGTACACAGTGACACTTGCTTATGACACAGTAACCAAAGCATATTTTATAGGTACAAGGAAGCCCGGGTTTTGTTTGACCATGCCCCTTTAGCCCCTCCCACGGTTTGGCCACACCCTCTTTTTGCAGTTTTGTGCTACATGCACCGCAAGTCACTGTCTTCTTGGGGTGTCCCTCATTCTAAAGTTGGGAGGTATGTAGTTTAAAAATTCTATTGTCCAAAGGTGTTTCTATTGCTCCTCCATTCAAAGTGGAGACACCCTAATGCCCCGTACACACGAGCCGAATATCGTACAATCGTTTTCGGTTAATAATCGCAAGTAGAAATTGAATAGCTAAATAAAGTCACGAAAATTCTCGTACTATAGAAAAAAAATTGGAAGTGATGTCATGTGTTGTAATGTATTTGTATTGTATATACTGACTAAATGAAAATCATACGATCTGGAATCGTATGAGGAAAATTTCCGTGCATGTCTGATCGAATAATATCGGATGAACGGACGTGATCGGCTGTCGAATGTAGTGTATATACGATCCGAAAATCGTACCATCCTTCCTCGGACGACCGTTTTCGTACGATATTCGGATCCTGTGTACGGGCCATAAGGCTAAATAGTGTTATCCTATGTGTCCATGCACACTACATTAAGCTATTAGTGTTTTTTGAGCTTCAGCGTAGAGTTTCTTGGATCGTTTTTCCAGCAGAAACGCTCCTACACACCACTAATAGCGTTTTTTTCGCTTTTTTTTTCCTTTTTACTGCAAAAATGCCATAATACAAGAAGTATATTACTGACTATACCACCAGGTAAAAATAAAGGGAAAAAAGACTAAAAAAACAAAAACAAATACAGACATCACATTTAAGGATTGATAAGCTGCAATAAAGCCTAAGGCTTCATGCACTTGCGCATTTTTACAGCTGCTTCTAGGGGCATCTGGCGTTTCTTTTTTTTCTTTTCTTTTTCCTGCCTTTAAATGCCCCTCCATGTTAGCCTATGTGTCCATGCACACATAGGCTTTCAGTGGCAGGAACTTTTAGATGCAGGGAAAACAAAACCACTGCCAGTGCATCCAGGAGCAGCAGAGTTTGGGCAGAAAAACCGCTTTACGCTACTAAAAGATACTAGAAGCTGCTAAACGCACCTAAACGCTAGTGCTTGAGCATTCATTTGTTTAAATGCGCAGAATAAATTATTTTTTTTTATAATAATTTTTTATGTTTAATACCAATTTATCTTTTTGTGCTGGCAAAAAAAAATCTGAAAAATTACCATTGGAGAGAAAAATATAGAACCAACGTTGTTGCTGTGTAGTATATTAACAGTTTGCACTTAAAAAAAAAATCTACTTTAAAAAAATCCTATTATTATCATAGCTGTATTGCTGATTGCTTGTTTTGTGAGAAAAATGTGAATACTTTTGCATTATCAACAATAGCAAAATAACTAACAACAGACTTCAGTGATAGTTCTTGTTGACCGTGGGCAGGCCTCATCATCACCTAGGAAAGCATTAAAATGCACTGAACCACACATTTGACACTTATATCTGAGGTTTGCATGTGTGATAGCTTAACTTCCACTTTCCTAACACCAACTCGTGCATGTTCCTAGGAGGTAGTTGGCCACCTCCCCCTCAAAACATTTAAAGTCAGCAGCTACACATACTGTACACATACATGACTTTTAATATTAGTCCTGAATCCAGCGATGTCGGCACAGCAGCCGATGTTTCCATCAGCTGTAGGGTGCTGCCACCACCATTGCCGGCTGGCTAGCTGCTGGTCCAGGCATCTGGGTGAATCTTGACTTTAAAGTTAGGATCTTTCCACAGCCTGAACCTGCTGAGCGATGTCAGCTGACAGCGGGCTATAGCTGGCTGTCGGCTAAAAATGGGTCTCAAAAGTGCAGAACGAACTGTACTCCTCCCCAGGAGAAGTACAACCAAGCAGTATGCCGTCCCTTCAGAGCGCCTGCACCGGTGACATCATGGCAGCTTTCCAAGGGAATATCTCCTAAACACCACAAGTTTAGGAGATATTCACTATACTTACAGATAAGCGTTATTATAGGCTGACTTGTAGGTACAAGTTCAAAAGTTGGGTTTACTACAGTTTAAGACTGAATAAAAGCCAACCATATTGACCAGGAGCAAAGGGCACCATCCTGTGGTAGGCAGTGCACAATATTTTTCTTTTTTTCGTCTCCTAAAACATTTCATAACATTTCTTAGGACACAGTTTTTTAAGGTTTAAATAAATCACTGGATTTGCTGCCTACCACAATATGTTGCCCCTTGTACCTGCTCAACATGCACAGCAGGGTTAGCTAAAATCCAGTCTTGGGTCTCATTCATATATCCTACATGACCACGGTGCAGCAAGTATACTGCAAATACCTGCATCCGGGATCTTAGATGTTACAATCTCTGCTCAGTCTGTACACCTGAGTGATGGGCTGAAAAGAGCCAAGGCTGTCTGCTGCTGTAAACATGTATCCGCATGTATCTGCACATCCAGTGGTTACCTGCAGGTAGGGATACTTTTTTTGCCCTTGGATAAAATCTCTCTGCATCCAGGGTCAGAAATGTGTCCCTAACAGCAGGTAACCATTGTGACCCACGGTTTGTTAGTGTGTCGCCCAGGCTCAATCGATGTGAGGCCTAATGTAGATGATACTGAATTTGCGTCAGGAGTGCTGGCGAGGGATGGAGCTCATCCCAGATCCTGTAGTCACTAAAGGGAAGAGAGAAAAAAAAATCCCTGTTGCCGCACATCCACGGAGTCTTATGGTAATGTAGTAGTGATGGGAGAGATTACCTCAGCCCAGGTTCCCGCCAGGCCGTACCCCAACGTGTTTTGCTTTGTCCCCCGGACCTTAAACATGGGGACCACTGGATGTGCACATACATGTTAACAACAGTTGCTCTTTTCAGCTCATCACTCAGGTGAACAGGCTGAGCAGCTGACAAAAATTGGAACATCTGGGATCCTGGCTGTAGGTATTCATGGTATATTTACCATTCCATGGCCATTTAGAACATATGAATGATAGCCACAGCCTGGTTCACACAGTGTTTTTTTTTTTTTTTAGTTCAACCCAGCAGGCTGAAGGAAAAAAAAAAACGAGGGAGCTTAGGAGGAGCTCGCTGTACTAATGAGTACACTACCGCACCACAACTGCGTGCATTGCGTTCTATTCAGTTGAATGGGGATAATTTTTGATACGCTGCATTGCAAAGCCTCATGGCCCCACTCTGCTTTCACATGTTTTTACTGTACCTTCCTCAATATAAAAGTGTAAATGATGCCTTTAAGTTTGACCTGAACCCAGGAAAACAAAATGATCTACGGCCCTGATGCAGTCCATCTGCTTTCTGATCTGTACATCAATGCCATACAGATGTACCGGGGATGCACTTGGAGATCTGTGCAGGTCCATGCATCTGGCTCTCATTGATTTACCACGCTTCCTACGTGGGTGAAGACAGCCCTTGACACAGGTATACAGATCAATACCCACCATGTGAATGAGGCCTAATTGTTCACAGGATTTTTGAGAAAAATATATGAAACAATTGAGACTAGAAACTTGAAGCATGCCTATCGTTTTTTTTTTTTTACTTTATTTCCACTTTGAAGAAAGAATTGTTGAAAACTTAAAACAGAAAAAAAACAATAACTCAGAATGCAAGGCAATGATTAAATGTGTAAGCCCTTGTACACACGGTCGGAAATTCTGATGGATAATGTCGGACCGGACTGTGTTGTCGGATAATCCGACCGTGTGTGGGCTCCATTGGACTTTTTCCGTCAGAATGTCCGACCAACAAAGTTTGAGAGCTGGATATAAAATTTTCCGACAACATGATCCGATCGGACTTTGTCCAATCGTTTGTAGAGAATTCCGATCGGACAAAGTGCCACGCATACTCAGATCAAATTACGAGACAATAGCTATTGGCTACTAGCCTGAACGTAGTCCCGTCGTAACGAACTAACGTCATCACGTTCCGAACGATCGGATTTTCCGACAACTTTGTCCAACCATGTGTATGCAACACCAGTTTCGGACAAAATTCGTCGGAAAAAATCAAACTGATTTTTTGGTCGGAATGTCCGACTGTGTGTACAAGGGCTTAAACTAAACATATGAAGTTAGGAATTCTGTTTAGGCATCATAAAGCGCTCGCCAACATGCATTTCTCCACAACCGCTCTTTCTATTCTCTCTACTTCCTGTAGCGAACACATAGATGAAAATAACGATAGTGAAGTTTATGAATGAGTTGATGTACATATTGTATACTGGCAGTTTTGTGCACTGTGAATAGTGTCATGAATGCAGATAGAAGGGTATTTTAGATACAAAGACGCTGTACTGTTTATGGGAGTGTCAGGGAATGTCTCCAACCTGGAAGGAAGTTACAAGCATGTATTTTAAGACATGCAGGAAACCAGGTCATTGCTGGTGGGGGATGTGATTCTCTAATACCTACACTATAGTACCAAAAGTATTGTGACACTTGCCTTTACACGCACACAAACTTTAATGGCGTCCCAGTCTTAGTCCGGAGGGTTCAATATTGAGTTGGTCCATCCTTTGCAGCTATAACATCTTCAACTCTTCCGGGAAGGCTGTCCACAAGGTTTAGGAATTTGTCTATGGGAATGTTTGACCAGAAGCGCATTTGGGAGGTTAGGAACTGATGTGGAGGAGAAGGCCTCCGCCCTAATTATTCCCAAAGGTGTTTTATCGTGGTGAGGTCAGGACTGTGTACAGGCCAGACAAGTTCCTCCACCCCAAACTCGCTCATCCAGACGGCTTAGACATTCGTGGACATCGCTAGAGAGTGAAGGGGCTCAGGTAAGTAATTAGGTGTGTGCTGGGGAGGCTGCTCTAAACAGAAGGTTTTTTTATCTTAATGAATATAATGCAAAACTTCTGCCTTTAAAACTACTTTAACTAAAGAGCACATACAACTGTCTGTGTATTGAAAATCTCAGATATTGTGAAATTTTGACATTTGTCCTTTCTCTTCCTGGATCTCAGATGATGGATACTCACAAGAGGGAAATGGAGTTTCTAAGTAACAGCATAGCCGCATATGCTCATATTAGAGGTACAGTACTGTATTTGAATCTAAAAATGTCTTTGAAGCATATTAATGTAAACATACGGTAGCCCAGAACTGCAATGCAAGAAGTGTGTTGTAGCCAATTACTGTAGACAGATGACGTCAATGTGGTCAACTCTTGGTGATCTTCTACTGTTTGCTGTTGTGGTTAAAAAATTGCCAGTGCACCAGAGGCCTCTACACAAACACTAATAATGTCATGAGGCTTAATGTGATCTGCAGGTCTTAAGCTGGCCAAACATAGATCAAAATTTGTCTCGTTCAGCAGGGACCAGCTGAATTTTGATCCATGTGTGGCCACTGTGGTTGAACAAAAGTTGATGTACTGCACTTTGTTCAACCGCACTGTCGATATAGTGTCATCGATCAGATATACAGGCAATAGGCTGCAGTGCTGATCTGTGTATTCTGATGAAAAACACAAGAGAAAAATGTCCTGCGCTCAAGAGAGGGGCACTGGCCTAAGACAATCCATACTCTTCAGGAGATCCAAGTTTTGCATTGGTTTTGCTGTCCCCTGAAGGCCGGGGAAACCCAAAGGAAATACTGAAAAAACAAGAAACGGAGGATGCAACAACAAACATCATAGGCAATAAGGCACATCAAAGTCCACAATATACTTGAAGCAGCCTGGTCACCTGGGCAAGTTGCAAACCTGAGTCTCCCTGCTGTCAGAATTCAATGACACAGTGGTGAGAATTCCCCCATTCATGAGAAAAGATATAAGAAAATATTGACAAAAATATGAGGGGTGTACTCACTTTTGTGAGATACTGTATCTCCGCTGTCCTCTCCCCTAGAACAATATGAGCAGTTAAAGGGGTTGTAAAGTGAATTTTTTTTTTTAAATAACAAACATGTTATACTTACCTCCACTGTGCAGCTCTTTTGCACAGAGTGACCCCGAACCTGCTCTTCTGGGGTCCCTCGGCGGCTGCCTCTGCTTCCTCCCGCAGGTACTTCTCATGTTCATGCGAGGTCCCTCGTATGGTGAGAAGCATCTGCGGGCGCGCTCCCGTGATACAGCCGACGGCTATAGCCGCTCGCTGTATCACACGGCCCGCCCCCGGCGCTCCGCATCGGTGGATGTGATTGACAGCAGCGCGAGCCAATGGCTGCGCTGCTTTCCATTCATCCACTCCAGCCAATCAGCGGCCAGGCTGAACGGTGGAAAGGACGTCGGGGGACGAGTGTGGGACTTTCGAGGGGTGAGGTAAGTAAAACGGGGGGGCTGGGGCGCAGGCACTGTCAGATGTTTTTTCACCTTAATGCATAGAATGCATTAAGGTGAAAAAACATTTACCTTTACAACCCCTTTAACCCGTGCAGTGCGGGCACAGCCTCACTGCATGGGGGAAAAAAAATACACCTGGAGGCTTTCTTTAAGCAGCCGAAAAGCTTTTTTTGTGCTACAACGTCAGAAATATCTAAATTGTGAACAATAGTTTTCTTTTTTCCCAGCTAATGGGGCTTAAGTAAAGTTGTGAGTACTGTAAACCTTATAGCAATGAGGTTTATGCAAACAGGATGAAACATGCCCTTGACATTTTTTTACAAACACAGACTTTTTCTTGTGTTTGTTACAGTAAATACTACAATTGATGATTATGCACAGGTATTTGCATAAACATGGTTACGCTATTTGCACAATAGAACCTCACATTTAACAGGAACATTAAAGTATGGTTCAGCCCTTCTTTGAGGGGGGGGGGGGGGGGGTCTATGAGAAATGGCCTTCCCCAAACAAGATATCGTGCTAAACCTGCAGGTAAACAAGATAGCCAGAATTTTAACTAAGAGGAAGAGTGGGTTTGATAATAAACTTGGCAGTACCTCCACCCAGTACAGGGCCTCTGTGAACAGAGGGAATTCACTTTCTTGGATAATAACCAGTAATCTAATCAAAAAAATTGGAAACAAAGGAACTATTGCAACCAGCATATACCATTATCCATAAGCAGGGCTTTTTTTTCAGGGGGAACTTGGTGGAATTCAGTTCCACCACCTCTGGCTCAGACCCTTTGGTGCCTGCTCACCACAATCACTTGTAAACACAGAAGTCTGGTTTCTGTATTTACAAGTGACAGCTATGCACTCTGTATGTAATGCAATCCTGGTATTTAATGCCCCTTTAGGACCGACCTACTGTTTTCGTGAAATTTGACTGAACACACCCACTATTTGATGTGATTTGGAGAGAGTGTGTAGGGGAGGGATTTTGTGGGGCCGTGGTTAAGTTCCAGTGCCTATTGTTTTAGAAAAAAATCCCTGCCCATAAGTATATAGATGCAAACCAGTATGGAAATCATACAAGCTTTATACATGAAAAGATTAAAAATAGTACATACGACCAATGCACAAACAGGTATTATCAGCGGAAATATGCACATATATGTTAATATATAGTTATCAATAGAGATACCTCCAGATGAATGTTACAGCTTGTCCAGTTGCACAAGCCCCTGTAAATTAATCTGTAAGTTAGAGACCTGAACTAAAGATCTGAGGTGATAGGGAGATCCTTTAGCCATTGTCCAACCAGCCTGGAATGCAGCTGTTAACCAGCAGAATCCATGGTGCGGTGCTGGAACTGAGCATAAGCCAGCTTATTCCACAGTTGCACTACTACCTTAGTATAGTAAAATATACTGTATAGGAGAAATAATAACCACATATAAACTAAAAAATCTAGCACTGGAGCTGATGCATGAAACTGGAACAAAGCAGGGCTGTTTCCCATTTCCACCAGTTTGAATACATTTTACACATGAAGGATCAATGAACACTAGCTTACAAAAATCGATGCTTCCACTGGAGTTTTGCGTTTTGTCTGTAGAAGCAGCTCAGTATTATCCATGTGTTCATGCACATTAGATGTTTAGAGGCATATTTTTAGAGGCATATTTTAAGCTCAGTGTTTAGAGGCAAAAAAAAACCCAAAAAACTCCTGATTTGCGTTTTTCAGAAGAGTTTTTTCCAGTAAAAAAAAACAATAAATACTCTTAAATGCGTGTACAAAAATGCTCCATATGAGCCCCTTTTTTTCTGTCAAAAGAACTGCCATTTTTTTAAGCCCGGTGTGCATGGACCTGAAAGAAAGTATAATCCGTTGCAATGGGCAATAGCTCCAATTTTTCCTCCAGTATTTCATGACCATTTCCCAAACACACTAACTGACACAAGGTAGTTTATACAGTATATGGCCTGATGTTTGTAAGTAGTAAGCCATATTCAAACATGGGCTGCAACATTCAGATGGGAATGGTGTTATGTAGGGACAGATGGCAGGCAGTTCCAACAACCAGTCGTATTTTTAATTGCAGGCAAATGTTTTTTAAAAATGTTCGAGATTTCAGTTATTTCCTTTTCTATAGAGAAAAAGATCTGTTCACTAAAATGTGTGCTTTATTCACTTCTCAAATTAGGGTGGAGGTCATTGTAGTGGTTCATGGCAGTATAGAGGACAGATAAAGACAGATATTTTATTGGCCAATACTCACAGCAAGACATCTACCTGTGTCACATCTACCGTTAAACAAACTTACTTTCGAAAAGTTAAATGAGTTTGTAGGAAAAAATATCTCTGCATGTTAAAAAAAGTACTTATTGACACTGTGCCAACACTTATCAGCACAAATACTTAGAGCTCTATGACTAATGCCTTAATGATTGATTTAAAATGTACTTTTTAATGTAGCTAAGACTGGGTTCACACTATTGCAAATTTCTCCGCATCCAACTCACATGTCAGGAGATTGAGACGAGCTCTCTATGGAGCCGGTTCACTTATCTCTGCAGTGGCTCCGGTACAAATTGCACAGGAGTCCTGTGCGTCTTTTGGTCCATTTCAGGTCCGAATTTGGGCTAAAATCGGACCTGAAACTGTGAATGGGGATGAACCAGACTCCTCCTGTGAGCCGCTGCATTCTCCAGTGTGAACCCAGCCTCAGGGTAGATTTACTAAAACTGGTGCATTCAGAATCCAGTGCAGCTGTGCATGGTAGCCAATCAGCTTCTAAGTTTAGCTGGTTCAATTAAGGTTTTGCTATAAAACATGGTTTCTATGCAGAGCTGCACCAGATATTGCACACAGTTTTATTAACAGCTTGCTGACCACCCTATAGCAGTTTACTGCTACAGGGTAGCAGCTGTAATCAGGATACATGATCCCACACTTCCGGATAGGGGACGCAAATGCATGCCACCAGTGGTTCACTCCCACTTTACACACAGCAAGAGCCAATCAGCAGGTGCCCAGGACTCGATGTCCGCCAGCACCTGCCGATAGGCTACATTCAAACTTCAGCATCATGGGCAGAATCATGGGCAGATTTTCCACGAATCTGCCCATGATTTGAAAGCACTGATGTGAGAATGGCAACTCATGGGACTTGCACTTGACATGCCATTCATTTGAATGACACCTCAAATTGCGGCGCGGGTCTGCCGCATGATAAATCGTGCTGCAATCACGGCAAACTTGCATCACGGTTAGCATATCGCCCAAAAAAGTTCAGGAGTTACTTTTGGTGGCGATATGCTTCCCGCAATGCCCGTTGCAGCATTTGTAGCGTGATTTATCACGCCAGACCCACGCTGCAATTTGAGGTGTCATTCAAATGAATAGCATGTCAAATGCGAGTTCCACAATTTGCCATTCACACATCAGCGCTTTGAAATCGCAATGCAGATTCGCGGTAAATCTGCCTGCGTTTCAAAACGCTGAAGTGTGAATGCAGCCTAATGCCGCGTACACACGGGCGGACTGTATGGCGTACTTAGTCCGTCGAAACACATTTCAGCGGACAGTCCGCTCGTGTGTGGGCTTCAGCGGACTTTTTCAGCGTGCAGTCTGGCGTACTAAGTATTTCGGATTTTTCGAAATTCTGTCCGTCGTACTTTGGTTTCAGCGGACAATCCGCTCGTCAGTAGGCTAGTTAGATGGACTAAGAATGGCGCATGCCCAGAAAGGATTTACACGGCGGAAGGGTGCTTTGCTGTGTATTGGACTTCCTATTTCTAGTCCCGTCGTACGTGCTGTACACGTCATCGCGCAAGCTTTCGACGGACTGCTTGTGCATCCGTGTGTGGTCAAGTCCGTTCAGTCGAAAGTATGACGGACTGTCCGTCGGATTGTATGACGGCCTAAGTACGCCATACAGTCCGCTCGTGTGTACGCGGCATTAGGCAGAGATGCAGAACTGTGATCTGCTTATGTAAACAAGGCAGATCACTGTTTTGGCAGGGGGGAAGGGATGGAGTTTGTGTCTCTGCAAACCAGAGAATAAAATCCATCTTTTCCCCTAGTAAAAACACATAAACACTGGCTAGGCACACAGTTTGCCATTTGATCAACCTGATGTTAACCCCTTTCCAGCCAGTGTCATTAGTACAGTCACAGTGCATATTTGTAGCACTGATCACTGCATTGGTGTTATTGGTTCCCAAAAAGTGTCAGAGTGTTCGCCGCAATAACGTAGTCCTGCTATAAGTCACTGATTGCTGCCATTACTTGTAAAAAGTAAATAAATTAATAAAATGTTTATGCAAAAAATAAATAAATCAATAAATCATAATATCCCATAGTTTGTAGACGCTATAACTTTTGCGTAAGCCAATCAATATACGCTTATTGGGATTTTTTTAACAAAAATATATAGCAGAATACATATTGGCCTAAATTAATGAAGACATTTTTTTTTTTTTTTTTTTTTTTTTATTAGATACGTTTTATAGCAGAAAGTAAAAAAAATTGATTTTTTTTGTCTGTCTTTTTATGTTTATAGTGCAAAAAATAGAAATCACAGAGTTAATCAAATACTACCAAAAGAAAGCTCAATGTGTAGATGAATGTGCAATTGTCAGTTAAAGTAATGCAGTGTTGTATCACAAAAAAGGCCTGTTCATGAAGTGGGGGTAAATCTTCTGGAAGTCAAGTGGTTATATAGTCCCTGGATGACAAATAAAGGACAGTAAGCTCAATATGCACTCTAATGTTATGTAATTCTGTATTGCAATGAATTATCATATTTTGACATACGATTTACCATTGTGAACCTTTTGTTTTTAGATAACCCAGAATCCTTTGGTCTTTACTTTGTGCTTGGAGTTTGCTTTGGACTGATATTAACACTGTGTATGCTGGTGATCCGCATCTCTTGCAAGCCTCGGACTCCCAGCATTCCCTCCAAACCAAAAAAGACTCCTCCCAAAGACTGTGTAAAAGAGCCCCTGTCTGTTGTGGTGGACAGAGAGGATCAAGATAGCGATGACAATGAAGAAACATTTATCTTGACCCCTATGACAGACACACCCCTAGGAGCACAGACCCCTCTGGATGGTACTCTGTCAGTTAATGTGTTCACATCAGCAGAAGAGCTAGAGAGAGCACAGCGGTTAGAAGAGCGGGAGAGGATAATCCGAGAAATATGGCGGAACGGACAGCCTGATATTCTGGGCACAGGAACTGGCACCATTGGTCGTGTACATTACTACTAATAGTAACGCAGGAAGTTAAACTGAAGTTGGTGCTACTTCACAGCAATTAAAAGGCAACTGCCTTTCCTTGTCTTCTAACGTATAAAATATGAGATATCCAGGCACATTCCTTCAAGTACCTTTGTCTTATTAGACCAGTAACTTTCCAGTAATATTGATGCCAATGGATATCTTTCTAAAGTTATGAAAGAATACAGAATTGAAAGATGCCGTTGCTGCCCAGTGGTGGATCAGAACTTGGAAATGTTTCATATTATGATGGTACGCAGCAATTTTAATAGGGCACAGCTGACCAAATACATCTATAATGCCAATGATGGTACCATGTATCTTGGGCAACCTTTTATGTGTTGGCCAGTTTCCTGTGCCACGATTCACCATGGCCTCTGAAATGTCAGATTTGGAAATTAAAGCTTTGGTAAACATTACATAAAGGTGTATAAAAAAGAAAGTAGTGATATAAAGACGTACTAGACATGCTACCCAGGAAAAAAAGGTTATTGCAACCAGCATTTTTTTTACATGGATCCTTTATGATAACATCAGTTCACTTTTGGGCTGTCTGTCTTTTCAATCAGCGTGTGATATGCAGGTAACCTGCTGGTATCCATCATGAGATAGTATATAAATGTGTATGTGAAGGTTTCTGACATATAGGAAGATAAATATATGTGGAAACCTGGAAAAAAAAAAAGATTTAAGTTCAACTGACAAATGTATACAGAGATTTGGCGTTTGTTATGTGTGCGATTTATATCTATTCGCAAAAGCAAATTGACAAATAGACAAAATATACAGTCTACAAAAAAAAATACACTGCAGACATACAGTATGTTTCAAAATCTATTTGTGCCTCTACATTAGAATGCGTTCAGCCTTGTGATGTAATTTATTTCTCTGGGCGAGGCATTACCTTGTGAATAACTCTAAATATGCTGGATTTTGCAGTACCAAACAACAACCATATGTGCCTTGTACAGTATGTGTAAGCCTGCGTGGTTTAGTAATTTGTAGCAGGCCTGCCTCTCTGCAATGGGTTAACCAGTCTGCAATTTATTACAGGACTTTGGCCTCTCGGTTTAAAAAACATCTGTTTTTCTTCTTGTTCCCCCACGCTGTGGGAACACTGGTGCTTTAAGTTTCATTCCTGAATCTCCCCTGAGGATAGAACATTCCACATTAACATTAAATGCTCCCACACGGGCAATGTCAGGAAGTGATTTTTTTTTTATGAAAACTTTATTTAAAGCACTGATGTATTTTTTTTTTTGTTTTATGTAAACGTTGCTCTTCTGTTAGTTTTGCATACTAAGCTGTTACGTTCTCATGGAGTTTTTCTTTTAGGCTTACCTTAAATACAGAGGTCACACATTAACGAATCATTTGACCACTGCACAATCTTTCTTTTGCTCGTTATGCACATATCCTACAAATATTCATGTATATGTACTGCAGATGTTTCTACCACTGCTATCAGATGTATTAGTTGGTCCTGAGTACAAAATCTACTCTACAAATTTGTCTTCTGACATCTATGTTTACCTACAGACATCCCGATCATTGCCCAGGCCTGAGAATTGAGACAGTCTTCTCATTTCTATGTGTACACCCTCTAGCCTTATAAATAGGATGATCTCTTGCATTTAACATAACTGTCTTCCAAGGCCTCTCTAAATTTCTCCAAGCCAAGAGGGCCAGGTCGGGGCAAACAGTGAAATAGAATAGGTCTGAAGCATCAGTCATAGCCAGCCAAAACGCTGAAGGCAACATCTCTGGGAATGTAAATTATAGCTGATACTTTACTAAGTGCCTGTGTGTGTTAAACCACATGGCTCAAGCCATTCTTTCAGACCTGGCATTAGGGGGTGCTCCTTTTGATACCCGTTCATGTAACCTAGCACTGAAGGGAACATTTTGTGTGTTTTTTTCCCTGTGTAATAAGTGAGAAGATCTACCCATACTATGATTGCTGTGTCAGTTTATCATTGGGTGGGTCTATGGATATATAATATACCCTGTTATATGTGTAGGTTATAGAAAAAAAAATTCAGAAACATTTCCATTCTGGGAAAAGGCAAAATGTTTCCCCTAGACTTCAATACTAAATCAATATAATGATTTTAATTTCAAAAATTGGTTTAGCACAAAACCTTTTAAATGACCATGTATGACATTACTATGAAAGCAGAACTGAGTTTTGGCAATGGGAGAAGTACCAGTGCAAAGGTTTGTCTCATAGGCAACAAGAACAAATTGCTATTGAGGTTTGGATATCTTGTGATTTTGTAATATTACATTGCCATCTGATTGTACCTCTTCCTCATCAGACACCCCTTCAATGTCAAGAGGAGCAAGGGTTGGGGCTAGGGTACATTCAGTCCAGCAGTGCATTCGACCCTCTTTGCGGTGACTGTAGGATCATCGTTTCCAAATTATTCTAATTATCGGACGTAGGGACAATGTTGTGTAAACATTATAGATACCTCCAGCACTGACTGTAGGTACTGTATGTGTACTTAAAATGAGATCCCAACATTATCAACCTGTAGTCACCGTGCAGCAAATTCATCTTACTATAGCTACACTGCAGCACTGTACCCTTTTGCCTAAACAATGCATGTAAATGTCTCCTTCTTTTGGAAAGTTGGACAGTGTGTATTCGTGAATGAAAGTTGCCTGTAATAAGCCAGAGTTTAAAATGATTGTAAAGGCATATTTTTAAAAATAATAATACATGTCATACTTACCTGCTGGTGTTCTCGCAGCCTATGACAAAGCAGAGAGCCGTTGCTCTCATGCACATCGCTGGATCGAGATTAGGCCCAGGTAACTAGAGAGGGGGGCTGCAGAGTGAAGATTTTTTACCTTCATGCATGAAGGTAGAAAACATTTAGCCTTTACAACCACTTTAATTATAAATTTAAAGTTTAGGGTGCACAAGTAAATAGCGGCCAACCACAAGTCACTTTTTAGGAATTTTCAGACAGGCTGTTAACTACTCCTGGTTGCTGTAGGTTAAAGACTATTGCTCATCTTTTGCACTAACCTATTAAATATTCTACAAAACTCCTTTGATGTAGGAAAATACTAGTGCTAAGGACAGAGAAGATGTTTTAGCAAGCCATTTTTAGCCCGTGGCTTGCTGACTTAAAATGTAGAAGGTAGATCCTTATACCTGACATAGCACATGATGAAAGATTTGTTTTTTTTTGTTTTTTAATGAATGAGAAGTATTTGCTTGGTTTCTTGGTTGGAATAGGTGAATAGTATAGCAGTATACTATAGTCCAGTGTGCTACAAAAGACTGCCAGTGACAAATAAAGGCCCATTTGATGTGCAATCTTCAATGTATATAAATTTTAAAGAAACTGTTTTGTACATGGCAAAATATTAAAGTGCTGTATTTTATAAAAATGTAATACTGAATTGTATGCTATAGTTTTATTTTCTATGTTTTTGGAATTCTATTAAATTGTTTTCTAATACGATTCTGCTTTTCCCTCTTTTAAAAAAAAAAAAAAAGCCAAATAAATGACCAAGTAAATCTTAGTTCTACTCTCCTAGGCATGGCAAAAAAACACTGTAGTGACACTTTTTGCAATCTACAGAAATATATTGCCACTGCCAGGCCTTTCTTCCACAAAGGAAGCCTATTAGTATGTTTTTGAACTGCATGTGCATGTGGGGGTAAGGGTGAGGATATGGGGACTGGAGCAGCCTAAAGAAATTCCTGAAAACAGAAGAACGTGCAAAAAACTTGCAAATACTGTATATAATTAACAGCATTGCCAGGCCACTATGATGCTCATTTACAATACATGGTATATACATGTAAAGTCCTTTTTTATGCTGAACTAGTTCTCTTTCAATAAGTAGTATAGGACAAAAGCCTTTCAGAGAGAAACAATTGAGTACTGTCCATGAAACTTTTTTATTTGAACTAACATACAATTTTTCAGGACAAGCTTTTTGGATATGTCCCCTTCTTTAGCAGTACTAATTTACAAAATGTTAATAGAATGTTGTTATCTTTGAACTAACAGTGTATTCTGCTAAAACTCTCCCAGGGGAACCTGACAATACCATCTAGTGAGATAAAGGGTGGTTATGTAACCGGCGAAGCCCAACTTCTCAACTAGTTCATCAACCCAGGGTATGGGATAGGTATCAAACTTTGACACTTTGTTCCGTTTCTGGAAGTCTTTGAAAAATCTTAAGGACCCATCTGGCTTGGGAACCAAGATTATAGGACTACACCATTCACTTTTGGACTTCACTATCACCCCGGGGTCTATAATCCTCTGTACATCTTTAGCTACTGCCTGTCTGTGGGCCTCTGGAATGCTATAAAGCTTAGGCTGCACCCGAACCTTGGGGTCAGTGACAATGTCATGTTTACATTTGTGCAGCCTGGCAACTCTAAGAAGAAATCTTTATTACATTGTCTCGCCTCCTGCTGTTGTGATACAGACAGACTGAATCTCACTTATGCCTTGCTCTTTATGATCACCCAGGGCTAAGAGAGCTTTTCTATCTTTCCATGCTTTAAATAAATTTACATGAGAGATCTGTGCTTTCTTCCACATGTCTGGCTGGTATACCTTATAGTTTGCTTCTCCAACCTTTTCCAGTATTTCATAGGGTCCCGCCACTTAGCAAGGAAGTTACTTTCTACTGTGGGGACTAAAATGAGTACACAATCTCTGAGGTGGAAAGTTCAAACCTTTGCCAATTTATTGTGCATGCGCCCTTGCACTTCCTGTGCTTGTTGCACGTGTTCTCTGACAAGGCGCATTACTGAGGTAATTCTATCCTGCAAGGCTGAGCTATGTTCTATGACACTCCAGTAGTTTAGTCCCCCAGGTTTCCTTTGCAATGTCTAGTAACCTATGGGTAACTAGTAACCTCCCATACAAAATTCAAAGGATGAGAACCAGATGGAGAACTGTGGCACCTCTCTAATTGCAAACAACAAATATGGCAGAAGACAATCCTAATCTCTCTTGTCTTTATCCACCACCTTCCTTAGCATACCCTTGAGGGGTATGTTATAATCTTGGGCATCCTCATCAGTCAAATCGAAGTATGCCTTTTGGGAGTCCCCTACTAAAAGTGTGCCAGAAGAGCAGCCCAGCAGTCCTTATGCCAGGCCTGCCCCCAGGGATGGACTGGCCATCAGGACTACCGGGAGTTTCCCGGTGGGCTGATGGCTCAGTGGGCCGGTTTCCGTGGCCTCCAGTTGCCTGGGAGGTCCGCGACGATCTACCCCGCAGATCGAGATTTAGCCAACATGCAGAGTAGCGCAGGAAGTGTCTGTAGTAAGTTCTCTCTCATGTCATGCAGCGCTGCTTGCTCCCCGGCGGTCCCTCCTCTCTTCCTGTTTATCCCAGATGATGTCACAAGCCAATGGGGATAGACGAGAAGAGAGGAGGGGCCGCCGGGGAGCGAGCAGCGCTGCGTGACATGAGAGAGAACTTATCACAGACAGACGCTTCCTGCATGTTGGCCAGGCTAGTAAACGATCCCACATTGTGCCCTGATGATGTGCCCCATAATGTGTCCTGATGATGTGCCCCGAGCCTTGATGTGCCATGTGCCTTGATGTGCCCCATGCCCTGATGTGCCATGTGCTCTGATGTGCTATGTACCCATGCTAGGATGTGCCCCATGCCCTGATGTGCTATGTGCCCATGCCCTGATGTGCTATGTGCCCGTGCCCTGATGTGCTATGTGCCCATGCCCTGATGTGCCATGTGCCCTGATGTGCTATGTGCCCATGCCCTGATGTGCCCCGTGCCCCATGTCCTGTGCCCTGATGTGCTATGTGCTCATACCCTGATGTGCTATGTGCCCATGCCCTGATGTGCTATGTGCCCATGCCCTGATGTGCTATGTGCCCTTGCCCTGATGTGCCCCATGCCCTGATGTGCTATATGCTCTGTGCCCTGATGTGCCCCATGCCCTGATGTGCTATGTCCCCGTGCCCTGATGTGCCATGTGCCCTGATGCGCCATGTGCCCTGATGCGCCATGTGCCCCGTGCCCTGATTTGCTATGTGCCCTGTGCCCTGATGTGTCCTGTGCCCTGGTGTGCTATGTGCCCTGATGTGCCATGTGCTCTGATGTCAAGTCAAGTAATTGCCAGACCATTGTTCCAAATTTTTACTGACAGTCTGCTGCCTGGAATGGTACCAGCTGATAGGAGAAAAGCCAGTGTAGTACCAATATTTAAAAAGGGCCCAAAATACATCCTGGGATAAACCTGGGAATTACAGACCAGTTAGTCCAGTCCAGACCAGTTAGCCCTTGGAGGGCATAATAAGGGACTATATACAAGATTTTAGTAATGAGTATCATTAGCAGTAATCACCTTAGATTCATGAAGAATCGTTTTTGCCAAACAAATCTATTAACCTTCTATGAGGTGGTGAGTTGCCATCTAGATAAAGGAAGGACGGAAGACGTGGTGTATCTAGATTTTGCAAAAGCATTTGGCAAAGTTCCCCATAAATGTTTACTGTGCAAAACGAGGGCCATTGGCATGGACCATAGGATGAGTACATGGATTGAAAACTGGCTACAATGGCAAATTCAGATGGTGGTGGGAGTACTCGGAATGGTCAGGGGTGGGTAGTGGGGTGCTCCAGGCTTCTGTGCTGGGACCAATCCTATTTAAGTTGTTCATAAACGACCTGGAGGATGGGGTAAACAGTTAAATCTCTGTATTTGATGATACTAAGCTAAGCAGGGCAATAACTTCTCTGCAGGATGTGGAAACCTTGCAAAAAGATCTGAACAAATTAATGGGGTGGGCAACTACATGGCAAATGAGGTTTAATGTAGAAAAATGTAAAATAATGCATTTGGGTGGAAAAAAACATGAATGCAATCTATACACTGGGGAGGCGGGGGGAAGAACCTCTGGGGGAATCTAGGATGGAAAAGGACCTGGGGGTCCCAGTAGATGATAGGTTCAGCAATGGCATGCAATGCTAAGCTGCTGCTAAAAAAAAAACAAACAGAATATTGGCATGGATTAAAAAAGGGATCAAATCCAGAGATAAAACGATAATTCTCCCGCTCTACAAGACTCTGGTCTGGCCACACCTACAGTATGCTATCCAGTTCTGGGCACCGGTCCTCAGGAAGGATGTACTGTAAATGAAGCAAATACAAAGAAGGGCAACAAAGCTAATAAAGGGTCTGGAGGATATTAGTTATGAGGAAAGGTTACGAGCACTGAACTTATTCTCTCTGGAAAAAAGACGCTTGAGAGGGGATATGATTTCAATTTATAAATACCGTACTGGTGACCCCACAATTGGAATAAAACTTTTTTGCAGAAGGGAGTTTAACAAGACACATGGGCACTCATTAAAATTAGAAGAAAAGAGGATTAACCTTAAACTACATAGAGGGTTATTTACTTTAAGAGTGGCAAGGATGTGGAATTCCCTTCCACAGGCGGTGGTATCGGCAGGGGGGGCATTGATAGTTTAAAAAAACTATTAGATAAGCACCTGAACGAGCACAACATACAGGGCTATACAATGTAATAATGACATATAATCACACACATAGGTTGGACTTGATGGACTTGTGTCTTCTTTTCAACCTCACCCACTATGTAACTTGCTTATAAGCTTGTTGATGTGCGGCATTATTTTGGAGCAAGGCCCTTATCAAGTCCTCCATGTTAAAGATTTAGAAATCACATCATGGTGTTCCACGCCTTTAAGTGGTATACACACAGTCTGCTGTTCTTTTAACACAAGTAGGGATGAGCCGAACACCCCCCGGTTCGGTTCGCACCAGAACTTTCGAACGGACCCCAAATTCGTATGAATGTTAGAACCCCATTGAAGTCTAAGGCCGCGTACACACGGGCGGATTGTCTGCCCAACTAAGTTCGTCAGACAATCCGACAGACAGTCCATTCAACTTTTGAATGAACGGACTTGACCACACACGATGAACAGACAGTCCGCTGAAAACTTGCATGATGTCGTGTACAGCACGTACGACGGGACTAGAAAAACGACGTCCAATACACTGCAATGCAACCTTCGGCCGTGTAAATCCTTTCTGAGCATGCGCCATACTTAGTCCGTCCAACTTGCCTACACACGAGCGGACTGTCCGCTGAAACCAAGTTTGGACGGACAAAACCAAGTTTGGACGGACAAAACCAAGTTTGGACAGACAAAACCAAGTTTGGACGGACAAAACCAAGTTTGGACGGACAAAATTACGGAAATTCCGAAAGACTAAGTCCGTCAGACTGTCCGCTGAAAAAGTCAGCTGAAGCCCACACACGAGCGGATTGTCCGCTGAAACACGGTTCAGCGGACTAAGTTGGGCAGACAATCCGCCCGTGTGTACGCGACCTAAGGGACTCGAACTTTCGAAATTAAAAGTGCTAATTTTAACGGCTAATATGCAAGATGCTGTCCTAAAAAGGGTTTGGGGACCTGGCTCCTGCCCCAGGGGACATGGGTCAATGCCTAAAATGTTTTAACAAAATGGCAGTTTTAGCGGGAGCACTGATTTTAATGATGATTAAAGTGAAAAAAAAAGTGAAATATTCCTTTAAATATCGTGCCGGGGGGGGGGGGGGGGGGTGTCTATAGTATGCCTGTGAAGTGCCACG
Source organism: Lithobates pipiens (assembly GCF_037356315.1). Lineage (NCBI taxonomy): Eukaryota > Metazoa > Chordata > Amphibia > Anura > Ranidae > Lithobates > Lithobates pipiens. The sequence goes on from NW_027507748.1 coordinate 319,821,731, forward strand.
TGTTTCCCGTGTTTAGAACAGTCCCTGCACAAAATGACATTTAACGGAAATAACGTCATTTCAAACTGCTTGCGGTTTTAATGTTATATCTGGTTCCTGCAATATGGTTGAAAATCATTGAGAAAAATGGCATGGGTAGCCCTCCCTGCCCATTACCAGCCCCTTTGGGTCTTGTACGGATATTAAGGGGAACCCCGTACCCATATTAAAAAAAGGAAATACGTGTGGCCCCCAGGCCCTATATACTCAGAACAGCAGTATACAAGACAGGGACTGTGTAGATTTGTTGTGTTAAGTTGAATCTGTTTGTAATTTTCAACTGGTACATTTTTAAAGTGTAGCTCCAGTCAAAAAAAACTATTTTTAAGCTTTTTGGAAAACATAGGGAAGGGTTATCACCCCTGTATAATTTGTTTTGCCGTCCGTCTTTTTTCATCTCACTTGATGTTGTCTCCTTCCGTTTGCAGTAGGAGATGTTTGTAAGTTGGATGTTTGAAAGTAGGGGCCTGCCCTATATGCTCTGCAGAAATGGCGGAACAAGATGTTGGTTTTGCCACAACATTGTAAGCCCTCAAAGTGACTCTTGGTGGGCGCTGGAGCGCCCTGCTGTGAACGATTATATCAAGAATTGTAATTACATGCCATTGTTGAACAGTGGTAGAAAAATTGACCTTTGGTGGTTGTGGTGCTGGTGCCACAACACTATAAGTCCTCACAGTTACTCTGGGTGGGCACAGGAACGGGCCCTCCTGTGAAATATTATATCAAGAATTGTAATTACATGTCCCTGTTAAACAGGGGCAGAAAAATTGGGCCTTGGGCACTGGTCCTGGTGCCACGACACTGCAACCTCTCCCATATACTCTAGTTTTAGTGCAGGAATTAGCCCTGCCGCAAAGCATTGCATCAAAAATTGTAATTAAACGCCCTGTTAAACAGGTGCAGAAAAATTGGGCCTTAGGCACTGGTGCTGGTGCCACAACACTGCAACCTCTCCCATATACTCTAGTTTTAGTGCAGGAATTAGCCCTGCTGCAAAGCATTGCATCAAAAATTGTAATTAAATGCCCCTGTTAAACAGGGGCAGAAAAATTGGGCCTTAGGCACTGGTGCTGGTGCCATGACACTGCAACCTCTCCCATATACTCTAGTTTTAGTGCAGGAATTAGCCCTGCTGCAAAGCATTGCATCAAAAATTGTAATTAAACAACCCTGTTAAACAGGGGCAGAAAAATTGGGCCTTAGGCACTGGTGCTGGTGCCACGACACTGCAACCTCTCCCATATATTCTAGTTTTAGTGCAGGAATTAGCCCTGCTGCAAAGCATTGCATCAAAAATTGTAATTAAACGCCCCTGTTAAACAGGGGCAGAAAATTTGGGCTGATGGCATCACCCAGAACCAAAAATGTTCTTCCAACATATCAGCGGAGCAGGAAGAGGATAGACAATCAACATAACAGGACAGTCACTCAGCATCAGCATAGGCAGTCTTGAAGGGATGTGATATTTCATAAAAAATTATTCGGTTACATCAGCTTCAGGTGCTTGGTAGCTGTGGGTGATCCAAGACTGATTCATCTTGATGAAGGTCAGTCGATCAACTGATTCGGTGGACAGGCGCACCCTGTGATCGGTAACAAAGCCACCAGCAGCACTGAAGGTGCGTTCCGAAAGAACGCTGGATGCAGGACAGGCCAGTAGCTCAATTGCATACTGTGCAAGCTCTGGCCAGTGATCCATCCTCAAGACCCAGTAAGCCAGAGGATTTTCGGTGGGAAAGGTGTCCAAGTCTGACCTTGCCCCTAGGTATTCCTGCACCATGTAAATCAGACGCTGGCGATGGTTGCTGGAACCGATCATACCTTGGGGCTGCGGACTAAAAAATTGCCTGAAAGCATCGGTCAGATGGCCACCTTCTCCACCGCTCCTCATGGCCGATGCCTCAGCAACACGTTGTCCAGGACCAGGAGTTTGTAACCTCCCAGTCTCTGGAAACGCATTGCACAGACCTTTCTGCAAGGCCTCCCGGAGATGTCTCATCCTCTGCTCCCTCTGCGATGGCAAGATAAGGTCGGCAACCTTACCCTTGTACCGTGGATCAAGGAGAGTGGCCAGCCAGTAATGGTCCCTCTCCTTGATCCTGCAGGATCAGGGAGGCCATGCAGCGTAGGTTAGCTGAGGCATTCGGTCCGGAGTCCTCTGGGTCACTAAGGACAACATTATCCGCAGCTACCTCCTCCCAGCCACGTACAAGTCCACGGGTTTCTTGGGACTGTAAATCATCCCTACAAGACTGCTGCTGCTGCTGATGCTGAGTGCCAGCCTCCACCTCCATGCTGACACAATCATCCTCCTCCTTCTCCTCCTCATCCTCTTCCTGTGTGATGGGTGGCACAGCAGGAACACTGTCTGGATAAAGGGGGCCTTGAGAGGCAAGGAAGTCCTCCTCTTCCTGCCTCTGTTCTGCCTCAAGTGCCCTGTCCATTATTCCACGCAGCTTATGCTCCAAGAGGTGGACAAGAGGTACAGTGTCACTGATGCATGCACTGTCACTGCTCACCATCCTTGTGGCCTCCTCAAACGGTGACAGGACAGTGCATGCATCCCTGATCATGCCCCACTGGGGTGGTGAGAAAAAACCGAGCTCCCCTGACCCTGTCCTGGTGCCGTAGTCGCACAGGTACTCATTGATGGCCCTCTGCTGCGTGTGCAGCCGCTGCAGCATGGCCAACGTTGAGTTCCTCCTGGTGGGCATGTCACATATAAGGCGGTTCTTGGGCAGGTTCAACTCCTTTTGGAGCTCAGCCAGCCAGCACAGGCATTAAATGATCGGCGGAAATGCACACAGACTTTCCTGGCCTGCTTCAGGACATCCTGTAAGCCTGGGTACCTGCTCAAGAACCGCTGCACCACCAGGTTAAGGACTTGAGCCACACAGGGCACATGGGTCAGTTGTCCCTGTCGGAGGGCGGAGAAGAGGTTGGTGCCATTGTCGCAAACCACCATTCCTGGCTTAAGCTGGCGTGGCGTCAACCACCTCTCGGCCTGCCCCTGCAGAGCTGACAAAACATCCGCCCCAGTATGGCTCCTGTCCCCCAAACAAACCAGCGCAAGCACGGCATGGCATCGTTTTGCCTGCGTACTTGCGTAGCCCCTGGAACGCCTATGGAGCACCGCTGGTTCTGAGGACAGAGCACTGGAAGAGGCCATAGAGGAAGAAGAAGAGGAGGGGTTGGAGGAGAGAGGTGTGTCACAACCAATAGTAGCATTTTGGAGGCGTGGTGGCGGAACAACCTCCAACACTACTGCACCTTGTCCTGCATCCTTCCCAGCTGCCAGAAGAGTGACCCAATGGGCCGTGAAAGACAGGTAACGTCCCTGTCCATGCCTGCTGGACCATGAGTCAGCGGTAATATGCACCTTACCGCTGACCGCCCTGTCCAGCGAGGCAAGGACATTGCCTTCCACATGCCGGTAGAGAGCCGGAATCGCCTTCCGTGAGAAAAAGTGGCATTTGGGGACCTGCCACTGAGGAATCGCACATTGTACAAACTCACGGAAGGGGGTCTACCAACTGAAAAGGCAGCAGTTGAAGTGCTAGCAATTTAGCCAAGCTAGCATTCAACCGCTGGGCATGTGGATGGTTGGGAGTGAACTTCTTTCGCTGGTCCAGCAGCTGGGGTAGGGACATTTGCCTGCTATAATCGGACGTGGGTGTACTGCTAGCAGAGTGCCCAGAAGCACTTGGCTGTGACACACCTAATTGTACACCTTCATTCCTCTCAGAGCAGGTTTCAGAGAGGACTGAAGGTCTAGTGGGGTTGGAGATCCCAGCTGATGAGGAGCAAGGAGAGGTCCGCTTTGTTCTTTGGTGTGGGTCTTTGAGGTACGCTTGCCAATGAGCTGCATGGCAGGTCAACATATGTCTGGTCAAGCATGTGGTGCCCAAGCGGCTAATGTTTTGGCCACGCGAGATACGCTTGAGACATATGTTGCAAATAGCAGCGGTGCGATCTGATGCACTCGTCTTAAAAAAGGCCCACACCAAAGAACTTTTAGAATAACGCGCAGAGGCAGCGCCCTGCACAGGCGGAGCTCTGCGGTGTGATTCAGTCGGTGTGCTGCCCCTAAGCTGGCCCCCAGAGGGCATCCTGCCTCGTTGGACATGTGCCTCCTCCTCCTCCTCTCTCCTACCAGGCACCCACGTGGAGTCAGTGCCCTCATCATCCCCTCCCTCTTCATCGCTGGAGCAAACCTGGCAGTATGCTGCAGCTTGTGGAACATGACTGCCAGATTGCTGTCCTTCTTGAGCATCCCCTCTCTCTGCATTCAGGCTACTGCCTTCCTCTAGCTGAGTATCATCATCAGAGCCTACAAAACACTGGGCATCCTCCTGGAGCATGTACCCAACACTGTGCTCAAAGAGTTCAGGAGACTCCTCAGGAGGACGCGGTGGGTCTAGGGAAGGAGTCACTGATGATGACATTGAGAGGAGGGAAGACGATGCGTTGGCAGCTGCGTTGCTAGTACCCTGAGCCTGGGTGAGAGAGGATGAGGAGGATGAAGAGGGCTTGGTCATCCACTCTACCAAGTCGTTGGCATGTTGCGGCTCAACATGTCCAGCTGCCGAAAAGAAGGACAAGCGTGTCCCATGGCCACGTGCTGATGATGACGATGCACCGCATCCACGACCAGCACTGTTGTCTCTAGACACAGAGCCTGCTTGCCCTCTTTTATCGGCTTGCGCCTGTCTGCCTCTCCTACCAGACATGGTAATGGCCTGAAGGGAGTTGGGAAAACCAGCAATTGGGTAGTGTATATTGTGCTGGAGGCACACACAACTTCCACTAACTCCTGCAGATGGCAGATGGCTCAAATAGAGAAGAGCTATGTAGGTGGATATAGCGGTGTATACTGGGTTCAGAGCACGCAGACAGCACACACAATCTCCTATCACTGACTGCAAGCTCTATTAAAAAAGAGAAATATAGCTGGCTATATAGTTGAATATAGCGGTGTATACTGCGGTCAGGGCACGCAGACAGCACACACAATCTCCTACCACTGAATGCAAGCTCTATTTAAAACGAGCAAGATAGTTAGCTATATAGGTGGATATAGCGGTGTATACTGGGTTCAGAGCACGCAGACAGCATGCACAATCTCCTACCACTGACTGCAAGCTCTATTTAAAATGAGAAAGATAGTTAGCTATATAGGTGGATATAGCGGTGTATACTGGGTTCAGAGCACGCACACAGCACGCACAATCTCCTACCACTGACTGCAAGCTCTATTTAAAACGAGCAAGATAGTTAGCTATATAGGTGGGTATATAGCGGTGTATACTGGGTTCAGAGCACGCAGACAGCACGCACAATCTCCTACCACTGACTGCAAGCTCTATTAAAAAAGAGAAATATAACTGGCTATATAGTTGAATATAGCGGTGTATACTGCGGTTAGGTCATGCAGACAGTGCGCACAATCTCCTACCACTGAATGTAAGCTCTATTTAAAACGAGCAAGATAGTTAGCTATATAGGTGGATATAGCGGTGTATACTGGGTTCAGAGCACGCAGACAGCACGCACAATCTCCTACCACTGACTGCGAGCTCTATTTAAAATGAGCAAGATAGTTAGCTATATAGGTGGATATAGCGGTGTATACTGGGTTCAGAGCACGCAGACAGCACGCACAATCTCCTACCACTGACTGCAAGCTCTATTTAAAACGAGCAAGATAGTTAGCTATATAGGTGGATATAGCGGTGTATACTTGGTTCAGAGCACGCAGACAGAACGCACAATCTCCTACCACTGACTGCAAGCTCTATTTAAAATGAGAAAGATAGTTAGCTATATAGGTGGCTATAGCGGTGTATACTGGGTTCAGAGCACGCAGACAGCACGCACAATCTCCTACCACTGACTGCAAGCTCTATTAAAAAAGAGAAATATAGCTAGCTATATAGGTGAATATAGCGGTGTATACTGCGGTCAGGGCACGCAGACAGCACGCACAATCTCCTACCACTGACTGCAAGCTCTATTAAAAAAGAGAAATATAGCTAGCTATATAGGTGAATATAGCGGTGTATACTGCGGTCAGGGCACGCAGACAACAACCACTACAGAAGAGCAAGAACGAAAAATCAGCCGATAACGATCGGTGTATACTGTGTTGAAGGTACACAGAACACCCACTAACTCCTACAGACGCCAACACACTACACAAGGCCGCCGCGCTGGCGGACTTATATAGTGTGGGGCGTGTACTACACAGCCTGAGCTATGATTGGCCACAGGCATCCTGCCTGTGGCCAATCATGGCTCTCCTCGCTGCTGGCGCTGTGATTGGCCAACCATGCAGGGTCATAGTGCATGCTTGACCAATCATGAGCCAGCAATGCACTGCGATGGCGCAGTGCATTGTGGGCCGTGAGCGCCACACGAATTTTGCGCGAACGGCCCATAACGTTCGGAATTCGCCGAACGGGCGAACAGCCGATGTTCGAGTCGAACGTATGCTCGACTCGAACACGAAGCTCATCCCTAAACACAAGGTTCACACAGCTTTTCTCAATGCAGGTTTAACAGCAGGTACATAGTGTAGCCAGCACACTTGCCTGTTGACATGGATCAATAGAGGAATTGCCCGCATCCTCCATCAATTCAGTTGGTGCTTCAAGTGCAGAGTTTTTAAAGAGGTAATCCAAGCCGCATGGAAGGTTAAAGGGATTCCTGCCTGTGTTTATTGGTCAGTGTGTATAACAAAAAAAAAGGATTCTCGCCCGGGGTAGGAAACATAGTTCAAAAGACAAAAGTCCAGGCCTTCTGGTTAGTACATAGACCTCACTGGGTCTGCTCCAGTCCTGCAGGCATGTTCCCTCACAGCCTGCTTGTCTCCTTTCTCAGCACCCACTCTGATTAACCCAGGAAAGACAAATAATACTCCAGGTAGATCGCAAGGTGTGGCCAGTGCTTAACCCCATGCATCCTCTTACTGCCACCCATTTATCTTATGAACCTCAAACTTCTTTGTGACAGATACACACTATCAACAACTGACAGGGGCTGTCTGTCACACTATGTAAAACATTAAAAATAAGTGCCTATATTGTTTTAAATCTACTAATACACTGCTTTGCACATGCTCAGTTGCTCTCTAATTTTAGGTACTGCCAAATTCCTAGAGGGTGATCTGCTGACAGCCTTACAACAGAATTTAACCCTCCTATACTTTACACCCAAGGAAATTGCTTCTGTTTGATTTGCAACTGCCATGGTGCTGCACACTGTGATCAGTTATGACACCAGCCACTTGATGGTTTGACAGTTTGGTTGAGGACACAAGCAAATGTGACAGTTAGCAATCCCGGCATTCCAGAAATGCAAGTGGTTTGTGAAACAGTCAAATCGATGGGTTTAGTTCTGCTTTATGATTTTAAGACACTTTTGCACTGCGGTGGCCATGTTAGCGTAAAGTGCCGCTTGTTTTACTGGAGCTTTAGCGCTGTTTAAGCAGCGCCTTTTGGCCATTAGCGGGGCACTTTTAACCCCAAAGGAGTTAAAGACTCCCGTTTGCGGCACTTCCGAATCGATTTTCAAGCTCTGCAGAAGCGTTGCCCATTAATTCCAATGGGCAGGGTGTTTTGGGAGTGCTAAATACAGCGCTCCCAAACCACCCCAAAGATGCTCCTTGCAGGAATTTTCAGAATGTCCCGCAAGCGCAAAAAAAGGCTGACAATTTTGAAATAAAAAGGCAATATTTATTATGCTACAAAAAAAATTGAAAATTCAAGTGTGAAAAGTCACACTTTAATGAATGTGAGGCGGTTTTCAGGTGCTTAGCAGAGGCTATTTCCAGCGCTAAAGTGCCTGAAAACCACTTCAGTGGGTCAGTTTGGGGTCTTGATTCTAATGAGTGATGACTAGGTCTTAAAGAGGGATTCCACCAAAAAAAAAATATTAAAAGCCAGCAGCTATAAATACTACAGCTGCTGACTTTTAATAAATGGACACTCACCTGTCCCGGGTTCCAGCGATGCCGGCAGCCGAGGCCGATCGATCGCTCGGCTCTCGGCTGCTGTCGCCACCATTCTAGGTGAGGGAATCAGGAAGTGAAGCGAATCGGCTTCACTTCCCGGTTCCCTACTGCGCATGTGCGAGCCGCGCCGCGCAATAGGAAATCTCCGCGCTGTCACTGGGACCCGTGTGTGTCCCAGCAGACAGCGCGGCAGGGCAGGAAATGGCGTAGACTCCCATGGGAGTCTATGCCCGGAAGTGGGTGAAAATACCTGTCTTTGGAGGGATCCGTTCAGCGGAGGTTCCACTTTAGGGTGGAATCCCGCTTTAAAATAAGATTTTGGGTTTATTTGCAAATAGGGAAGTAATACAGTTACACCAATGCCACGTGTTGCGCTACTTCCAATATATCAAACAAGATGTACCGTATGTCATTTTTTCCCCCACAAATAGAGCTTTCTTTTGGTGGTATTTGATAACCTCTGCGGTCTTTATTTTTTGCGCCAATATGTATTCTTCTACATGTTTTTGGTAAAAAAAATCCCAATAAGCGTATATTGATTGGTTTAAGCAAATGTAATAGCATCTACAAAATAGTGTATATATTTAGGGGCTTTTATTTTTTTTAATTGTTTTTACTGGTAATGGCGGCGATCCGTGTTTTTTAGTGGGACTGTGACATTGCTGTAGACAAATCCCTAAGTGACACTTTTTAGAGACCAGTGACACCAATACAGTGATCAGTGCTCTAAAAATGCACTGATCAATGTATAAATTACACTGGCAGGGAAGGGGTTAACACTAGGGGGTGATCAAAGGGTTAACTGTGTTCCCTCAGTGTGTGTTCTAACTATGTGGGGAATGGGCTTACTGGGACAACACAGAGATCGCTGTTCCTGATTATTACGCCAATCTCAGTGTTGTCCCGTCAGAACGGTGACCAGCCCTGTTTACATGCCTGTTCTGTCTCTCCGTGGAGCGATCGCCAGACCCGCATGTGCGCTCCCTCGGCGTGCAGTGTGCATGCCCACAGTATCTTATGCACGAAAGGTACCTTGTTTTGTGCAATCAGGGTGCCTTGCTGCAGTATATTGTGCGGTGGGCAGACCAGAAGTGGTTCTGGTGGAAGTAAATTTTCATCTCTGAATTTTACCAATATTTACTGTACATGCAGCCAGTGACATCACTGGCGCATGCACTCTGAAGGAACTGCCACCCTGGCCGTTCGTTCAGAGACGTAAAACCATTATTTAAAATAGTAACACACATTGGTAATAAAATGGCTTCCCGCAAACTTCCAGTTTTGCAATGACGTCACAGCAGGCCCCGCCCTATGTGTTTCATCACACCTGATGTCTTTCAGGGCACAGACGCCATGCTGGGTCATAATTATTTCCAGAATATGTATTCCTTTAACAAGTAAGGAGTATGGCTATCCAAAGGATATAAAACAAGAACAATATAAAACAAGAAATCTATATTAAAAAATACTGTTTTCCTTAAGACTACTGCAGTGTTAGTCTTACTGTAGATTAAAGGCAGTCTTCCTGGGGATCCAATTAATACCCAAGTATTTCATTTACCTTCTAAGTACCATGGCATGAGGATCTTGATGTGCGATGGTCAATGCAATATCTACAGTACATTGGTTACTTGGTTATGAGAATGAGATGCAGCAAGGTTTTGTTGCTTTTTAAATGTTTTATTTTTATATGCTTTGCAATACCAACACTAGGTTGATATCTCTATTAGAGGTGCGTGAGATCTGTTTAACCATTTTCCTTTTCTATACAAACAACCTGCTGTTACTGTTTTGAGATGTCACTGTTCTTAATGATTTGTCTCTCATATAGATGTGAGATTAATAAGCTAACCGATTGGTGGTTGTGCAGGTTGATCACCCTCTTGTTTTCCTTTTCTTTTTTATTGTGCATGTTTTGTACAAATTTGAAAAAATGTCAATAAAAAGTACTTGTTAAAAAGAAAAATACTGTATTTGTTAATAAAAAAATTAAGAGCATATATAAAAAAGAAATATAAATATAAGTGCTCTGCAAAATTCCCAGGGCTCAATTTTGCCCATAAACCACAAGTTGAATAATAACAGCGCCATCTAGTGACTAAAATAAATAATGCAGTTCACAAAAAATTTAAGTATGGACAATAAAAAGCAGAAACCAAGGGGGTCCAAATATGCATATATCACAAAAATCTGAAAAGTAACACTAAAAGTTACACCCAATAATACAAGTATATTCAAAATTATTATGTGCAAATATATGAAAAAATAATAAAAATACAACTAAAGATGAAAAGGATGTGAAAAAATAGAAAAAAATGACAAAAGAATATATATATATATATATATATATATATATATATATATATATATATATATATACATACAGTGCATCTGGAAAGTATTCACAGTGCTTCACTTCTTTCACATTTTGTTATGTTGCAGCTTTATTCCAAAATTGATTAAATTGACTGTTTTCCTAAAAATTCTACAAACACTAACCCATAATGATGAATGACAGCATGAAAGAAGTTTGTTTGAAATCTTTAGTATTTTTTACTTTTATTAAAAGTAAAATAATAAAAAAATCCCATGTACATAAGTATTCACAGTCTTTGCTCAATACTTTGTTGAAGCACCTTTGGCACCAATTACAGCCTCAAGTTTTTTTTGAGTATGATGCTACAAGATTTAGCATACCTCTTTTTGGGCAGTTTCTTCCATTCACCAGATGATGAGCGGTGCCTGGTTTCCTCCAGACATCACGTTTGCCATTTAGACCAAAGAGTTCAATCCTTGTTTCATCAGACCAGAGAATTTTGTTTCTCATGGTCTGAGAGTCCTTCAGGTGCCTTTTGGCAAACTCATGTGCCTTTTACTGAGGAGTGGCTTCCATCTAGTCACTCTACCATATAGGCCCGATTGGTGGAGTGCTGCAGAGATGGTTTTTCTTCTGTAAGGTTTTCCTCTCTCCACGGAGAAACGCTGGAGCTCTGTCAGAATGACCATTGGGTTCTTGGTCACCGTTCTAAGACCCTTCTCCAAGGATCGCTCAGTTTGGCCAGGCAGCCCGTCCTAGGGAGAGTCCTGGTAGTTCCAAACTTCCTCCATTCATGGATGATGGAGGCCACTGTGCTTGTTGGGACCTTCAATGCTGCAGAAATGTTTCTGTACCCTTCCTCAGATCTGTGAATCAATACAATCCTGTCTCGGAGGTCTACAGACAATCCCTTGGACTTCATGGCTTGGTTTGTGCTCTGACAGGCACTGTTTACTATGGGACCTTATATAGACAAGTGCCTTTCCAAATCATGTCCAATCAACTGAATTTACCACAGGTTGACTCCAATCAAGCTCGGGACACCCACTAATTGGCATAGCAGTTCCTTATAGGCCTCCACCGCGCTGCGTTCCAGCTTGGGCAGACAACATAATTCGTGCATTGACGGTGTGATGACGCGTGATGCAGTCCTGCCCCTCTGTGTGGGGGTGGAATTGCGCAGCACACCGTGATGCCGAGGGACTCCAGGGAGGGTGATCGTGTGATGTCTTTGCACAGTCCCTCCCACCCACTGCACCAGCTGATGGCAATCGTGATCAACATCATGATTGAATGTCAACTATCTCATATGTGCTCTTATACCTCATATGGCCTCTTTTTAGACTCTGAAGGAGCGCTCAGTTAAGAGGCAGCACATTTCATCTTCCGGGTTGGTCTATTTAATCTTACTGTTATCAGCACATATTTCCCTGCGTCCATACTCTTTCTGGATGCAGGGGTAATTGAATGCTCCAACTTTTGACCTTTTTTTTTGGGCACACTCTAAGCCCTTGTACACACGGTCGGAGAATCTGTCAGAATGAGTCTTATCGGACCGTGTCGTCAGATAATCCGACTGTGTGTGGTATGTATCGGACTGATTCCGTCCGAATCTCCGTCCGACCCAATTTTCCAACATGTTGGAAATATTTCCCGACCAACTGGGCCGGACGGACCTAATCCGATCATGTGTAGAGCATTTTCATCAGACCAAGTGCCACGCATGCTCAGATCAAATTCCTACATCGAAGCTATTGGCTACTAGCCTGAATGTAGTCCCATCGTAACGAAATTACGTCATCACGTTCTGAAAGATCGGATTTTTCGCCAACTTCAATGTGCAGTGAAAAATAAAATTAACAATTAAAAAAAAAAAAAAAAAGTAAAACGCCCCTGTCCCCATGAGCTCGTACACAGAAGCGAACGCATACATGAGTCCCGCCCACATATGAAAACGGTGTTCAAACCACACATGTGAGGTATCACCGCGAACGTTAGAGCGAGAGCAATAATTCTAGCTCTAGACCTCCTCTGTAACCCAAAACATGTAACCAGTAAAAAAAATTAAAGCGTCGCTTATGGGGATTTTTAAATACCAAAGTTTGGCGCCATTTCACGAGCATGCAATTTTGAAGCGTGACATGTTGGGTATCTATTTACTCGGCGTATCCTCCTCTTTCACATTATGCAAAAAAATTGGGCTAACTTTACTGTTTTTTTTTTTTTAAGCATGAAACAGTTTTTTTTCCTGAAGAAAAAACGTGTTCGAAAAATTGCTGCGCAAATACCGTGCGAGATAAAAAGTTGCAACGACCGCCATTGTATTCTCTAGGGTCTTTTCTAAAAAAACATATATAATTTTTGGGGGTTCTATGTAATTTTCTAGCAAAAAAATTAGGAATATTACATGTAGGAGAGAAATGTCAGAATTGGCCTGGGCGCGAAGTGGTTAAAGGCTTATATGCAAGTTATTGTGATGAAAGGTGTTTGAGGACCTGGGTCCTGCCCCACGGGACATCTATCAATGCAAACATTTTTTTTTTCGGGAGCAGTGATTTTTTTAATGCTTAAAGTGAAACAATAAAAATGAAATATTCTTTTAAATATCGTTTCTGGGGGGTATCTATAGTATGCCTGTAAAGTGACACATTTTTCCCGTGAAGAACAGTACCACAGCAAAATGACATTTCTAAAGGAAAAATTGTCATTTAAAACTGATCGTGACTGTAATTAATTGTCGGGTCTTGGCAATATAGATAAAACTCATTGAAAAAACGGCATGGGGTCCCCCCCCCCCCAGTCCATTACCATTATTATTTTTTTTCAGCATGTCTCTTCCTCTGCAGCTCCACTCAACTCTGCTAATTCTCTCCATGTGGTCTGATGGATCATTTATATTGTCCCTATCTCCTTACCACCTTCAATAGAGGGTACACAAATAATGTATTAACTACATCTAATTAAGATAGTGTGATTTTAGACTTTAGATCTCAATACACAAATACAAGATACATCAACACATTTATTAATATAAAGCATTTATTTGTAAAAAAAAAAGAAAAAGAAAATGAAGATTCAGTTTTACAGTTCCTTCTTAGGGAGTACTCCAATAGTCTGGAGGATTTCTCTTGTGGTTGCATTCTGCTAGCAGCCTGAAAGTGCAAAAAAAAAAAAAAAAAATACATAATTGATAGCAAGTATGAGGACAGTACATGTAATAAAGAAAGGTAAGTTAGTTGCTCCATAGAAAGTAGACCTTTGGCAGACCTCCAAACCTCATCTCAATCAATAAAGCGATCATACTGGATATCAGCACACTAAAAAGTTTTATTGCGACTGTACAATGAGATAAACAGCAATATCACTCTTTGTCAACCATAAAAGCAGAACTAAAATCTCACAATCAACATTAACTCTTTTTAATCCTTATGCTGCTAGCATTAGAGTCCATTCACACAGGGGCAACTTTGGATACGACTTGAAGTCATCCCTAGTTGCCTCAAGTCGTGCAACATTATAAATTCAATGTAAGTGAATGAGAGCCGTCTTAATGCACACTACTTCAGAAAAGGTTCCTGTACTACTTCAATCCGACTTCTAGGCAACTTGTACCCATTGATTTCAATGGAAGTTTCTCCTAAGTCGGATCCCCTGTCTTAAAGCGGAGCTCCACCCTAAAGTGGACCTTCCGCTCATCGGAACCCTCCTCCCCTCCGGCGCCACAATTGGCACCTTTCAGGGGGGAGGGGGGTGCAGGTACCTGTACAGTACAGGTATCTGCACCCACTTCCGGGATAGCTCTCTGCGGAAAGGGGCGTAGATTACGCCCCTTTCCGAAAGTCCCCCGCTGCCTGCTGGGAAACACACAGATCCCAGAGGCAGCGGGTCCATCCTTATTGCGCAGCGCGACTCGCGCATGCGCAGTAGGGAACCAGGAAATGAAGCCGAAAGGCTCCACTTCCTGTTTCCCATACCCAAGATGGCGGCGGCAGCACCCGAGAGACGATCGAGAGATCGGCTTCGGGTGCCGACATCGCGGGCGCGCTGGACAGGTAAGTGTCACTATTTTAAAAGTCAGCAGCTGCAGTATTTGTAGCTGCTGGCTTTAAAAAAAAAAAAAAAAACGCGGAGTCCCGGCGGACCCCCTGCTTTAACTGAAGCAACTTTCCAGGAAGTAAAAATAGTTTTCTAGGCAAACCCCTCCCTCCCACAGGGCTGATTATTATGTGATTGGCCACTGGTAAAGTCTCCTATTCTGGAGGCAACTTCAAGTTGCCTGCCTTGTAAGTTGCCTCAAGTCGCGCTGTGATTCATACTCAAGTCGTGTCCAAGTTGCCTCCCAAAGTCTCGCTGGAAGTCGTGTTGCCCCTGTGTGAATGGCGTCTTGTCGTGTTGCCCCTGTGTGAATGGAGTCTTGTCGTGTTGCCCCTGTGTGAATGGAGTCTTGATAAACGGAAAAATGAGGGATATCTCAATCACTTTGTGGTACAAGTGGATATCCCAAATATATTTACTGGGTGAACAAGTGCCATCGTCCGCAATGAATGTATACAAAGAACGAGACTGGAGGGACTTATGGACTTTATAGACACCAATATAGCACAAATGTTTTTCATTAAATAATTTATTGTTATTCCAAAAATATACAAAAATAATAAAAAATCAGAAATAGATGGTACATTCATTCACCGAGACCTTAATCAGCAAAAAATATATCATACTACAACTCATATAATTATTTAGTATAGTAAAATAGCCAACAAGAAGCCATTGAGAATTAGAGTGTAGATATAAATTCACAGTGATGATATGCTGATATAGGGTTCCGTGCTCATGCCCAGCATGAGCACGGGACCCTATATTTTTTGCTGATTAAGGTCTCGGTGAATGAATGTACCATCTATTTCAGATTTTTAATCATTTTTGTATATTTTTGGAATAACAATAAATTATTTAATGAAAAACATTTGTGCTATATTGGTGCCTATAAAGTCCATAAGTCCCTCCAGTCTCGTTCTGTGAATGGAGTCTTGTCGTGTTGCCCCTGTGCGAATGGAGTCTTAGTAATGTAGCACCCTCCTCTAGTCAGACTGCTGGCTACATTTAGTTCTTGGCTTCACTGCAGTCAGTGGAGCAGCAATTGATTGTTTTTGTCTGGTCAAGGTTTTCAGGCTGGGTGTTTGATTTCTTCAACCTGCTTCTGCAAGATGAATATATAGGACAGTGATGGCGAACCTTGGCACCCCAGATGTTTTGCAACTACGTTTCCCATGATTCTCAACTACACTGCAGTGAGCAAGAGCATCATGGGAAATGTAGTTCCAAAACATCTGGGGTGCCAAGGTTCGCCATCACTGATATAGGACATGGAGAGTCAAATGACCAGCATGAGGTTCCAGTTCTTCCAGGGCTGCTGCTCCTAGGAAAGAGCTACTGAGACAAGAGATTTTGGCCTGGGCCTCAGCAGGAGCTGAGCTGAGGACCTGGAGGAGTTTGCTAATGGACTTTTTCTGGAGGGCACATTCCTGTAGCCCTGGTCTGGAGAAGGATTTTTTTTATCTCTCTCACTGACAATGATGGGTGGCAGACAGCTCCTGAGACATTGTAAGACCTAATTTGGGATTGTAGTGTGTGCTGCTCCCGTAAGGATTTTCTACTAAGTAGTGCATCCTCCCCTTGATTGCTATTAATGTTTTGGACTAGTATCCTGTGGCCTAAAAACCCTCTCATGTTTCAAGTTCTTCAGCATCCCTTAGACTGATCTTCTATTGTTGGTTTTCATGGAACTGTGCTTGTAGATGGCAGCCTCTGTACTAGGGAGACCCGGGTCATATTTAGCAGTCCCCCTGGGAATAAGCACTACAGTAAAAAGATAGAAAGGTATCTTATACTTATTTGTTTTTTTTTTGCAGTTGCTTCTTGGTTTCTGGTAATTTCAGACAATCGCTCCAAAAAAATTTTTTTTGTTTGCGCAAACAAACTGTATTTCGATTTCTGACCAAAAAAGAATGTTAAAGTGGGGATATTAAAGTAGGGATAGGATACATTTTAAGGCTTATGTGCACCTTTATCCACTGCCTTTCCAGCTTAAGGGGAAGTGGTTGGGTGCAGTAAAAATATGGCTCAGCCCAATGTTTTTACTGCCCCCTCAACTATAAGTGTAAACAAAGCCTTAGGCCCCTTTCTCACTTGTGTGACCTGAAAGACAAAACTTGTAAAGTATGTGCATTTTAATATTCTAATTGAGTTACATAAAAAAAATTATCTTTTCATTTGACTGAAATTGTGGAAGCAGATGTTTGCCAAAGATGCAACCGCACGAGTTTTGATGCTGTATATTTTAAAGAGTTTGATGTCTTTTGGAACTTTGAAAGCCTGCACAAAGCAGTTCCCATACGTTTGAGGCCCATCATGACAAAAGAGCGCCACCAGTGACAAGAATTTTTACAAGTCGCTACAAAGCCATGCCATTGAAAGGTAAGAGAGAACATTGAACAAATAATCATTCACATGTTTTAAATGTTGCTTAAAGAGGAAGTAAACCCTGATGAGTTTACTTCCTCTTTCATTCCCTGCAAAGGTAAAGCATAATGGGCTACTATGCATCGCTTAACTGACACAGGAGCCAGCGATGTCACCGCTGTGTCCCCTGTAGTCCGGCGCATCCATCTTCTCGGTGGGTCTCGCTGCTCCGCCGCTGTCATTCGGCGAAGCCGCGATGATGTCATTCCCACGCATGCGCACGGGAGCCGCCACACGCGGCGTATCACCGTTGACGGGTGCCGCGTTCAGTGCGCCTGCGCGCCGCTGTCTACGCCGCATGCGCCGTAGACAGCGGTGCCTGTCTTTCGGCAAATATCTCCTAAACCGTGTAGGTTTAGGAGATATTTCTTGGACCTACAGGTAAGCCTTAATCTGTAAGGGTTTAAAACCACTTTAACATACCATCCAAAATGTTTATTTTATTTGCCGATTAATATCTTTATAATAAATGGACATATACGTCCATTGTATACACCTATTAAGACAACTCACTTGTGCGCATGCAAAGTTTGCACTTATTGCATTCTGCAGAACGCAACCAAAATGCAGGGTGAGGGAACGGCAGTTGTTAGGCTTAAAAACTATTTTGTACCACAAAAATGAATGTTTCAGCTGGTTTGGTTTTGGGGACTGATGTGAATAAACAATGTATATGTAAAGCGCTCCGTAAATTGACGGTGCTATATAAGTACTTGAAATAAATAAGTTAATGTATGTGTTCCTAACTTAAACTTTTCTTGAAACTGGAAAAATTGAGTTGGCTTTACTTGAACCTCTGGTCTATAAACTGGAAAAATTTAATTGGCTTTACTTAGACCCCTTTCACACTGGGGCGCTTTGCAGGCGCTATAGCGTTATAAATAGTGCATGCAAAGCACCCTGAAACAGCAGCTCCATTCACTCCAGTGTGAAAGCCGAGGGCTTTCACACTGGAGCGGTGTGCTGGCAGGGTGTCAGAAAAAGTCCTGCCAGCAGCTTCTTTGGAGCGCATTATAAGCCCTGAACTGCAGATATCGGGTGAAAATTGCAGCTAAAACAACGGTCGATAGCGGGGCTGCTCAGTGTGAAAGGGGTCTTAAACCTATGGTCTATAAACTTGAAAAATTGAGTTGGCTTTACTTAAAAATATAGTTCCAGACAAGTTAAGGTATGCATTCCTAACTTAAAACACTATGGTCTATGAATTGAAAAAAAATTCAGTTGGCTTTACTTAAAACAACTAAGTTTAAAACATGAAAAGTCTAATGAGTCAGACAAAAATAAGTTTAGTTGACTTAAAAAGCTAATACAAAAAGTTGCCTCAATTTTTTTTGAGTAGATCCAGCACAATGTTTTTTATAGTGTAGATATGAACGCGCATCATGGGAAAGCATGTTAAATGGACTGTAGTGCGTTTCTGAAAACTGCAAAACACACTAAAAAATGCATAGGTGTGAACCTAGGGTAAATACATGTATTATATTACAAAGAAAGGATTGTGACATGGGGCTGTGCAGTGCCAAGGATGCCACACAACTGACATTTTTAGCAGATCAGCAACAGAGGTGTAAAAGATGGGCTGAGTGTGAGAGACAGTTATAGTTATACGAGGCTTTAATAAATCTGCTTGATACTTTGCAAATTCTTGTTCAATCTGAGGCTTATTGGTGTGTTTAAAACCCACAATTAAATATTGTCTATGTTTTCTTATAGTATACATGTTCCTAGAACTGCGTCAGCCATATATATACTTATACATTATAGGAACACAAGGGTAAAAGCCGATTAACCTGTCAGTATATTTTTGGATTGTAGGGAAAATTTCACACAAGTAGGTTAAAACCTTGCTATGTAACACCAGTATATAAGATTACTTTTCTATATTAACATATGCTGGAATTGAGGTTCGTTTTTAAAGACTTACCACGTAGTTTAACGACGATAACGTTTAATTTCCCGAGCCATTCTACACACTTCACACCATCCACAGAAAAGCATCATAAGGCCATCATTGCATATAGTACCCTAAAAGAGGCAACATACAGTAGTATTTAGCAAGCTAAAGCACATAAATGTATTCCTCTAGCTTAAGAAATTGTATACGATTTGTGCGTATTTAAAGATTACAGTGTCATTAAACCCACATCATTAAAAAACTATCAATAAATGCTGTAATGCTTGATCATACGTACTCGATCACTATAGGATTTGTTTTCTGTATTCTGCAAAAAAAAATGGTTGATCCTGCTGTTCTTTGTCTCTCCCTCCTGTCCATGTCCCCACTGCAGTTGGGGATTTTGCTGAGCAATGTTGGCAGCTAGTGCACATGCTCAGTTTTCAGTGTATTTTCTACTCTGAACATTTCCTCTCTAACACATCTGAACAGATCATGACAGCCCACTCCCTCCTTCCTCCTCCATGCTCACTAAACAGCTAAACACAAAGGGGTTGGGGCATTACATCTTGATTGATGGAGACTTCATCTCCCTGTTATTCTGAGACACAGACTGGGACTGGCAGAAATCTGCCTACACCATGTTATTGCCAAAAAATAATAAAGATATTATTTCAAATATATATTTGTATGACAATTTAACTACTTGACCTCCGGAAGAGTTTACCTCCCTCATGACCGAGGCCAGAGTTGTGCACACAGGGTGTGCCAGGTGTGCCTGGGCACACTCTAATCACCCTATGTGGTGCAGATTCCTCCTGTTTAGGCCCCTGATATTTCACCAAAGCCCCTTATATTGTAAAAAACAAATAAAAACTACTGACACTGTCCACTACCCTACTGACACCAATTTCTGCCATACTGACAACACCACTGCTCTGCTGACACTGTCAGTATACTGTGTATATATACATGCACACACACACAAATATGTTTAACTAGTTTACAACCAGCCACCGTCGTTATACGGCGGCAGCTTGGCTCCCCTGTGCGAATCATCGTAGATGTACGGCGGCCACTTTAAGGGCTATAGGGGGCGGCTAAAGGGCTATAAGGGCGCACCAGATAGAGCCAGAACAGGGATCATACAATGTAAACAGACAGATCTCCGTTCTGACAGGGAAGTAGAAAGTGATCTGCTGTTTCTATTGATCAGCAACAGTGATCTCTCCCCTTCTCTAGTTAGTACACTGCCCCTACAGTTAGAAACACCTTTCTAGGACACAGTTAACCCCTTGTTCGCAGTCCTGCTAAAAATCGCTGGTCATCACCATTACTAGTAAAAAAAAATAATAATAAAAATGCGATAAATATATTCCCTATTTTGTCGACGCTATAACTTTTGCACATATCACTTAATATACGCTTATTGCAAAAAAAAGTTATTTTTTTTTTACCAAAAATATGTAGGATTTTGTTTTGGTACAGCCTTGAATGAATCAATTTTCAGTTAAAGCATCGCAGTGCCGTATCGCAAAAAATGGCCTAGTCATTAGAGGGGGGGGGGGAATCTTTCGGTGGTTAAGCTTTGAGGTGCACACCCTAATGCAATAGGCTGTGCACACCTATGACCAGGGCGATTTTTGCTATTCAGCATTGCGCTACTTTAACTGGCAATTGCTCAGTCATGCTACACTGTAAGCAAATTAAATTTATATAATTTTTTTTCACAAAAATAGAGCTTTTTTGGTGGTATTTAATCATCACTGAGTTCTTTGGAGTTGTGATGTTTTGTCACTTTTTTTGGAAAACAAAGAAGTTAAATAAAATGTTTTTTTTTTCTTTCTTACATACTGTCACCAGTGCAGTACAGCATCATCATATGACTGGTGTGATGGTGATCAGGGATACTGACTTGATAAGAGTATGTAATTAAAATGATAATCATTCTAACAGCAAATGTTTGAACTTTTATGAATGGCTTTTGTTCATGATTGATTACTATTGTAATACTGTGCTTGGCCACAGCTATCACATGGTACAGGGTGCTGTGATTGTCCCAGGTACCATGTGATCAATCACAGCTCGCACACAGTAGTAAACAATGAATGGATGCTATTCATGACTTTTGTTTACTAGGTGAGATTGAGCACCACAATCCCCTGTGTCCGTTTGACATAACAGTCACAGACCATGCCACTGAGTGGGGGGGATGTACTGACACATCAAGGTGCCTGCCAGCAGTAATGTTATTGTTTGCTGGTCAGCAAGTGGTAAAACAATTTATTTATATTAATAACTTATTTTTACTCTGTATCCCAAAGCTTGTTTTTTTCAATTGAACGTGTGACCAGTAGGAGAAGACTAGAAACTCCTCCTGCCACTGTTTCCCTAAAGGCTGGGAAAGAGCTTGGTCATGTGACAGGAAAAAAGGTACTTTGATTTTTTTTTTGTTAAATAAAAATAATTAGAGTGCCATCATCCACATACAGAAAGAGAAGGGATAATATAAATTAAACAGCATGTGTTTAGTATCACTTTAACTCCAGGAATCCCTGTTTATAACTAAACTACTTCTTAAAGGCCAACTCGAGGCAAAAATTAAGTTTAAATAGTGTATTGTTCATCAGTCCTCTTACTCCTCAGTCCTGATTACAAACACCTATTCCTAAGCCACCCTGGAGTGTTATGGATCAAAGTCTCTCTGAGCCATGCTAATTTTCTGCCCTGGGGATCAGATGTTTTTTCCTGCTTCTTATCTTCTGGGACATTGGTCCCTTCACCACCTCTATGAGTTCTCCTGTCTTGCCACCCCCAATAAGAAATGTCCATATCAATCATGCAGTGATGTGGACACCTGAAAAAGGACCTCAGGAAGTAAACTGAGCAACCTTACACATGATGTATCTAGAGTAACCTTACACATGATGTAACTAGAGTAACCTTACACGTGATGTAACTAGAGTAACCTTACACACGATGCAACTAGAGTAACCTTACACGTGATGTAACTAGAGTAACCTTACACATGATGTAACTAGAGTAACCTTACACGTGATGTAACTAGAGTAACCTTACACATGATGTAAATAGAGTAACCTTACACATGATGTAACTAGAGTAACCTTACACGTGATGTAACTAGAGTAACCTTACACATGATGCAACTAGAGTAACCTTACACGTGATGTAACTAGAGTAACCTTACACATGATGTAACTAGAGTAACCTTACACGTGATGTAACTAGAGTAACCTTACACATGATGTAAATAGAGTAACCTTACACATGATGTAACTAGAGTAACCTTACACATGATGTAACTAGAGTAACCTTACACATGATGTAACTAGAGTAACCTTACACATGATGTAACTAGAGTAACCTTACACATGATGTAACTAGAGTAACCTTACACATGATGTAACTAGAGTAACATGATGTAACTAGACTGGTGAATGTTCAGTTGCACTGCACATTATATCACTGTGCTTTGTGATGCCTGTATGAATTTAGTTTGCCGAAATACTTACTCGAATGCCATAAGTCAAGCGCATGTGTGTTCGCATTGCAGTCATCCCTCCTGGGACAAGGGGCAAACAGCAGCTTTCACCGTATTGATCAGCTACATAACACGCTAAGCATGTTGGGAAACAGAATCCAAAGAGACCTGAAACATAGAAAAATATGTTAATTCTGTATGTGTGTATGTGTGCTGTATTGTATGTAGAAAGTTGTCCCTGGGTCCTGTATGGGCTGTCTAGGTGCAGTGCATCCCCCCTGGTGTTTTAGGGTGCCTGGGATAGACAGGTGAACCATTCAACCCCCAGCCTGTCTGAGAGATAGTGGGTCCTGTGCGTTCAGGGACGAAGGTCTACAATGTAGGTTCTCTGCGTTCCAGACTTTCATCCCTGAACACATAGGGCCCTAGTCACTTTTTACAGATTTTAGTCCCTTCCAGCCATAGACGAAGGTTATTTTTTTATCTTAATGCCTAAAGCATTTAAATAAAAAACCTTCTGATTTTACAACCACTTTAAAGCCTAGCTCCAGTTTTGCCATCACTTTAAACAGCTTGTTTCTTTACTAAGAAATGTGACTGCTGTCAGAGCTATGAAGCACTATGTTCCGGCAGTGCTACAGGAACTGCCCCTCCCTATCCCAGAACAAGACTGAGTTGGGCTGAGTGCTGCTCAGCCATTCACAAGATACCTTGTTTTTTTATCAATAAATACAAGTTTTTTTTATTCTGATTGGCTGAAGTGGAGAGGCAGGTGGAAGCTAAAAAGAGAAAGCCTTGTATTCATTCATAATGAATTCATTCATGTGAATGGCTAAGCAGCACTAAGCCCGACTCAATTCTTGTTCTGGAAAGGGGATTGGAAGTCCCCACACCCCTGTAAGACATAGTACTCTATACTGTATGTATCTGACAACATGTGCCTGTATATTAGGGATGGAAATTCTTCTTTGGGGCCAGCTTTGCCCAAACAAAATATGCAAACCTAGAGTAAGGCTTTACGGGTCTTCTTTGCAGGGAGATTATCAGAAACTTTTTCAAAAACTGAAGTATTTTTTTTTTGTTTACAAACGTTTTTTATTAGAAAGTATTAAGACAAGTACAAGAGAAAGGTCAACGAGTACAAATGTTTCCATAGAGAATAGCATACAAAGGAACATCAGTAAAACCGTTAATGCACAGATAAGTTAAAATTTTGATATGCTAAACCCAACCTGGTGATAGCAAAAGAAGATTCTGGTGAGCAAAAGTACATCATTGAGGGAAAGAAACAAAAACAAAAGAAAGTAGTGAGTAGGAAAATAAAAGAAAAACCAAAAGATAACAAAAATACTACCACAAGTGAGTGCTATCAAAAGTGTTCACATACCCTGCCATTAGACACTGTGCCCAGCCAAACTGTCAGGCCTAGGGGCTATCCATTGCAGAGGCCCATTTACGATCAAAAATATGCACGGAGTCTTGCAAAGTGTGGTGTAAACGCTCCATGAGTTTGATCGACTCCATGCGTTGCAGTACTTGTTCCCAGGGGACAACCGGGGATCTCCAGTGTAACGCCGCAGTCCAATGGACCGCATTGACAAGCGTATGAGCTAATTTCTGAGCCGGGGGAGTCAGTCCCGGGATGTCAGCATACAAAAGGCCAATCCGGCACGTGATAAAAAACTGAAGTATTTTTAAATTAAAGTGGTTGGAAACCCTCACATATACACAGTGAAGTAAACAGCCTCAGATAATACACAGATGAAACAAATCTCCCTACATAAGTTTTATTTGTTTATCTGCAGTCTTCTCTTCTCTACATCCCTTCAAAGGGCAGAAAAGTGTTAAAATCCTTCTTCATCTGTCAGTAGCACAGAGGAGAGGGCAGAAAGGCTGCAGTAACAATGTGTGAGAGCTGACTGGAGAAAAGGCTTGATTAGTCTAGAGAGCCGGTTTCTTGTTGAATACTGTCCCTCGTCGGATCGCGTCCGCCCTGTACTGTGCTTGTGCGCTAGTACCTTCTGCCCTGAGTTCAGGTTCAAGCCTCACCATCCAAGTGGACATGGAGTTAGAATAAAAATTTGCCGAGTGTAGCGAGGCCATGCCTGAAGTGTGGCGAGCGAAGCGAGCCGGCGAGGGGCCCTGTTACTAAGTGCTGTTTTACATCTTCTATGTCCACTTGGATGGTGGGGCTTGAACATGGCCTCAGGGCAGAAGGTCCTATTAAGTGGGCAGGCATCTTCAGAGACCTTCGGCTTGCGCAGTACGGGGGCGGACACTATCCGATGGGGGGACACTTCTCGTCAGAACACAGGCAGCCTCCTATTGCTTTCAATGGGGCTGCCTACTGGCAGCTAATCGTGGGAACTTCCACTGGGGTTCTCTCATGTAATTGAAGGTAGGAGGCATTCGCAGGTGTGAATGCACCCCAGTTCACACATCTCCGGGGCATCCGGGGCCCTATGCGTCTTTGGCTCTGTTTCAGGTCCGAAGTCAGCCAAAAATTCTGACCTAATTCAGACTTGAACCGGTCCCCCTGCTGTGCCCTGTGGCCGCACATATTGTGAACCCAGCCTCATACAAGAACAGACTGCAGTGAAAAACACTTCCCAAGTTTTGTTCAAACTAAAAACATTGATTGGTGTTTGACTGTTGGTTCCCACATTACCACAGGACACAGCAATGACACAGAGGACTGCAAACTGAACCCCAGTATGCAATAGGCAACCACAAAATCAACATTAAGCCTGGGTTCACACCATCGCCGCATGCAGCTCCCAGCAGGAGTCTAGTGTGTCCTGGTTCACTGTTTCAGGTCTGATTTCAGGCCGCATTTTTGGCTGAATTCGGACCTGAAATGGACCAAAAGACACACAGAGCTCCTGCGCAAATTCGCACCGGAGATATGTGGTGGTCAAAATCTCCTGCTATTGCAAACTGGATGCAGAGAATACACTTTCAATTCGCAATGGTGTGAACCCAGCCAGGGGCGGACTGACAACTCTGGGGGCCCCCGGGCAATAGAAGATTATGGGGCCTCCAGGCAATAGATTATGGGGCCACACAGTATACACACACACACACATACAATATACACACACAGACACACAATATACACACACAGTATACACACAGAGAATACACATACACACACTGAAAAGGTACTGGAGAGGTGGGGCAGCTATAATCTTGGGATTTTAAAAAAAAAAACTGATTTTTACTTACTGTCCCTGGTTTTATTGAGGCTGGCAACCCTGATGGGGCCCCTTGGTGGCATGGGGCCCTCGGGCAGTGCCCGAGTGCCCCGAATGGTCAGTCAGTCAGCCCCTGAACCCAGCCTTATGGAAGTTTCAGATTTTTGGGGATCCTCAAGCACTGATACTTCTCCACCAATACATAGTGGAGCAGATAGCAGAAGCGGTGAGTATTTATTGTTTTCTTTCCCTTTATTGGAAGGTTGCATTTTAGCAACAGAGTCACTTTAAGGCTGGGTTGTCACCGCTGCGGGTGGGAGACCCGGATGTGATTCGCACCGCACTGCAGTGCAAATCACATCCGATCTCTGTGCGATGCGAGTTCAGCCATACAGATAGTATGGCTGAATTCGCATCGCACCCGCCGCAAACTCGCACAGGACCCTTTTGGGTGTTCACACCATGCGATCCGATTCCTGTCCGAGTTTGCAGATCGCACTGCGATATGCGGACTGATCTGGGGGTGTCATTAAAGCCGCGTACACACGTAGCCGTCTGTCCGACGTACTTAGTCTTGCGGACGTCCGCCAAACTGTCCGTCGGAATTTTCGAACGGGCTACTTACCCACACACGGCACTTTTTCGGCGGATTAATACGGCGTACTAAGTCCGCCGTACTTTCGAAATGAACGGACTCGCCCACACACGCGGAGGAAAGTCCGCTCATTTCGAGCGGGTCTCCAGGTAGGCGGGGGCCGCGAAGGAGACGTCGCTGGCCCCGCCGCCTGGTATGGACTTAAAGGGGAACCCCCAACGCCGAAAAAAATCGGCGTGGGGGTCCCCCCCAAGTCCACAACAGACCCTTGTCCGAGCACGCTACCCGGCCGGCCAGGAAAGGGGGGCGAGCGAGCGCCCCCCCTCCTTAGCCGTACCAGGCCGCGTGCCCTCAACATGGGGGGTGCCTTGGGGAAGGGGGGGCCGCGCGGCCCCCCCACCCCAAAGCACCTTGTCCCCATGTTGATGAGGACAAGGGCCTCTTCCCGACAACCCTGGCCGTTGGTTGTCGGGGTCTGCGGGCGGGGGGCTTATCGGAATCCGGGAGCCCCCTTTAATAAGGGGGCCCCCGGATACCGGTCCCCCACCCTATGTGCATGAGTATGGGGTACAATGTACACCTACCCATTCACCTGTAAAAAAAAAGTACAAAAAAAACACAACACACGAGATAAAATACTTTATTGCACAGCTCCGGGGGTCTTCCATCTTCGGGGGTCTTCTCGCCGGACTCCTCCGCTATCTTCTTGTAGCTCTTTTGCTAGCGGAGGAGTCCGGCTTTCTTCCTCGCCGCCGGCCTCTTCTCCCGACTTCGGGGGTCTTGTCCCCCTCTTCGGTTCTTCTGCCGGGCCACCGCGCCTTCTTATAGCTCTTTTACAGGCGGTGGCCCGGTCTTCTGTCGCCGCTGCCGCCTTCCGTTCTTCTTCTTCTTCTTCTCCTTCTTCTCCTGGAGATGTTGACTCGACGCTCTCTCCGGCCACAATGCCAGGGACGCGCTGCGCGGCCACTTATATAGGGACAAGGGGCGGTGTCACATGGCTTTATGTCACATGGGTTGGTGTCACATGGTGACCCCGCCCCCTTACGATGTCACAGTCCCCATGTGACATCAACTCATGTGACCAACCCATGTGACATAAAGCCATGTGACACCGCCCCTTGTCCCTATATAAGTGGCCGCGCAGCGCGTCCCTGGCATTGTGGCCGGAGAGAGCGTCGAGTCAACATCTCCAGGAGAAGAAGGAGAAGAAGAAGAAGAAGAAGAACGGAAGGCGGCAGCGGCGACAGAAGACCGGGCCACCGCCTGTAAAAGAGCTATAAGAAGGCGCGGTGGCCCGACAGAAGAACCGAATTGGGGACAAGACCCCCAAAGTCGGGAGAAGAGGCCGGCGGCGAGGAAGAAAGCCGGACTCCTCCGCTAGCAAAAGAGCTACAAGAAGATAGCGGAGGAGTCCGACGAGAAGACCCCGAAGACGGAAGACCCCCGGAGCTGTGCAATAAAGTATTTTATCTCGTGTGTTGTGTTTTTTTTTTGTACTTTCTTTTACAGGTGAATGGGTAGGGGTACATTGTACCCCATACTCATTCACATAGGGTGGGGGGCCATGTATTAATAAGGGGGCCCCCGGATTCCGATAAGCCCCCCGCCCGCAGACCCCGACAACCAACGGCCAGGGTTGTCGGGAAGAGGCCCTTGTCCTCATCAACATGGGGACAAGGTGCTTTGGGGTGGGGGGGCCGCGCGGCCCCCCCTTCCCCAAGGCACCCCCCATGTTGAGGGCACGCGGCCTGGTACGGCTAAGGAGGGGGGGCGCTCGCTCGCCCCCCTTTCCTGGCCGGCCGGGTAGCGTGCTCGGACAAGGGTCTGTTGTGGACTTGGGGGGGACCCCCACGCAGATTTTTTTCGGCGTTGGGGTTCCCCTTTAAGTCCATACCAGGCGGCGGGGCCAGCGACGTCTCCTTCGCGGGCCCCGTCTACCTGGATACCCGCTCGAAATGAGCGGACTTTTCTCCGGGCGGGAAAAGTCCGCTCATTTCAAAAGTACGGCGGACTTGCATACACACGGCCGGATTGTCCGCCGAAATGCGAGTACGGCGTGAAAATTTTTGTGCAAACCGAAATTCTAAGTCCGCCGTACTGTCGGGTCAAAAAAGTATGCCGGAGGCTACACACGGGGGGATTGTTTGGCGGACTTGAGTTTGCCGGACTTTTCCACCGGATTGTTTGATCGTGTGTACGCGGCATAAGATTTCATTGACACTCCCAGCAGTCCGCATAGGGCAGTGTGAACTGCCGGCGGGAGGCATGCGATGCGGGAAAACGCTGCGGATTCGCGGCGTTCCCACATCGCTCCGGTGTGAACCTAGCCTAAAGCTGATATTTAAAAAAAATCTTTTAATCTAGTTTTGTATTTATTAAAATATCCTTGTATATCCGTGTATCTATGGTCAAGATTTAAAATCATATATTAATTCTGCAATGTATTTCAGTCATTTTCTAGCCTACTCCTGGTAATATGAACAATAGTAAAGTTCATAAACTTACTTTGTGAAGCTCCCCACACATTTACTTCCCTGAATTCTGTGACACATATTCACTACGTTGTGTGCGTAAGCAATGCTGTGTCACACATTTCATAGAGTCTGCCTTCTGAACTACAGGCTGCACAGGCAGAGTCAGTAGAGGAATCACAGCTTGCAGGCAGCAAGATACCATGAGATATGTAGTCCTTAGAAACTGAAGGTAAATGGCAGAGTAGAACCTGCAAAGCATGCAGGGAATCCAGGAAGCTATGAAAAGATGTGGCCAGCAGATAGGCAGAACTAACAACATGAAAGGAGTATTTTTAAAGTAAGCTTATATTAGATTGTCAGAAATAACAGTTTGCCTTGCTTTTACAATACTGCCATTCTAAAATGAAAGAGTATGCTATGACCATGGATTTGCTTTAATGTATTTTTAAAGCAGCAAGAGAATTGGAGCCCAGAACTCTAAACCAATAAGGATTCTTCTGCTTTGCACAATGCATAATTTATTAGAATTACAGAAAGGTTAAGGAGGGGCAATCTCATCAGTGTTGTGCTGATCCATGATGTCTGAGTGCAGTATAGTGTACAAGGCAATCCAGGACCTACCTGTGCTGCCTGGCACATTCTAATAATGGGTAGCTCAGAGGCTGTTTACCCAACAACTGTTGGCTAAAGATGTCTCATGAGGTCAAAAGTACTCAAAGACATCCTGACAATTGCCCAATCACACAGAAAATCTCATGATATGATTGAGCTCTGAAGAAGGGGGCACGCCCCCCGAAACAAGTTAGCCTACCAACTTTCACATTATGGTCAGATGACATTGCCCCACAGCTGGAGTTTTTATTTTGATATGCCTCTTCCATGCTATGTTTGTATGTTTTTGGCTTTTTGATTTAAAAAAAGGTGGTGGTGGTAATACACTAGGTGCTTATGCCCTCCTATGTGTTTTTACAGTTACCTCACAGATTTCCCTGTCTGGAGAGGGCTGCCCTGTGTGTAGCATTACAAGCTGTGTGTTCTGCTGGGGTTTTTTGCCTTCCTGTGGATCAATTGTGGGTATAGAATTAGGTATATGGGATTGTATGATATTATTATTATTTTTTTTTGTGATTGAACTGGATGGACTTGTGTTTTTTTTTCAACCTAACTATGTAACTATGTAACCTCCGGATGTAACACCATCTGAACGCTGGACTGTTTGACTATTCTTGAAGATATTAACCTATAACTGTCTGAGGTCCACAAGTACCCAAAGACATCTTGACAATTGCCCAGTCACCCAGAAAACATCATGATACGATTGATCACCTAAGATTTACAGGTACATTACATTTCATGTTAAATCATTGTCCAGAGAATATTATGTAATTTATTGTCACAAATCAGAAATTTAAAATGAATCTGATAACAATAAAGTGCAGAGAGAGAATCTTTGATGGGTTACATAACTTAACTGACGTTTGCACAAGGCTGCTAATTGTGAAATTCAATATGCTTACACATTATATCGTGATCACATTTTTTAAAATTCTGTTATAATTTTAGCAACCAAACAGCAACATAAAAAATATGTTATGAGATATTTTAGCTCACACATACATCCTAATGTTTCATTTATTTTCTACATATTTGATTGTGGTAAAACAATAAAGAAAAGTTGTATTCATACTTACAGGTGCCGCAGTCCGAACAACAGTCACAGAGCTCGCTGCTCCACTCGCCAGTTGGAGACATGGCTGCATAGGTGCCGTATCCAGGCTGCTGGGTGATCACTGGCACTGCCATGGTATTTCTAGTATAAAAGCATACAAATTGTGAGCTTCATATTGCTTCCACATGAACACTCACAAATTTAGAAGCACATATACAAGTACAATAAAGTAGAGAAAAACCTACTGTTCCCATACGACTGGAGATACTGAGTCTGTTTTTTTGGGGGACGGCACTACATAAAGTCTAGAAAAGGAGAAGTGAATTAGATTACAAAATGAGAAAGCAGTATTTCATGTGGATTGCTAAGGTTTACCACATGTGGTTTCCTCCTGCAAACTTTAGCTAAAACGATGCACGTGTCTTTGTATCTATTAAAGTATATTTCTATCTAAAACTTTATTTTTTTAGTTTTGGATAGATAAAACCTCTGTCGGATTTTTTTTTTTGCTGTCTGTGCACCTAATGGGGAGATTTGTATTTGTACTTGGATACAAAGTAGCTCCCAACTTTTGGACATATTGGCTTGGGTACCGAGATTGCTGGATCCTTGGACAGGTAAGTGTGCTTTATAGCATTTGTAGCTGCTGACTTTACATTTTTTGGGGGGGAAACTGGAACTCCTCTTTAAATTACACTGAATATTGGACACAAATTTAAGCATTACTAAACTGCTGGTGGAACTAGATGGACTTGTGTCTTTTCTCAAACAGACTAACTAACTATGTAATCCACAGGTGTCAAACTAGCGGCCCTCCAGCTGTTGCGAAACTACAAGTCCCATGAGGCAGTGCAAGGCTGACAGTTACAAGCATGACTCCCTTAGGCAGAGGCATGATGGGACTTGTAGTTCCACAACAGCTGGAGGGCCGCCAGTTTGACACCCCTAATGTAACCCATTGATTTAACAGTTTCAAGAAACAGTTACATTCCTGGCATGCCGAGAATGGTAACTGTCAAATTTGCTTATGCTGTCAACCAAACTTTCAAACCCCCAAATAGCTGGTGTCATAAATAATCACATGGGCAGTTGCAGATCAAACAGAAGTTAAGATGGCAGCTTCCTTGGCTGATGAGGAGAGGAGGGTTTACTTCTGCTTTAATAAAGTTTTTGTCGATTTGAGGTATACAGCACACATGTACACTATATTACCAAAACTATTGTGATGCTTGCCTTTACACATACATGAACTTAGATGGCACACCAGTCTTAGTCCATAGGGTTCAATATTGCATTGGCCCACCCTTTGCAGCTATAACAGCTTCAACTCCTCTTTCTGGGAAGGCTGTCCACAAGGTTTAGGAATGTGTCTGTGGAATGTTTGACCATTTTTCCAGAACCACATTTGTGAGGCCAGGCACTGATGTGGACGAGAAGGTCTGTCTCACAGTCTGCGCTCTAATTCACCCCAAAGTTCCTCCATCCCAAACTCACTCATCCATGTCTTTATAGACCTTGTTTGTGCAGTGGTGGGCAGTCATGTTGGAACAGGAAGGGGCCTATCCCCAAACTGTTACCACAAAGTTGGGTGCATGAAATTGTCCAAAATGACTTGGTAGGCTGATGCCTTAAGAGTTCTCTTCACTGGAACTAAGGGGCCAAGCCCAACCCCTGGAAAACAACCCCACACCCTATTTCCCCTCCACCAAATGATTTGGACCAGTGAACAAAGCAAGGTCCACAAATACATGAATGAGTGAGTTTGGGGGGGGGGGGGACTTGACTGGTCTGCACAGAGTCCTGACCTCAATCCAATAGAACACCTTTGGGATGAATTAGAGCGGAGACTGCAAGCCAGGCATTCTTGTCCAAAATCAGTGCCTGAGCACACAAATGTGCTGTGTGTCAAACATTCCCATAGACACACTCCTATACCTTGTGGACAGCCTTTCCAGACGAGCTGTTATAGCTGCAAAGGGTGGGCCAACTCAATTTTGAACCCTACGGACTAAGAATGGGATGTCATTAAAGTTAATGTGTGTGTAAAGGCAGGTGCCCCAATACTTTTGGTAATATAGTGTATGTCTCTTCCACACACTCACAAAGTACTCCTTAACCACTTGGGTACCGCGCTATTGCCGAATGACGGCATTAGCGCGGACCTAGATTTCCGGGACTACGTCTATTGATGTCGTCCCGGTTACGAGCGGCCTGCGCGCCCCCTGAGGGGCGCGCGCGGCGCGCTCTGTGATCGGCGAGTCCGTGAGACTCGCCTGATCACCGATCCGTGTAAGGGGTCGATCCCGACCCCTTATCACGTGATCAGCTGTCAGCCAATGACAGCTGATCATGTGATAGAACGGAGCCGGTAATCGGCTATTATTCCTCCTCGCGCTGACAGCGCGAGGAGAAAAAAAAAAAGCCGATCACCGGCGGCCGTGATCGGGACATCAGTCCCGATCACGGCCAGCAATGCAAGGCACCACATGCCACCTGCCAGTGCCCACCTGCCTCCCGCAGTGCCATCCTGAAGTATAAATAAAAGTAAAAGTAAGTGCCCCCCGTCTGTGCCCATAGTACCCACAGTGCCACCCACAGTGCCACCCACAGTGCCACCCACAGTGCCACCCCACAGTGCCACCCACAGTGCCACCCACAGTGCCACCCAATCTGCCTCAAAGGTGCTACACCCCAGTGCCGCCCATCAGTGCCCAGCAGTGCCGCCCATCAGTGCCCAGCAGTGCCACCTATCAGAGCCACCTATCAGTGCCACCTATCAGTGCCCATCAGTCCCATCTATCTGTGGTACCTATCAGTGCCCATCCGTGCCACCCATCCGTGCCACTTATCCGTGCCACCCATCCGTGCCATCTTATCTGTGCCCATCTTTGCCCATCAGTGCCGCCTTATCTGTGCCCATCGGTGCCGCCTTATCTGTGCCTATTAGTGCCGCCTTAACTATGCCTATCAGTGCCCACCAGTGCAGCCTATCAGTGCCCACCAATGCAGCCTATCAGTGCCCACCAATGTAGCCCATCAGTGCCCACCAATGCAGCCTATCAGTGCCGCCTTATCAGCGCACTTCAATGAAGGAGAAAAATTACCCGTTTGCAAAATTTTATAACAAACTATTAAAACATGATTTTTTTTTTTGCATTTTTTTTGTTTGTTTAGCAAAAAATAAAACTCCGAGCTGTAACTAAATACCACCAAAAGAAAGCTCTATTTGTGGGAAAAAAATGATAAAAATTTCATTTGGGTACAGTGTTGTATGCCCGCGCAATTGTCATTCAAAGTGCATCAGCGCTGAAAGCTGAAAATTGGTCTGGGACTGAGGGGGGTTTAAGTGCCCAGTAAGCAAGTGGTTAAAGAGGTTGTAAAGTCTTAGGCCGCGTACACACGCGCGGACTGTTGGCCCAACCTTGTCCGCTGAACAGTGTTTGGGCGGACAGTCCGCTCGTGTGTGGGGCTTCAGCGGACAGTTTCAGCGGACAGTTGGCCGAACAAGGTCTTACGGAAATTCCGAAAAACTGTCCGCTGAAACAAGGTTTCAGCGGACTGTTCGCTCGTGTGTAGGCTTGTTCGGCCAACTAAGTCTCGCGCATGCTCAGAAAGGATTTCCACGTCGGAAGGTTGCATTGCAGTGTATAGGACGTCGTATTTTTCGTCCCGTCGTACGTGCCGTTCACGTCATCGCGCACGGTTTCAGCAAACTGTTCGTCCGTCGTGTGTGGCCATGTCCGTCCATGCTAAGTTTGAGCGGACTGTTCGCTCAAACTGTTGGACGGACAAAGTTGGGCCAACAGTCCGCGCGTGTGTACGCGGCCTTAAGGTTTTTCACCTTAATGCATTTGTAGCAGATGACATTTTGGACAAAGTGTCATTCATGTGTAAATTTCGTTTTTGCCTCAGAGCAGTAGTGGGGTTCTGAGGGTTAATTATGTAGGTTAACTTTGACATCAGTTTGGCTGGGCTGTGTTAGATTTCTGCCTGGTCATGTGTACGGTGAGGTGCACATGACAGGCCAGAACCAGGCCTGGTTGGATGTTTTGGGTATCAACTTCCTCTGAGCCAATCAGTGGGTGTGCCGGGCCCCGCTGAGGAGTCTGGGGAGGGGTACTTAAGATGTTGAGGTCACGTGTTACGGGTGGTTTGTTTGTGAGGCCCCAGCGGTCTGTTCCTGTTTTCCTGGACCGGGGGAAGCCCCGCATGGGGTCCCGGTCACGGAGAGTTCGACGCTCCGCAACATGCTTCTGTTGGTTACCCCCAATAGACCCGCCTGGACTGGGGTAGTCGTCTGTTCCCGAGTCTCGGAACCGGCTGGTCCGAGGTGCAGTAACTGAGGGAGGATTCAAGGTGTCCGGGTGTGCTCTCGGCTTGAAGAGGTGCCACAGCTTGTGCAAGTGACCGGGGGAGGACTCTTCGGAGGAGGGCCAACAAGCTGGCATCCTGAGAAGTGCCTGGTTACTGAGTTGGGAAGGACATTGACGAATCCACACTTTTCCCAGTACTATCAAGGAGACAGAGGACGTTCCAGGTACTGAGGAAAAAGGTTCCTGTTCACTTTCAATTACAACTTGTTCAAGCTCAGAGATTTTACAATTTCTGAAATCAAAGTGCTGACTGTCATAATCTCTGGCTAGAGGTCTGTTCAGCCTTGAAGCACCCAGCTGCGAGTGGCTACTCTCTGGGTAGTATTAGAGACTTTGTTATGTCTGCAGTTCAAGGTGCCTGAGTTCTTCACCCTTGCCCTCTGTTCCTATACGAGACTGTGTTGTTGGATGTTACCCCTGCAAAATAAAAACTTTCAAAAGGACTTTATTGGTGTCAGCATCCACAGTTGTTGGTTATCAACCCTGGGAACCCGTAGACGTGAAAGTACAAGCCAAGCGGAAGTAACCGGTAAGCCCAAAAGGTTAAGGCCGCCCTGCAAAGGGTTATGGCCGCTACACATTATATATGCAATAAGGTGAAAAACAGGAACAGTAAGAGATATATATTCAGTTTAGAAGATAAACACCTAACCATCTTTTCTCCACAGTTTTAGCATAGGTTGACCCCTATTGTGGTCTGTTCCAATGTACATAGATAGTAAAAAATAAGGAAATAAGGAACTGGCAGGTGTAGAGTCGTACAGTTATTCATGAGTTCATAAAAGGAGGAAGTACACAAATTCCACATACCTCATGTTTTTCCACACCCACCTACAGTCAAGCCAATATTATAGGTAGTGCATGTGGCACACACATGTACACAGATAATGAGAAATAAGGAAATAAAGAATAGCAGGTGTAGAGTCATACGGTTATTCATGAGTTTAAAAAAGGAGGAAGTGCCAAAAATCTATATACCTCATGTTTTTCCACAGCCATCTACAGTCAAGCCAATATTATAGGAAGTGGATATGGCACACAAGCATAGCATGGACTAATGTATGTATACAGTGCCTTGAAAAAGTATTCATATCCCTTGATATTTTTTAACATTTTGTCATGTTATAACCAGAAACGTAAATGTATTTCATTGGGATTTTATGTGATAGACCAACACAAAGTGGCACATAATTGTGAAGTGGAAGGAAAATAATAAATGGTTTTCAAAATTTTTACACATTTTTGAAAAGTGTTGCATGCATTTATATTCAGCCCCCGAGTCAATACTTTGTAGAACCACCTTTTGGTGGAATTACAACTGCAAGTCTTTTTGGGGATGTCTCTACCAGCTTTGCACATCTAGAGAGTGACATTTTTGCCCATTCTTCTTTTGCAAAATAGCTCAAACTCTGTCAGGTTAGATGGAGAGCATCTGTGAACAGCAATTTTCAAGTCTTGCCACAGATTCTCAATTGGATTTATGTCTGGACTTTGACTGGGTCATTCTAACACATGAATATGCTTTGATCTAAACCATTCCATTGTAGCTCTGGCTGTATGTTTAGGATCATTGTCCTGCTGGAAGGGTAACCTCCGCCCCAGTCTCAAGTCTTTTGCAGACTAACAGTATTTCTTCTAATGCTGCGGACACATGATCAGACTATTCAGCAGACTTAGTCTGGCACACAAACCGCCGTAAAGTCTGCCGGACTGTCCAAATGAGCAGACCTGCCCACACACGGGACTTTTCCGGTGGACTAGGTCCGCCGGACTATCCGTCGTATGGTCCGCCGGACTATCCGCCGTATAGTCCACCAGACTATCCGCCGTATAGTCCGCCGGACTATCTGCCTTAGTTGAAATGAACGGACTTGCCCACACACGGAGGAAAGTCCGTTAATTTTGAACACGGCTCCAGGTAGCCGGGACTAGCGAAGGAAGTCAATGTCGCCACCTTTGGCGGCGAGATTGACACGTCGCTAGCCCTGTCACCTGGTATGGACTTAAAGGGGAAGCCCTATGCCGAAAAAACAGAGTGGGGGCCCCCCCAGGTCCATATTAGACCCTTATCCGAGCACGCAACCCGGCCGGTCAGGAAAGGGGTGGGGACGAGCGAGCGCCCCCCCCCCCCTCCTGAGCCATACCAGGCCACGTGCCCTCAACATGGGGGGGTGATTTGGGGAAGGGGAGGCCGCGCACCCTCCCCACCCCAAAGCACCTTGTCCCCATGTTGATGAGGACAAGGGCCTCTTCCTGACAGCCCTGGCCGTTGGTTGTCGAGGTCTTCTCGCCGGACTCCTCCGCTATCTTCTGCTCTTTTACTAGCTCTTTTACTAGCAGAGGAGCCTGGCTTTTTTCTTCGCTGCTGCCCGGGGGTCTTGTCCCCCTCTTCGGTTCTTCTTGCCGGGCCTCCGCTCCTTCTTCCAGCTCTTTTACTGGCGGTGGCCCGGTCTTCTGTCACCGCTGTCTCCACTGCCTTCTGTTCTTTTCTTCTTGAGATGTTGACTCGTCGCCGATAAAAGAGGGCAAGCAGGCTCTGTGTCTAGAGACAACAGTGCTGGTCGTGGACGCAGTGCATCGTCATCAGCATGTGGCCATGGGACACGCTTGTCCTTATTTTCTGCAGCTGGACGTGTTGAGCCGCATCATGCCGAAGACTTGGTAGAGTGGATGACCAAGCCTTCTTCATCCTCCTCATCCTTTCTCACCCAGGCTCAGGGTACTAGCAAAGCAGCTGCCAACGCATTGTCTTCCCTCGTCTCAATGTCATCATCAGTGACTCCTTCTCTAGACCCACCACGTCCTCCTGAGGAGTCTCCTGAACTCTTTGAGCACAGTGTTGGGTACATGCTCCAGGAGGATGCCCAGTGTTTTGTAGGCTCTGATGATGATACTCAGCTAGAGCAAGGCAGTAGTGTTAGCACAGAGAGAGGGGATGCCCAAGAAGGACAGCAATCTGGCAGTCATGTTCCACAAGCTGCAGCATACTGCCAGGTTTGCTCCAACGATGAAGAGGGAGGGGATGATGAGGGCACTGACTCCACGTGGGTGCCTGGTAGGAGAGAGGAGGAGGAGGCACACCTCCAACGAGGCAGGGTGCCCTCCGGGGGCCAGCTTGGGGGCAGCACACCGACTGAATCACACCGCAGAGCTCCGCCTGTGCAGGGCGCTGCCTCTGTGCGTTATTATAAAAGTTCTTTGGTGTGGGCCTTTTTGAGACGAGTGCATCAGATCGCACCGCTGCTATTTGCAACATATGTCTCAAGCGTATCTCGCGTGGCCAAAACATCAGCCGCTTGGGCACCACATGCTTGACCAGACATATGTTGACCTGCCATGCAGCTCATTGGCAAGCGTACCTCAAAGACCCACACCAAAGAACAAAGCGGACCTCTCCTTGCTCCTCATAAGCTAGGATCTCCAACCCCACTAGACCTTCAGTCCTCTCTGAAACCTGCTCTGAGAGGAATGAAGGTGTAGAATTAGGTGTGTCACAGCCAAGTGCTTCCGGGCACTCTGCTAGCAGTACACCCACGTCTGATTATAGCAGGCAAATTTCCCTGCCCCAAGCTGCTGGACCGTCGAAAGAAGTTCACTCCCAGCCATCCACATACCCAGCGGTTGAATGCTAGCTTGGCTAAATTGCTAGCACTTCAACTGCTGCCTTTTCAGTTGTTAGACTCGGCCCCCTTCCGTGAGTTTGTACAATGTGTGGCTCCTCAGTGGCAGGTCCCCAAACGCCACTTTTTCTCACGGAAGGCGATTCCGACTCTCTACCGGCATGTGGAAGGCAATGTCCTTGCCTCGCTGGACAGGGCGGTCAGCGGTAAGGTGCATATTACTGCTGACTCATGGTCCAGCAGGCATGGAGAGGGATGTTACCTGTCTTTCACGGCCCATTGGGTCACTCTTCTGGCAGCTGGGAAGGATGCAGGACAAGGTGCAGTAGTGTTGGAGGTTGTTCCGCCACCACGCCTCCAAAATGCTACTACTGGTTGTGACACACCTCTCTCCTCCGCCCCCTTCTCTTCTTCTTCCTCCATGGCCTCTTCCAGTGCTCTGTCCTCAGAACAAACGGTGCTCCGTAGGTGTTCAAGGGGCTACGCAAGTACGCAGGCAAAACGATGCCATGTCGTGTTTGCGCTGGTTTGTTTGGGGGACAGGAGCCACACTGGGGCAGATATTTTGTCAGCTCTGCAGGGGCAGGCCGAGAGGTGGTTGATGCCACGCCAGCTTAAGCCAGGATTGGTGGTTTTCGACAATGGCACCAACCTCCTCTCTGCCCTCCGACAGGGACAACTGACCCATGTGCCCTGTGTGGCTCACGTCCTTAACCTGGTGGTGCAGCGGTTCTTGGGCAGGTACCCGGGCTTACAGGATGTCCTGAAGCAGGCCAGGAAAGTCTGTGTGCATTTCCGCTGATCATTTAATGCCTGTGCTCGGCTGGCTGAGCTCCAAAAGGAGTTGACCTTGCCCAAGAACCGCCTTATATGTGACATGCCCACCAGGTGGAACTCAACGTTGGCCATGCTGCAGCGGCTGCACATGCAGCAGAGGGCCATCAATGAGTACCTGTGCGACTACAGCACCAGGACAGGGTCAGGGGAGCTTGGTTTTTTCTCACCACACCAGTGGGGCATGATCAGGGATGCATGCACTGTCCTGTCACCGTTTGAGGAGGCCACAAGGATGGTGAGCAGTGACAGTGCATGCATCAGTGACACTGTACCTCTTGTCCACCTGTTGGAGCATACGCTGCATGGAATAATGGACATGGCACTTGAGGCAGAACAGAGGCAGCAAGAGGACACCAGAGGGTGCCATACTAAGTACAGTATATAAGGTAATGGCAAAAATTCTCAGTCTGCAGTTATCTGTATGTA
Organism: Lithobates pipiens; assembly: GCF_037356315.1. NCBI lineage: Eukaryota > Metazoa > Chordata > Amphibia > Anura > Ranidae > Lithobates > Lithobates pipiens. The sequence continues at coordinate 319,861,207 of NW_027507748.1, forward strand.
TTTTTGGATGGGAAAGCATTCTCCACATGCATTATAGAGCTGCGGACCTAGACTTTCTTACAGTACATGTACTGATTCCTCCACATTCATATGTGTTGTCTACTGTGTGAATGTTTGCAATTATCCTATATACTGCCCTAAACCCCATACACATGATCAGAAAATCGTATGAAAAATACCGCTTTCGAACCGATCGTAAGATAATCAGATCGTTAGTACAGAGCTTTCGAGAGACGATCATGGTAGTTCGTCTGAAATCATTTGGACATGAACGAAAAAAAAAATTCGTATGATACCAGATCGCACAATTTTTGTTTTAATCAGTACAGCTGTTGTTTGAAAATGTAATACGAATGCACTACAACACATGACATAACTTACGAATTTTTATTCTTCCGTATGAGAATTTTCGTGACATTAGTAAACTCATCAGATTCGAACTGCAATTATCATGCAAAAAAAAAAAAATGCACGATCATTCGTCCGATAATCCTATTGGGTGTACCGGGCATTAGTCTGGCACCCTCTGGTGTCCTTTTGGCCTCATAAGTACATCCAGCTGAGACAGCCTTATGTATACCATGTTCCTGGACTGGTTTGTTGAGATCCACACCACTATATGCCTTATTTTGATGATCAGCAAGTTTTTACCGTTTACATGTGAATTGCCAATCTATTTTCCTTATAATAATTATGTGCTATTTACTACACTCAGATCACGCCCTCTATCCACGTTTAAATGATGCTAGATATCGCCCCAAATATTCACTTTGGACTGTATCTTACATAATGACTGAATGTTCTCTTATTCAAAAAATGCCCTTCAAAAATAATGCGGTACAATATTAAAGCGCAATTCAAGCATCTCTGTCCTCCATTTAGGAATTCATATGTATACAGTATATGACCTTTATGATGCTTTTGGGCACTGCAGGCTTACTCAGCTAAATTCTAAATCCAACAGTCAAACAAAAATATGTAAGTTGGTTAATTGTGTTTCAGAGCATTGATCCTTTACTCAGTAACGATTGTAGTTTGTTGAGTTCAGTGTATACCCTAAAAAGGAGGAAGTATTAATAAGAATTGTGTGTTGAGGAAGGGAGAAGTGGGGAGGGCAGGAAATATATATAAAAATATATTTTTAAATTCCATGTAGCTATGTGTCAACCACCAATAAGGGCTGTAATTCTACTTTCTTCACACAATGCAAAATGAAAAAAGGATCTGTTTTTCGTCCATATTAACTGGTTCCCGACCAGCGCACTCCGATGTACGTTGGCAGAATGGCACAGGCAGACAAATGGGCGTACCTGTACGTCCCTTTAAATGTGCTGCCCTGCCATCACGAGAGCGCCGCCGGCGGCGTGCTCGTCGGGACCCCCGTGAGTCCGGTCGTGGGTCCCGCGGACTCGATCGCCGCGGGCATTCCCGCGATCGTCTCATGGGGCGGCTGAACGTAGAGATGTCATTGTAAACAGCATCTCCCCGTTCTGCCTAGCAACTAGTGATGCTGATCTCTGCTCCATGTGATTGGAGCAGAGATCAGTATTCGCTAAATGAAAGCCCAGCCCCCAACAGTTAGTTAAACACCCCTAGGAACACTTAACCCCTACACTGCCACCCACTGGTTAACCCCTTCACTGCCAGTGTCATTTACACAGGAATCACTGCATTTATATAGCAGTGATTGTTGTATAAATGACAATTAGGGATGAGCCGAACACCCCCCGGTTCGGTTCGCACTAGAACTTGCGAACGACCCCCGCGTTCGTTACGAACGTTAGAACCCCATTGAAGTCTATGGGACTCGAACGTTCGAAATGGAAAGTGCTAATTTTAACGGCTAATATGCAAGATAGTGTCCTAAAAAGGGTTTGGGGACCTGCCTCCTGCCTCAGGGGACATGGGTCACTGCAAAAAAAAGTTTTAAAAACTGCCGTTTTGGCGGGAGCACTGATTTTAATGACGATTAAAGTGAAAAAAAAAGGTGAAATATTCCTTTAAATATGGTGCCTGGGGGGTGTCTGTAGTATGCCTGTGAAGTGCCACGTGTTTCCCGTGTTTAGAACAGTCCCTGCACAAAATGACATTAAACGGAAATAACACCATTTAAAACTGCTTGCGGTTTTAATGTTATATCTGGTTCCTGCAATATGGTTGAAAATCATTCAGAAAAATGGCATGGGTAGCCCTCCCTGCCCATTACCAGCCTATTTGGGTCTTGTACGCATATTAAGGGGAACCCCGTACCCATATTAAAAAAAGGAAATGCGTGTGGCCCCCAGGCCCTATATACTCAGAACAGCAGTATACAGGCGGTGCAAACAAGACAGGGACTGTGTAGGTTTGTTGTGTTAAGTTGAATCTGTTTGTAATTTTCAACCGGTACATTTTTAAAGTGTAGCTCCAGTCAAAAAAACTATTTTTAAGCTTTTTGGAAAACATAGGGAAGGGTTATCACCCCTGTATAATTTGTTTTGTTGTCCATCTTTTTTCATCTCACTTGCTGCTGTCTCCTTGCGTTTGCAAGTAGGAGATGTTTGTAAGTTGGATGTTTGAAAGTAGGGGCCTGCCCTATATTATAGCGGTATGTACTGGGTACAGAGCACGCAGACAGCACGCACTATCTCCTAACACTACTGACTGCAAGCTCTATTATTAACCACTTGACCACTGGGCACTTAAACACCCTTAATAACCAGACCAATTTTCAGCTTTCGGTGCCCTCACATTTTGAATGACAATTACTCAGTCATGCAACACTGGACCTATAGGAAATGTTTGTCCTTTTTTTCACACAAATAGAGCTTTCTTTTGGTGGTATTTAATCACCTCTCAGTTTTTTATTTTTTGTGCTATAAAGGAAAAAAGACCGAAAATTCTGCGAAAAAATGAATTTTTCTTCGTTTCTGTTATAAAATTTAGCAGATTAGTAATTTTTTCTTCATAAATTTTGGCCAAAATTCATACTACTACATATCTTTGGTAAAAATAAGTACAAATTGGTGGATATTATTTGGTCTTTGTGAAAGTTATAGAGTCCACAAGCTATGGTGCCAATATCTGAAAATTGATCACACCTGAAGTACTGACGGCCTATTTCCTTTTTTTTTTTTTTCCACAAAATTGTCATATTATCAGGTTATTTCACACACACAGCATATGCATACCACAAATTACACCCCAAAACACATTCTGCTATTACTCCCGAGTACGGCGATACCACATGTGTGAGACTTTTACACAGCGTGGCCACATACAGAGGCCCAACATGCAGGGAGCGCCATCAGGCGTTCTGGAGCACCCAGGCCAATTCTGACATTTCTCTCCTACATGTAAAAATCATCATTTATTTGCTAGAAAATTACAGAGAACCCCAAAACATTATATATATTTTTTTTTTTAGCAAAGACCCTGGAGAATACAATGGTGGTCGTTGCAAATTTTTATCTCACACGGTATTTGCACAGCAATTTTTCAAACGCGTTTTTTTGGGGGAAAAAACAGTTTTGTGCTTAAAAAACAAAAAAAAAAACAGTAAAGTTAGCCCTATGTTTGCATAAAGTGAAAGATGAAGTTATGCTGAGTAAATAGAAATCAAACATGTCACTCTTCAAAATTGCACATGCCCGTGGAAAGGCGCCAAACGTCGCTACTTAAAAAATCCCCATAGGCGACGCTTTAAATTTTTTTTTATTGGTTACATGTTTTGAGTTGCAGAGGAGGTCTAGGACTAGAATTATTGCTCTCGCTCTAACGTTCTCGGCGATACCTCACATGTGTGGTTTGAACACCGTTTTCATATGTGGGCGGGGCTTACGCATGCGTTCGCTTCTGCATGCGAGCACATGGGGACATGGGCGCTTTAAAAAAATTTTTTTTTTTTTTTATTGTTCATTTTACTTTATTTATTTTAGTTTGACATTTTTTTCCCCAAAAATATATTTTTGATCACTTTTATTCCTATTACAAGGAATGTAAACATCCCTTGTAATAGGAATATGGGGTGACAGGTCCTCTTTACAGTGAAATCTGGGGGTCAATATGACCCCACATCTCACCTCTAGGCTGGGAAGCCTGAAATAAAAAATAAAAAAAAGATTCTGGCTTTGATCGTACTGGCGAGTTGGTAGAAGCACCGGAGGGCGGTGAGGGGTGGGGGGCGTCTATGGCTGGGTATTTCAGGGTATCACCGAGTATGGCTGGTATCTCCGAGTATGGCTGGGTATGGCAATTTATGGCAGGGTATTGCAGAGTATTGGCGGGGTACTACAGAGTAATAGCAGGGTACTGCAGAGTATTGGGGGGTACTCCAGAGTAATGGCAGGGTACTGCAGAGTAATGGGGGATACTGCAGAGTAATGGGGGGTACTGCAGAGTAATGGCAGGGTACTGCAGAGTAATGGCAGGGTACTGCACTGCAGAGTAATGGCGGGGTACTGCAGAGTAATGGCGGGTACTGCAGAGTATTGGGGGGTACTGCAGAGTATTGGGGGGTACTGCAGAGTAATGGGGGGTACTGCAGAGTAATGGCAGGGTACTGCAGAGTAATGGGGGGTACTGCAGAGTAATGGCAGGGTACTGCACTGCAGAGTAATGGCGGGGTACTGCAGAGTAATGGCGGGGTACTGCAGAGTAATGGCAGGGTACTGCAGAGTATGCACTGGTATTGCAGAGTATTGGCAGGGAATTGAGGGGTTAAATTCGGTGAGCAGCGATGTGGGCACTGCAGATGCAGCCCACATCGCTGCTGACACCGATCTCTTTCCCCTCCGCTGTACCGATCGGTACAGAGAGGGGAGGGAGGAACCGGCGTCATAACATGACGCCGGTTTGCTTACAAGTGATCACTCCGTCATTTGACGGAGCGATCAAGTGGTAAACGGCCGCAACGAGCGGCTGTTTACCGTGATCCGTGATGCGCCGAGTCCTGTGGACCCGGCGGTCACGTGTGCTCTCGAGTGCGCGCCCCAGGGGGCGCGCGAGAGCAGAATTCTGGGAGGCCGTTAATTAACGGCCTCTCAGAGTTAAACAACCGCCCTGAAGCCGTTAATCGGCAATGGGCAGTTGTTAAGTGGTTAAAGCTAGATCACTAGCTATATAGGTGAGGTGAATATAGTGGTGTATACTGTGGTCAGGGCACAGACAAAAACCACTACACAGCAGCAAGATAGGAAATCAGCCAAAAATGATCGGTGTGTACTGTGTTGAAGGTACACAGAACACCCACTGCTTCAGATGCTAACACACTACACGAGGCCGCCTCAAAGGCGGCCTTATATAGTGTGGGGCGTGCACTACACAGCCTGAGCTATGATTGGCCACAGGCAGGATGCCTGTGGCCAATCATGGCTCTCCTCGCTGCTGGCGCTACGATTGGCCAAACATGCAGGGTCACAGTGCATGCTTGGCCAATCATGAGCCAGCAATGCACTGCGCCACCGCAGTGCATTGTGGTCCGCGCGCGCCACTCGAATTTTGACGCGAACGGCCGAACAGCCAATGTTCGAGTCGAACGTACGTTCGACTCGAACACGAAGCTCATCCCTAATGACAATGGTCCCAAAAATGTGTCAAAAATGTCCGATGTGTCCGCCATAATGTCGCAGTCACAATAAAAATCGCTGATCGCCGTCATTACTAGTAAAAAAAAAATTATTAATAAAAATGCCATAAAACTATCCCCTATTTTGTAAACGCTATAACTTTTGCGCAAACCAATCAATAATCGCTTATTGCGATTTTTTTTACCAAAAATATGTAGAAGAATACGTATCGGCCTAAACTGAGGGAAAAAATGTTTTTTTAAAATATATTTTTGGGGGATATTTATTATAACAAAAAGTAAAAAATAATGCGTTTTTTTCTAAATTGTCGCTCTATTTTTGTTTATAGCGCAAAACATAAAAACCGCAGGGGTGATCAAATACCACCAAAAGAAATCTCTATTTGTGGGAAAAAAAGGACATCAATTTTGTTTGGGAGCCACATCGCATGACCGTGCAATTGTCAGTTAAAGCGACGCACTGCTGAATCTCAAAAAGTGGTCTGGTCTTTGGCCAGCAAAATGGCCCGGGGCTGAAGTGGTTAAACAGTAGTTTTTTGGGGGGGGTTTTTGCAGAAAATTAATTCATTTACAATACAGGCATGTTTACTGTTTCTCCTACCAATGGATTTGTTGCACTGTAAGGTAATCTTGTGATTTACACACATTCTTACACTGCACAGACAGATGGTTGACACACGTGGTTCCTGGTTACGCCATTTATTTTTTGACTCAGCAGTTCAGCTCTCATTGTCACTTCTCTGTCTCTCACCTGATATTTGGACAGTAGATCAGCATGTTTACTAAGGATGAGCTCAGGAGGGTTTGGAACCCTCCTGAGCTACAGTATATTGTCAGAAATTTGTCACTGTGCACCACCAGGGGCCCAGGCATTCCCCACACCACAGCTGCATGTATACAAGGGGCGTGAAGGCCTCTTGGGCCCCCCTCCCTAGGGAAAGAGAGCCTTGACTGATGGGGGCATGGCTAGGTGCATGCCAAGGGGAATGATTGGTTTGAAACATGTGGGATGGGCCTGAGCTCAGGAAACATGTGCCACAGGGAATTCTGGGTCTTTCGGAAGAGTCGGTTGGAAGAGCTGCCCACCCTCCCGCCCTTTTTTTCCTATGTTATGGTATGCCACAGCTTGCTGTGGTTTTCTTGACCTTGCCAGCAGTTAAAGTTGCTGTAATGGGCTATGCCCTTGATGGAAAATTGGAATTAGGCTGTCTCTCTAGTACTCATGGTAAGGACAGGCCCCACTTCCCTCTTTTGGTTGAGTGCTCACAGTACGACTATGACTGGCACTGGTTAAATATGTTCACATGTTATGTGTTGACATTTAATAAAGCTGTGGCCTTGCTTTTTCCAACCTAATGGTTGTAAGTGTCTTATTCAATGGGGTAAAGGGTGAGGGTGTTGGGGGATTTGATCCCATTGTGTTACATTAATTGGAATCTAGGCCCATTGCGCCTCAGCAGTCATGTATATGTGCGCCTGTGGGGCGAGGTCTAGTAGCTGACAAAGAACCTTGTAGGGCTACAACATTTTACATCAAAAGTGACATCTCTCTACTGGGATTGCCTATTTTCTTGATTAACTGGACCTGTTTCAGAGCATTTTAATTGTGTAAATATACTTGTGCAATGACTGTATGATGGCGAGTGAAAGGCATAACTTACAAGTTCACAGGTAAACGTCACTTCTTTGGCCTTGCCATCTATGGGCACAGGCCTACTGTAAATCTGGGCCTGCCTAGAAGGCAAGAAAACTGAACCAAAAGCCGTTATACTAAACCAGGTGTAAGAGAGTGATCCTACTGACTATCAAGAGAGATGGGTTTCATAGGAACAACTGGTCAAGATTGCAAGTCAGGTAAAACAGTAATTACACACAGTCATGAGAACAAGTACACCTCCTGGGAATTGTTGAATTTTATAAACATATTTGAACAGGCAGACATTAGATCTTTTAATGGTGACTTAATGCCCAGCTGTAGGAGAGACAGATACCAGAGCCTCCTTAGCCAAAATGTTATAATTGCAATTATCGATACTGGAAGTTCCTCTGACAGCCTAAGAATTCTACCCTTCCACTGCTGTCTAGGCAAAGTACAACTCTTGTTCCTCTTATAAAAGGAGTGAATGACAGAAGGGCTTTGAACACTGCTCTGAGTTCAAGAGTGTTCAATACTATGCCTTGTAAGCTAAACATCCCAAGACCTTGAGCAGCTTGCTCTTTGAAATGCATCCCCCAACCTTTCTGGGTGGGGTCTGATGTGATAATGTTCCATCTGAAAACAATTGGTGTATCCAAAAATGCCCCCAAGAACCTTATTCTTTCTTCCAATTAGCTATCAGGATTTTGTAAATCGTGTAACAGAGCTTCCCGATGAATCTCAATTGCTGGCTAGAAGAATGCTGTTCAAGTAGTGGTGTATTTTCACCCCCGCCCGTGCTATTGCAGACAGTAGCAGTAGGAGCTTTATGAATGTTCTGGGGGAGGTGGACAGACTGAAGGGGAGGCATGGAAATTGGTAGTGGCACTGGAATGCAGGATGGATTGGGACAAGTAGGCATCTGATAAACCTACAGAGAGCATCCAATATCCCAGATTTATCAATAATATAATTGATAGGAGGTCTTCCATCTTGCACAACTCCAACTTTCTGTGCTTGTTTTTGGATTTTTTTTTCCTACCAGTGAACTGGATCCTCATCTAGTCTGGGCACTTGGAACTTCCACGGTCGCTCCTTTTTTGTTTTATTAGACTACCAACTGGACCAGAATTTTTTGCTTTTACATAAAATCTGGTAGCCTGGCTGGCTGGAAGTGACATCCCTTAAACTTCCACCAATGACACTCTGATATACAGTGAGGGAAAAGGTATTTGGTCCCCTGCTGATTTTGTACATTTGCCCACTGACAAAGAAATGATCAGTCTATAGTTTTACTGGTAGGTTTATTTTAACAGTGAGAGGCAGAATAGCAACATAAATATCCAGAAAAATACATTTAAAAAAAGTTAGAAATTGACTTGCATTTTAATGAGTGAAATAAGTATTTGATCCCCTATCAATCATCAAGATTTCTGTCTCCCCGGTGTCTTCTATACAGGTAACGAGCTGAGATTGGGACCACTTGCTAAAAGGAGTGCTCCTAATCTCAGCTTGTTACCTGTATAAAAGACACCTGTCCACAGAAACAATCAGATTCCAATCTCTCCACCATGGCCAAGACTTAGGCCCCTTTCACACGGAGGCTGTTTTCAGGCACTACAGCACTAAAAATAGTGCCTGTATAGCACCTGAAAAAAAACAGCCCCTTTCACTCCGGAGCGGTGAAGGAGCGGTGAATACTAAACCGCTCCTACCCACTGAAATCAATGGGGCAGCGCGGCTATACCCCTGGCAAAGCACCGATGTAGCGGCGCTTTGCGGGTGGTTTCAACCCTTTTTTGCCTGCTAACGGGGGTTAAAACCACACAGCCAATGGCTGAATACCGCCGCTAAAACGACGGTAAAGCGGCGCAAAAAATGGCGCCGCTTTAACGACGACTCCGCTCCCACCCCAGTGTGAAAGGGGCCTAAAGAGCTGTCCAAAGATGTCAGGGACAAGATTGTAGACCTACACAAAGTTGGAATGAGCTACAAGACCATCGCCAAGCAGCTCTGGTGAGAGGGTTACAACAGTTGGTGCTATTATTCGCAAATGGAAGAAACATAAAATAACTGTCAATCTCCTTTGGTCTGGGGCTCCATGCAAGATCTCACCTCACGGAGTTTCAATGATTATGAGAACAGTGAGGAATCAGCCCAAAACTATACGGGAGAATCTTGTCAATGATCTCAAGGCAGCTGGGACCATAGTCACCAAGAAAACAATTGATAACACACTACGCCGCAAAGGACTGAAATTCCGAAGCACCCGCAAGGTCCCCCTGCTCAAGAAAGCACATGTACAGGCCCGTCTGAAGTTTGCTAATGAATATCTGAATGATTCAGAGGAGAACTGGGTGAAAGTGTTGTGTTCAGATGAGACCAAAATCAAGCTCTTTGGCATCAACTCAGCTCACCGTGTTTGGAGGAGGAGGAGGAATGCTGCCCATGACTCCAAGAACACCATCCCCACCTTCAAACAGAGGTGGAAACATTATGCTTTGGAGGTGTTTTTCTGCTAAGGGGACAGGACAACTCACTGCATCAAAGGGACGATGGACGAGATCATGTACCGTCAAATCTTGGGTGAGAACCTCCTTCCCTCGGCCAGGGCATTAAAAATGGATGAGTATTCCTGCATGACGACCAAAAACACGGCCAAGGCTACAAAGGAGTGGCTCAAGAAGAAGCACATTAAGGTCCTGGAGTGGCCTAGCCAGTCTGCAGACCTTAATTCCATAGAAAATATATGGACTGAGCTGAAGGTTCAAATTACCAAACCTCAGCCTCAAGACCTTAATGACTTGGAGAGGATCTACAATGAGGAGTTGGACAAAATCCCTCCTGAGATGTGTGCAAACCTAATGGCCAATTAGAAAAACATCTGACCTGTGATTGCCAACAAGGTTTTTGTCACCAAGGACTAAGTCATGTTTTGCAAAAGGGTCAAATATTTTTTTTTACTCATTAAAATGCAAATTGATTCATAACTTTTTTGAAATGTGTTTTTCTGAATTTTGTTGTTGTTCTGTCTCTCCCTGTTAAAATAAACTTACCATTGAAATTATCATTTCTTTGTCAGTGGGCAACCGTACAAAACAGCAAGGGATCAGATACTTTTTTCCTCACTGTTGCTGATATGGCCCACTGATCCTGAATATTTTTCATCCATGTGTGTGTGCAGAGCTTCATCTGGCTCCCACAGGCACCCCCTGGATGAGGGCACCCTTAAAAGGACTTCTTGCTGTTCTCCCAAGTCAGGTGCCTTAGCCCATTTTTAAGGCTTCAGTAATGAAGACTGGGTACTTCTCTAGTTCCTTTTGTAATCATTTCCCAGTCCCCTCCTCATATCTACCTGGGAGGTGCTGCCTATATGCTGGACCTTTCTGATTTCCTGTTTTTTTTGTCAGATGATATGCACCCTGACCTGCAAGTGGTCACTCTTGAGATGGCTGTATCCAGTCTCCTCCCAAATAGATTGGAGTCATCGTCTGGTATCTTGCACTAGTTTGATTTTAAGGTGGGATCCAGCGACCATGGCTTTCGACATAATGCCCTCCTTGGCATGACTGCAGGCAACATCACTCTTGAAGAACTTCAAATGATATCTACTGATGCCTCCGCTACAGAGTCTCCTGCCAATTTCAGCTCTTACAAAACTGTTACCACCTTGTCTCTCTCCATTTCCTCCAGAAAGGCTTCTTTCATTTTCACCGTCTAACTCAATATTGCTCTACCACTGCAAATGTTATTGCTGGTCTGCAGGCACTTGCAGATGCTACAGTACATAAGAGCACTTCATATCTAATTTTTGGACTAGAGCGTCCTTGAATGGAAGTGTCTTGTCATTTGCATTAACAATGCATCCACCATCAGAGGCAACAGCAGCAGACTGACCTGGTCCTCTTTCAGGGGATACAGTTTTGACAAATTTTTGTTTATACAGACCTTTTTTTTCTGGCCCCTGCCATTCTTCCTGGATTGACTCCTTCAGTCCTTCAATAAAGGGAAATTAGTATTTTCTAACCTTGTGGAGAGTTTCTTTCACTTCACCCCAGGAAGATTTGCCTCCTTCACTGCCCTTGCAAAAGGCTCTTTTAAGCAAAAGTCAAAGCCTGTGGCCCCTTTAAGGTCTCTTTACCCTGACAAGCTCTCCAATTCGGACACTGCCTGCTGGCTCTGGTTGGCAATTCAACTGCAGACTGAGAAATAGAGACTTCATGCATCGCCTCCTTGGCCGATTCTTTAATCAGTTGCTGCTTCCTCCAAGTGGACTAGCTTGTCAGGCAATGACTTCCCACCACAAATACAGAAACCATTAGGGCTTGTAACCTGTGATATTTGTACATAGGGAGCAAAATTAATGAGAGGCGAGATGATGACCTTGATCAACGTAGCCTGAATGCCTACACCTAAAATGGCGACTGTTCTGGCCTTTAGAGGGCTCCCTCTACCTTGAGATCCTTGCAGGGCTGTATGCTGCTTGTTTCAGGCAAACTTGACATACTGACTTGTCAGGCAATGACTTTCCACCATTATTAAGGCTGGTAACCTGTGATCTTTGTAGACAGGGAGCAATGATAATGAGAGGTGAGATGATGACCTTCAGCCTGGATATCTGCTCTTAGATGGCAAAAAATAAAGCACTAAAATATAATTTAGCGCTCAAGGCAGTGAATGAATAAACAAATATTGAGATAAAATAAACTAAACCATATGTGAAATGGAAAACAGAAAATAACCCAACATATTAGTCCATTTTGGTGGAAAAAATGCTGAAACAAATTTGTAATAAGCTAACCCACGTGCAAGTACACAACATATTAGTCCATCTTTGTAAGAATCTTCAAATGAAGTGAATGAATATCAACACAAGTGCATAGGTTAAAATGGAGAAACTTGAAAGTGTTTGATCATGGAGGGAAGTAGCCTACAGCACATGGGTCAAACAGGCATGGTGAGGACTCTGCCTCATTGGAGTATGAAGTGGTAAAGTTGGAGGTGGACCTCGAGGATGGATAGTCCCACTTTCAAACAAATGAACTCCAAAGCGTGTGTAAATGTTAAACCATTCCAGCAGCATTAGACATGAAAAACATATGGATCCACATAGTGTAATATCTTAAGGTCTTTTTTTTTTAAAAAAAAAGAGGTGTTCACACTTACAGATTTGTGGATAAAAACATGCTTGTTCTTTAGATAGGTAAAAAGTGATTGTCACGATCATCCAACGCATTTCGTCCACACAGACATCATCTGGGGTGTGAATATCGTGCAATAGCTAGGTATTTATAGAAAGACTCACCAATGAATGATTTGTCTTCAAATTGGTCACAGGGGACAACTGGGACCATTACTACAGTAGACCAAGATGGCGTCGGCATGTGTTCCATGCCCCACTGACAAGGTCCGCCATTACTGGATAAACAGACCGAAGTGGCATCAGCGTGTGTTCCAAGCCTCACTCATGCGGTCCGTCAACGTTGGATAAAGGGCGGAACTGACGTCATGCGCTCCGCACTTCCCACAAAGGCACAACGTAGAGCGGATGTGAAGCAATGCGCTCCACACCTCACTCACGCAGTTGCCTGTTGACAAGTACGGAAGTGATGTAGAGTGATCTACGTCTCACACTAAATCTCCTATCAATGAATGAAAGGCGTAAACATCACAGATATGCTCAGCAATGCCATTCGAGTCTCATTGGTCTACAGCAAAAGTTTAGGAGGGCAGATGCACATAACATCAACTGCTCACCACACAGTGAACCATAGATGTACAATGTTCAACCCCGTGATCCGCCGCACATCTTCCCCCATGAATTAAACATGGAAACAGATATTGGCAGAATAACTGGGCGAAAGGCTAGGAGGATGATAATCTCTGAATATAAAAATATGTTTAAAATTAAGCAAATAACTAGAGTGTACCAAAAGACATGTATCAATTAATGAGTCATTGGTCTTGGAAGGTAAATATAGAATAGTATAAATGCATAGCAGCATTGGATGTAATAGAATACAGATGAAATGTTCATATATGGTCAAATGGTCATGATAAATTAAATGAATCATGATAAATTAAATTTAAATTAAAAACCTTAAAGCAAAATTGGATAAAGTGAGAGCATAATGGAAGAACATCAAGCAAAAGCATTGATGTCCCACTCTACATTCATACCGCATGGAAAATATGAGTTGATTTCATACAGTGGTGTGAAAAAGTGTTTGCCCCCTTCCTCATTTCCTGTTCCTTTGCATGTTTGTCACACTTAAGTGTTTCGGAACATCAAACCAATTTAAACAATAGTCAAGGACAACACAAGTAAACACAAAATGCAATTTGTAAATGAAGGTGTTTATTATTAAAGGTGAAAAAAAATCCAAACCATCATGGCCCTGTGTGAAAAAGTGATTGCCCCCTAAACCTAATAACTGGTTGGGCCACCCTTAGCAGCAACAACTGCAACCAAGCGTTTGCGATAACGTGCAATGAGGCTTTTACAGCGTCCTGGAGGAATTTTGGCCCACTCATCTTTGCAGAATTGTCCTAATTCAGTTACATTAGAGGGTTTTCGAGCATGAACGGCCTTTTTAAGGTCATACCACAACATCTCAATAGGATTCAGGTCAGGACTTTGGCTAGGCCACTCCAAAGTCTTCATTTTGTTTTTCTTCAGCCATTCGGTGGTGGACTTGCTGGTGTGTTTAGGATCATTGTCCTGCTGCAGAACCCAAGTTCGTTTCAGCTTGAGTACACGAACAGATGGTCGGACATTCTCCTTCAGGATCTCTTGGTAGACAGCAGAATTCATAGTTCCTTTTATCACGGCAAGTCTTCCAGGTCCTGAAGCAGCAAAACAGCCCCAGACCATCACACTACCACCACCATATTTTACTGTTGGTATAATGTTCTTTTTATGAAATGCAGTGTTCCTTCTACGCCAGATATACTTGGACACACACCTTCCAAAGAGTTCCACTTTTCTCTCATCGGTCCACAGAATGTTGTCCCAAAAGTCTTGGGGATCATCAAGATGTGTTGTGGAGAAATTCAGACGAGCTTTGATGTTCTTTTTGCTCAGCAGTGGTTTTCTCCTTGGAACTCTGCCATGCAGGCCATTTTTGCCCAGTCTTTTCCTGATGGTGGAGGCATGAACGCTGACCTTAACTGAGGCAAGTGAGGCCTGCAGTTCCTTGGACGTTGTTGTGGGGTCTTTTGTGACCTCTTGGATGAGTCGTCGCTGTGCTCTTGGGGTAATTTTGGGCGGCCGGCCACTCCTGGGAAGGTTCACCACTGTTCCATGTCTTCGCCATTTGTGGATAATGGCTCTCACTGTGGTTCGCTGGATTCCCAAAGCTTTGGAAATGGCTTTATAACCCTTTCCAGACTGATAGATCTCAATTACTTTCTTTCTCAATTGTTCCTGAATTTCTTTGGGTCTCGGCATGATGTGTAGCTTTTAAGGATCTTCTGGTGGACCTTACTGTGTCAAGCAGCTCCTATTTAAGTGATGCCTTGATTGTGAACAGGTGTGGCAATAATCAGGCCTGGGTGTGGCTAGAGAAATTGAACTCAGGTGTGGACAACCACAGTTATAGTATGTTTTAACAAGGGGGGCAATCACTTTTTCACACAGGGCCATGATGGTTTGGATTTTTTTTCACCTTTAATAATAAACACCTTCATTTACAAATTGCATTTTGTGTTTACTTGTGTTGTCCTTGACTATTGTTTAAATTGGTTTGATGTTCCGAAACACTTAAGTGTGACAAACATGCAAAGGAACAGGAAATGAGGAAGGGGGCAAACACTTTTTCACACCACTGTATATCCAATAAATTTCAAGTTTGGACACCCCACGTTTAGCTGAACCTCCCCTCCATGGAGAGATAAACTGGTCTATTGCTAGAAACTGAGTACCAGTTGGGTCCTTATGATGAAAACATGCATAGTGTTTAACAACGCTGTGTTTCTTTTTTTCCCAATCTTATATTGGAAATATGTTTGCCAACCCTGATTGAAAACAGTCTGTGGTCCTCCCCACGTAGTGTTTCCCACATGGGCAAGTAATCAGCTAAACAAAGTGGTTAGTGGAACACGTGATAAATGGTTTGATGGGATAAGATCTATGAGTAACATTTTCAATTGTATTATGGAGACTGTCGTTACATTTTTTGCATAGAAAGTAGCTCTTCAGATCATGAAAAAACGTGGGTTGAGAAGGGGGATTAATAATATTAGGAGAAATCTGGATTTGGAGTGATGGAGCCCAACTGTAGATTATATCAGCCTTATCTGGTAACAACGGCCCAATAATATGGTCATTCTTCAGTACCCTCCAGGGTTTACTGAACATGTGTTTAATTTCTCAATGTTGAATGGAGAAGGTTGTGAAGAGTGACATTTAAAATCACTTGATTGCCTATTGATTCTAGACTGGAGATTGTTGTGACACAATTCTCCTCTGTCCAAATTTCTAATATTCCAATATACTCTGTGTATTTCTTGGTCAAGATCACATGACATGATCACATGTTGTGTATTTGCACATGATTTAGCTTATTACAAATTTTTTTCAGTATTTTTTCTACCAAAATGGACTAATGTTTTATTTTCTGTTTTCCATTTCCCATATGGTTTAGTTTATTTTATCTTATTATTTGTTAATTCATTCACTGCCTTGAGCGCTAAACTATAGTTTTATTTTTCGTCATTTCACTTTGTGTCTAGTGGAGTGTTGGCTGCTTACCTACATATAGTTTTTCCCTTGCGCAATTTTTCTCCCATTTTATTGCTCTTAGATGGCGAATTGTCTTGACCTCTCAGGGTCTCCCTCCGTCTTGAGGTCCTTACAGGGTTGTAGAGATTGGTTCTCTTTTTTCCAATATCTACACTACTTACCTAATCCCTTTACATTACAAGCAATGGGTGGTCTGACTGGGCAGCATTCCCTATAGCAGTGATGGCGAACCTTGGTACCCCAGATGTTTTGGAACTACATTTCCCATGATGCTCAACTACACTGCAGAGTGGATGAGCATCATGGGAAATGTAGTTCCAAAACATCTGGGGTGCCAAGGTTCGCCATCACTGCCCTTTAGAAACAGAGCAAAGCAGCAGACTGAAATGAAAAACATGAGACAGTGACCCCATAGCAAGCATTGAGATGGAAATAGGAAAAGCCCAGGTGAATGCCATGAAAAGGGAAAACATACCTGCAAACAATGAGCACATAAGCAGAGAACACCACCATATGTTGCCCAAAAATGCCTTAATACCCATTTAAAAACCCTTGGCAATTCGGGATATCAGAGCCTGAGCATGCTCAGATTGCAGTCTTTGGGCTCCCAGTACCATCTTGGAAAAAGGCAAGTCAGGAAACTGACCACAGAGGCTGTATCAATTCCTGCCATTAATGCTCAGAGTGTACTTGCCCTGCCGCAGCCATCTTGGAAATAGCAAACACCCACAACAGAGACAGGTGCAGGAAAGCACCGAAACAGAGAAAATATGGAAAGACAAGGGAAAATGCTGCCACTTACGCCAAACCTTATTTAAAGCTTTCTTTGACAGGCCTGCACCACCAGAAAGGGGCTCCAACCATATAGTTAATTTAGAGGCTGTATAGGAAGTACGATGGGCTCGGGTGTGTTCAGATCGAACCTGCCAGGTAGCTGGCACTGCACACCGCCAATCATAGGCAGTGTGTATGTGCAGGTGACGCTCCGGAAACTCCTCACTGCCTATGATTGGCGGTGTGCAGCGATGGCTTCCTGGCAGGCTCGATCCGAACACATCATTAATGAGAAGGACTTCCACCCAAGAGAGACTGAACCATGCCTCCCAGACCACCAGAATGGGGCTCCAATCATATAGATCATTTAGAGGCTATACAGGAAGGTCTTACACCTAGGAGATGCTGAACCGGGCTGGAGCGACAAGCAATAAGGGTTACCTAGTACTGATCAGGCGAGGACAAAAAAAAAAAAGGAGAATGCTGTGAACTGGGTCTATCTTTGATTTATAGTTAACCAGTTATATCAGATTGTGGGGGCAGAGCCACAATCCACTGTATGCTGCGTCAGGAAAAATGTTTGCCTCAAGTGGCTTTGCTATTACTAAGGTTTAAAGCTCCTATAAGATTTTTTTATTTTTTTTTAAAGTGAGCAAAGTCCTTTCCTGTATTAAGAGAGGTATGGACTCCAGAGAGAGAGAGAGATATCATTTTGCCCCTGTTCAAATCATTAGCAAGGCCTCATCAGGAATATGCAGTTCAGTTTTGGGCACCAGTTCTCAAGAAGGATATCAGAACTGGAGAAAGTGCAGAGAAGGGCAACCAGACTGATAAGAGGCATGGAGGAGCTCAGCTATGAGGAAAGATTAGAGGAACTGAATTCATTCACTCTTGATAAGAGGAGATTAAGGGGGGATATGATCAACATGTACAAATATATATGGGGTCCATATAGTGAACTTGGTGTCGAGTTATTCACTTTACAGTCAACAAAGAGGACAAGGGGGCACTCTTTACGTCTAGAGGAAAAGAGATTTCATCTCCAAATACGGAAAGGTTTCTTCACAGTAAAGCCCCATACACACTATCAGATTATCTGATGAGTTTTTCCTTCAGATTTACCAAAACCATGTAGTAGAAGGGCCTGCCTGATTGCATACACATTGAAACTCCTAAGGTTTGTCCTCATATTATATGGTTTTGGTAAATCTGAAGGAAAAACTCAGCAGATAATCTGATAGTGTGTATGGGGCTTAAGAGCTGTGAAAATGTGGAATAGACTCCCTCCAGAGGTGGTTCTGGGCAGCTCAGTGGATTGCTTTAAGAAGAGCCTGGATTATTTCCCAAGTGTACATAATACAACAACTGGGTACTAACATTTATAGGTAAAGTTGATCCAGGGAAAATCTGATTACCTCTCAGGGGATTAGGAAGGATTTTTTTCCCCTGCTTTAGCAAATTGGATCATGCTCTGCTGGTGTTTTTTGCCTTCCTCTGGATCAACTATGGGTATAGAATTGGGTATATGAGATTGTATGATATATTTTTTTTTTTTTTTTTGTGGTTGAACTGGATGGACTTGTGTCTTTTTTCAACCTGACTAACTATGTAACTATGTGACTTCAATGTCCCATTGGGGAGATTTCACTTAGTTGCCCCTCTGATTCTCTAATCCTGTTCCAGTGACAACTAAAAGTGTAGGATTTTTTTTTCTCCGTACTTTTGGTCCTGGTTTAAGTAATTGCCAGGACAAATAGATGTGATAAAAACCTGAACTTAAAGTGTTTCTAAACCTTAAAAAGTGTAATATATTTCAGCTTTCTAGGCCTTAGGTGTGGTGGCTGGATTAGTTATAATTTTCAGGCTAAGAACATTTTCAGAAAGTACAGAAAATGCCTGATCTTTCCAGAAGTGAAGTGTCCTTTTTACTTCCTTTGAGCTTAAAATAAAGCACAAACATCTTTTTTGCTATTCTGATTAATCCATCATGTAAGAGAAACTGTAAGCCTGTGTGACAATCATAGCTCCCTCTATAGAAACAGTAGAGAAATTTGTGTAGACAAGTATCAACAAATTTACACAAACATCAGCTAAAAATAAATGGAAAAAAATAATTTAAAAAGAAAACGAATGCAGCCACCACAGGTAAGGACTGGTAAGCTGTAACACATTACAGGTACCGGTACATTTTTGTTTTTGGATTTAAATATGCTTTATCTGACACCACTCTATTATTTGTGGGAGGCGCAATCCCCTAAAGATATATATATATACACATCTATTATTTTTTTGTTTTGTTTTTTTGAAAGTGTGTAGCAATAACTCAATTTCCCAGATAAATTATGAAATGAGTTATGAACAGCACATGATGACCTTACAGAGTTTCTTCACTCCTGTAGCTGCTGACTTAATTAAAGAACACTTATCTGTTCAGGGATGAAGTGCCATCCTCACCCAGGCTAATTCTTCATTAGTGTCTGGCTGTAACTCCTTGCATCTTCTCAGTCCGCTTCCTATTGGGCATGCGCAAGCATTAGCTTTATGAATGGTCTTGCAGCCTTCTGGGACCTGAGACACGTCCCCCAAAGAAATAACATGCAAAATGTGTTTCCCCTTTTGGGTGAAGTCTCGCTTTAAGCCATACTACTGTACCCAGAACAACCAAACACAAATATCTTCCTCAAACAGAAGTGGCATTAGCTGTCATATGATTGATGATGTGCAAATATTGATCAGAAATATTTTTGGGGAACTGACACATGATTTACGCAATTTTCCTGAAAGTGTAAATTAGTCATGGATAAAGCTCTGTGTAAGCATTTCATAAAAATGATGTGTCCGTATACAGTTATGTGAAAAAGTAAGTACAGCCCATGGAATTCGTTGAGCTTTTAACATATTTGAACAGTCAAACATTAGATCTTTATTCACACATTGCCTACAGATAACGGTGATATACTTAGATGAAAATCTTTTTTTTTTTTTTTTTTTTGTAAGCGCAGTGTAGTGTGATTTCAGCTCATTCATTTGAATGCACTGCACTAAAAGTAGTGCATGCACTACTTTATAAAATGCACAGAAACCAGATCACATGCTACGACTGTACCATGCGAACTAGTGTAAGCAAGCACACCATTTGCAACCTGAGTTTGGGGTGTCATTAACGTAACATTAGTGGTATCGATAGTCTATTAGCACCCTTTCCTGGATAAGGCTTTAGGAGTAACAGGTGCTGCAGCAACAACCAGCTGGAACTGGAGACATCACAGATCAAATGCACGTTTACCAGTACACCATGGATTGTCAAATATGTCCAAAATGTTATTGAAGAATGATAACATCACAGAAGGCATATTGCAACACTTTGGATCCACAAAAGGACCCCTTCATCAGGCATACGACTACATCAATAAAGATTTGGACGTTATTTGACAATCTGTGGTGTGCTGGCAAATATGTGCTTTTGATCTATTAAATTAAAGGGATTGTAAGAGTCCATTCACACAGGGGCAACTTTGGATCCGACTTCAAGTCGCACTACATGAAAAAAAAAAATCAATGCAAGTGAATGAATCCGTCTTAATGCACACTACTGCAGTCGCTCCAACTTCAGAAAAGGTTCCTGTACTACTTTAATCCGTACATTTAAAAAACAAAACAAAACATGTATATTCTATAATTGCATAGAGCTGCAGGGTCCCCTGCCGGCGCTCCTGGCCCCTCGTTTATGGCCAGGGGCCCCATGGGAAGCCGATTTCCATGGCGGCACTCGGGCCTGCTCGCACCCAAGTCCTTTTGCTGAGTCCATTGACAAAGACATTATTGAAAGCACTGAGAGTCAATGGCTCCCGATGCCCCAGCAAGACCCAGAAGTGAGGGAGAAAAGATCTGCAGCTGTGCACGGCGCTGGATGGAATGAGGCAAGGAATGCATTAAGGTAAAAAATGTTTAGACTTTACAACCACTTTAACACAGACACCTGCTGGAGTGCAATTTAAATGCACTGTGGAAAATGCGCATGGAACTTGTGTTTCCTGTACCGCATTCTAGTGTGAACCTAGCCTAAATGATTTGTTAACATTAAACACAAATTGCCACTGTAAACAAAATGGAAGTTTTATTATTCTGGACTAGAAAAATTGTAATTGTACATTTGAAACCTTATGTCTACCTTCAGAAGTAAGCAGTTTTGGTCAGACATCACTCTTAAATAGTATATAAGAAGTGTTTACACAGTAGAATGTGACTGAAGGTATATGGACAAAATGAAAAGAACATGATATTTATCTTTTACAGTGAAAAGTACAGTAGAAATGAAGGTATCCATCACGCTTCTACTGGAACAGGCCTGGCTCTGGATTGTCTAGGCTTCTTCTCTTTTATCAAGCCTTCAGCTTTCTGCTGCTTAACTTCTGCATATACCTATTAAAAAAAAAGAGGGAAAATCATTGAGAAACTGGCAGGGACAAATACATTTACATGTAAAATAGATATCTTGTTTTCTTACAGAAAGAAAAATACCTGAACCAGAAGGATTTGACAAAAGCTGCAATTCTTGGACCTACAAAAGCACATGTCAATCCCAGTCCAGTTAAGACTATTAAAGCTTTTCTGTGAATGAAGTTATTGCCCCAGATCTAAAATGTGGCTGGTAGTTAGACAACAGTTGCTTTCATCACATGATATTTGCTTCAGAACACTTTCAATTGCTTTTATTTCATAATATTTCCTTTCCATTCTGGAAAACAAGTTGTAACGCAACTGAATAGCAGGAATCCTACAAATACATTTTTCAGTGTCCTGTAATTCGGGAGGTTATGATTAAATATGAAGCTAGCAATGAACAACAGACTGTGATCACACAATGGGGCTACTGTCAAGCCTTACTTTCCCACAACACATGCATACACACGAATACTCTTGCTCTAACTGCTTTCAAAGCAGTCAATAATGCAGATCACACCTTGCAAAATACCCTTCCTACTCTAATATATACTACTCTGTTTCCCAAAAATAAGACCTAGTGTGATTGTCGGTGATGGCTGCAATATAAGCCCTACCCCCCAAATAAGCCCTAGTTAAAGTACTTGTAGGTCTTATTTTCAGGAAAACAGGGTAGGGGTTATTTGGGGGTAGGGCTTATATTGCAGCCATCACCGACAATGACGCTTATTTTCAGGGAAACAGGGTAATTGGTAACTGCTTATTTAAAACAAAGACTGAAAGTTTGCATTGCATTACAGGAGCTGAATATTATTTTCTAAGCACGTTATTGAGAATGAGTGGGTACATACACGGAGGAAACAATCACATTTAGGCCCTATTCACACCATGGTACAGAGAAGTCAGTTTTTATGGGCACAAAAAAAAATATATATATATATATATTGTTCTCTATGTGCTTTGTTCACACCACTAGTATCACGTGGCTGCACAGGGGGAAAAAAAAACTGACATGACATCAACATAGGTGTGAATAGGGCACATAACTGACGCTCATGAAAACTGATTAATGCAATCTACTCACAGACTGGGAGAACTTCTGAGGGAATCTAAGATGGAAAAGGACCAGGGGGATCCTAGTAGATGATAATTCTCACGCTCTACAAGACTCTGGTCCAGCCGCACCAGCAGTCCTCAGGAAGGATGTACTGGAAATGGAGAGAGTACCAAGAAGGGCAACTAAGCTAATAAAGGGTCTGGAGGATATTAGTTATGAGGAAAGGTTGTGAGCACTGAACTTATTCTCTCTGAAGAAGAGACGCTTGAGAGGGAATATGATTTCAATTTATATATACCATACTGGTGACCCCACAATAGGGATAAAAACTTTTTCACGGAAGGGAGTTTAACAAGACTCGTGGCCACTCATTAAAATTAGAAGAAAAGAGGTTTAACCTTAAACTACGTAGAGAGTTCTTTACTGTAAGGGCGGAAAGGGTGTGGAATTCCCTTCCACAGGTGGTGGTCTCAGCGAGGAGCATTGATAGCTTAAAAAAAAACTATTAGATAAGCACCTGAATGACTGAACCATACAGGGATACACAATGTAATACTGACATATAATAACACACATAGGTTGGACTTGTGTCTTTTTTCAACCGCACAAGTTTGAACAAGACTAAGTGTGGATCTCCAAAGGGATTTAACAAGCTTATAAAATTCTGGTGAACCCTTCATGCAACAACAGTGAAAACGCACCTTCAAGCATAAAGCTTTCTTTGCCTGCCATCTCTTGGTTGCACGTCTGTAGTACTCTGGAGGGAAAGTGTATTCAATGTTCAGCTGTTTGCATACATGCTCAAAAGTGTCATAACGAGTCAGCCGCAGCTCTTTTAACATCTTTTTGCGCCGATCTATTGACATTAGCATCTTTCTCTTGTTTGCCTTGTCCTACATAAAAAAAAAAAAAAAAAAAAAAAAAAAAAAAAACACATAAACAGTGTTGAACAGCATCAAGGTCAAAAGATGTTCTGCACCCTTCTCGAGCTTAGCTATAAAGAAAAGCTTACATATTAGTGGAGAGAACTTTTAGCACTCACACAGCTTTCCTGTCTGCAGTAATGCAATATGCTTATGCTAGTCTACACAGCTTTTTTTTTCTGGCTACTGGAATCACTACTACTATCACCACTACTCAGCAGAGGCATTTAACGATTTCTGGTTGAGGAAGGAAAGTAGTCTCACCCCTCGATTTTTTGTGTGTATGACATTGAGGTGAAACGTTTTTTGCACACAACTCCTTTGGGCTCATGCACACTATCCACATTGATCTACATAGATCAGCATAGATCAGCATAGATTCAATGCAAAGGGACATGGAAAGAAATGGTTTCCTAGGTGCCGTGTTCACACCACAGCACTGTAGCCATGCTGCATTTGTATGCAGTACAAAGCACCAAACTGCATGTGACTGCACCGCAATCACAAAGACTTGAATGAAGTGTCATTTTGGGACACTTCAATACATTTAAGCACTTGACCTCTGGAAGGTTTCACACCCATGACCAGGACATGTTTTGCTGTTCGACATTGCTACTTTAACTGGCAATTGCTTAGTCATGCAACATTCTACATAAATTAAATTTATATAATTTTTTCACACAAATTGAGCTGTCTTTTGGTGGCATTTAATCACAACTTTTTTTTTTTTGTGTTATATAAAGAAAAACAATACTGAAAAAAAAAGTTTTTTTTTGTTAATCACCATGAAATCCCTTTTTCAGAGTTCACTGACAGACACAGCAGGGGTTATTTACTATAGGCAAATCCACAACATTTTAGCTTGCACATGATTGGATGATAAAATCAGCAGAGCTTCCACTCATTTCAGATCTACCCCTTAGATTTAGAGCGACTGCATTTCCAAGTGCACTTGCAGTGCAAACTGATTCGCCTTTCCTAAATAACCCCCAGCGTCTTCTATTCCTCAATCATAGGCTTATTTGCCACCTACAGGTGTAGGACACTAGGCAGTAAAAAAGAAGGTGGGCAATGTCCTCATTCCAAAGAAAAGCAGGGCACTGACGGAGAACCATCTTATCCCCGTGAACAACCAAATAAGGAGACCTGCAGGACAAGGCCTCGGACTCAGAACTCTGAGCAGAAGTTACAGCCACTAAAAAAAGGGCACCTTGTGGGAGAGTGCAAGAAAGGGAATCTCCCTAATACTCTCAAAAGAAAGTAGTTGAACAGAGAACCAAATTCAGAACCCAAGGCGGCATGGGGAAGCGCACTGGAGGCACCACATGCTGAACTCCTTGAACAAAAAGTACAGATCAAAGAGTGTGTGGCAGGGGGACATTGAAAGAAAATATCCAGAGCAGAAACCTGGCTCTAGATGGCACTTAAATGACAAATTATTCTCTCCACGCCCCGTTGAAGAAAGGCTAATATCCTAGCCACCAAGAAAGAATGCGGATAAACACCTGCAGCTTCATACCACGATAAGCCTTCCAAGTGCGATGGTATATTTTCCTGGAAGTAAACTTTGGGCTTTCAACATGATAGGGAGGATGACTGACAATACCCTAACCTTTAGAACCTGGCTATCAATAACCAAGCCACTAAAGCCAGCGACTGGAAAGCAGGGTGCAAGATCATCCCTCGATACAGAAGACCTGCCATGAGCGGCAGACACCAAGGGCATCCCGCGACCAACCATGTCAGAACCAATCCAGAGCCACGAAAATGACCGGAATGCTTTTGGCCTCTATCCTTCGCAGGAGTCGAATAGAAGTTGGAGAGGTGGGAAGACATGTAATAAG